>NC_057834.1:71839333-72154991 GCF_910594005.1 Cervus elaphus | reverse complement strand
CAATATAAATCAAATTAAATAGAAAAAAACTTATTTTCTGTTTGTATGGGAGACAGAGAGAACAAAATGCTATAATGTCCTTGTGTTTTACCTGGACCTGACTGAAGATTAGGAAAAGACAATATGACTTAACAAGAAGACACTGCCAACATTTTGTTATCTAATTTTTAAATACCACTTTAATTGCTATAAGTAGGTCAAAAGATAAAATTCCTCTCTCAAACTGTCTACTGGCATAACTGATTTCAATGACTGCACTGCGCAGTGATAAAATATACAACATCTCTCTTGCTAGATGATGTCTTACACTATCTGTGGTGAGGCTGGCACCTACTTTTCCAGCTTCCCCTGCTGGTCCCAAAGAGGGCATCAAGATCAATTCCTACCTCTACCATTTTGGGATCTGAAGAAGGTCATTCTTGGAGCTTCAGATTTCCCACATAGTATTGAGTAAAATAAAGGCTATTCTCAACACAAGAACTGAGCATGACTTTCCACACTAAAGCTTTGGTCCCATAGTATTCCTAGCACAGAACAAGAGATGGTATGTTGTTGCTATTTAGTTGCCAAGTTATGTCCAACTCTTTATAATTCCCATGGACTGTAGCCAGCCAGGCTCTTCTGTCCATGGGGTTACCCAGGCAAGAATATTGCGGTGGGTTGCCATTTCCTTCTCTAGGGGATCTTTTTGACTCAGGGACTGAACCCATATCTCTGGCATCTTCTGCATTGGCAAGTGGATTCTTTACCACTGAGCCACCCGGGAAGACCGAAAGCTGGTAGTATTTGACCCCATTTATTTCCTCTCCCTGACTGACTAGAAGAAATAAAGGATGATTCATTGTGAGATTAAAAGTTATTTGAAAATACTGTCACCATTTCTCAGTTGAGAATCATATAAAATGTGGTTAAAGAGAGATCAATAGTTTCCTGGGCTAACATGGTACATTCAACATTTGTACCTAATTTCTTTCCTTTCTACAATCTTACTGACATACAGTTAAGCCCACAGGATTGGGAGAACAGGGATGGAGACAAAAAACATTTCACCAGCTGAAGAGGACATAAACCATGTGCTGACTTAGCACTCCTAAGAAAGCTAAAATTCTAAACAGAGAATCAACATGATTTACCAGATCCTAAGGTGACTCTGCCTCTTGAGAAATCTGTATGCAGGTCAGGAAGTAACAGTTAGAACTGGACATGGAACAACAGACTGGTTCCAAATCAGGAAAGGAGTATGTCAAGGCTGTATATTGTCACCCTGCTTATTTAAATTATATGCAGAGCACATCATGAGAAACACTGGGCTGGATGAAGCACAAGATGGAGTCAAGATTGCTGGGAGAAATATCAATAACCTCAGATATACAGATGACACCACCCTTATGGCAGAAAGTAAAGAAGAACTAAAGAGCCTCTTGATGAAAGTGAAGGAGAAGAGTGAAAAAGTTGGCTTAAAATTCAGAAAACTAAGATCATGGCATCTGATCTCATTACTTCATGGCAAATAGTTGGGAAAACAGTGGAAACAGGGTCAGACTTTATTTTCTGGGGTTCCAAAATCACTGCAGATGGTGACTGCAGCCATGAAATTAGAAGACACTTGCTCCTTGGAAGAAAAGCTATGACCAACCTAGACAGCGTATTAAAAAGCAGGGACGTTACTTTGCCAACAAATGTCCGTCTAGTTAAGGCTATGGTTTTTCCAGTAGTCATGTATGGATGTGAGAGTTGGACTATAAAGAAAGCTGAGAATTGATAAAGAATATATGCTTTTGAACTGTGGTGATGGAGAAGACTCTTGAGAGTCCCTTGGACTGCAAGGAGATCCAACCAGTCCATCCTAAAAGAAATCAGTCCTGAGTATTCATTGGGAGGACTGATGCTGAAGCTGAAACTCCAATACTTTGGCCACCTGATGTGAAGAGCTGACTCATCTGAAAAGACCCTGATGCTGGGAAAGATTGAAGGCAGGAGAAGAAGGGGACGACAGAGGATGAGATGGCTGGATGGCATCATGGACCCTATGGACATTATTTTGAGTAAACTCTGGGAGTTGGTGACGGACAGGGAAGCCTGGCATGCTGCAGTCCATGGGGTCACAAAGAGTCAGACACAACTGAGCTGAACTGAAGGAGACTCAGGGATTGTCAGACTAGGTCCTCTAATTTGGGGGAAGCGTGAGCTATCCAAAAAGCATTAGAATCCTAGATCTTTATCTCTAGTCCATGCTCCCGAACAACCTCAGAAGTTTGGAAATTTCTTCTCTGGGCAGTGTAAAACAGAGGGTCTCTGGAAGGATAATGCCAAGCATAAGGAACAGGTGGAAAACTATCTTAAATAAGGATTTAGTGACTGTATGCCTGCTGAAGCCTTCTTACCTAACTAGGCTCCCAGAGTTCTGGAACCATACCTGTAGGCAGGGAAAGACTCTTCTCTGTGCTATTAGATTAGCCCACAGGCAGAGACCTAGACATATGAATGTCAGGTGTTTCCCAAACAGTCCTCTTAGATAACACTACACTCACTACAGTAAAGTTCAAAATATTCAAAGCCTTCATGTATTCAAGAGCTTTCAGACAGCAGCACAGGGAACCATATTCAATATTCTGTGATAAACCATAATGGAAAAGAATATAAAAAGAATATATATATATATATATATATATATATGTGTAAAAACAGAATCACTTTGCAGAAATTAATACAACATTGTAGATCAACGATACTTCAATAAAATCTTAAAAACAGTTCACAATTAAAAAAGCTTCCAGAGAGATTTCAATTCCCAAAGCTTTCATTTTAAGGAGATAACTACAGAAGACAGAAATGAAAATAAATAGGAAAAAACCAACATAAGGCCTACAACTCTGCTGTCAATATTGTGACTGCTAGCATATAAGGCTACTGAGCAGTGGACATGTGGTTGTTCCAAACTGACATGTGTTATAAGTGAAAAATACACACCAGATTTCAAAGACCCAGTAAACCCCACAAAAGGTAAATATTTCATTAATTATTTAAAATTACTGATTAGATGCTCAGATACTTTCCATTTGTTAAATGAAGTATTAAAATTTAACTTCACTGTTTCTTTTTATGTGGCTACTAGAAAATTAAATATTATATATAAAGCTCACATTATATTTCTATAGGAAAGGGCTAGAAGCTGAGAAGAGAAAAAATTCTTTAAAAAAAAACTATGAATATTTCAGATAGAAGAAATACTGCATTCAATAAAATAAAAAGGATGCTATAAAAGGGACAGAAAACTAGAATTCTTGGAAATTAAAACATGATCTCAGAAATGAAATAGTTTACAGTAGGAATGGAAGATAAAGCTGAGGGAATTTTTAGACATTATTAAAAGAAACAAAAACAAAAGAAAGAAATAATAGGGAAAAGGGAAGGAAGCTAGAGAACCAATACAAGTTGTATCCAAATGTAAATTCCAGAAAGAAAACACAGAGAAAATAGAGGGCAGAAATAGAGCAAGAAAATTAAAGTTCCAAGAACTAAAGGACAAGTAAGCAGAATGGCAGAATCTGTGGAGTGCCTGAAAGAGTGGATGAAAACACACCCACATCAAGGCACAGGCTGTGAAATTTGAGGATGCTGCTACTGCTGCTAAGTCACTTCAGTCGTATCCGACTCCGTGCAACCCCATAGACGGCAGCCCACCAGGCTCCCTCATCCCTGGGATTCTCCAGGCAAGAACACTGGAGTGGGTTGCCATTTCTTTCTCCAATGCATGAAAGTGAAAAGTGAAAGTGAAGTCACTCAGTCATGCCCGACTCTTAGCGACCCCATGGACCGCAGCCTACCAATCTCCTCCATCCATGGGATTTTCCAGGCAAGAGTACTGGAGTGGGTTGCCATTGCCTTCTCTGGAAAATTGAGGATAGTAGATAGCAAAAGATTCTGCAAGTCTTCAGAGAGAAAACAATAGGCTACATACAAATAATCAGGAATGAGAAGGATTTTAGGCTTCAAAGTAAACAATTAAAAAAAAATGCCTTCAAATTTCCAAAGAAAAATAATTTCAAGCCTAGAATATTATAACCTTCCTTACTACCCGCTCTTCCATTCTTATTCAAGAAAGCAAACTAAAGACATTTACAGATAAAACAGTTTCAAATGTTTAGTCTTAGCCCACTTTGCTCCAGGATGGCCCTGACCAAAACAGGAGAATAAATAAAAAACAAGGAGACATGACACAGAAGACAGGTGCTCCCCACAGAAGAGAGTGGAGAAGAGAGATCCCAGGATGACAGCTCTTCCCACAGTAAAAAGGACCCAGAAGACAGAGCTCCTGAGATGGACACAATGAGGACCAACATTGCCATGCTCTCTGCAATTGTCTTCATTTTCACTCAAGGACAGAAAGTTTTACCCAAGGACAGAATGCAGCTGGCCCTGGCCCAGATCTTTTGAACTTGGCTTATCACGGCAAAGTGCTGATTGTTCCCACAACCCTTCCATGAGCTGCTGCCTGAGACACTATGGCCACTTAATCCACCCAAAGCAGCATTTTCTTCAGACCTACTCTTGCAACATGCGCGCAGAAGAGTGAGCACGGAAAGAGAAAATATAGAGCATTTCACTGCTGACCACATTCCTGCTGAACTTTCAGTACTCAGCTTATAGGACAGCCCTGACTGATGCCCTGACCATAATGAACTTCATGTTCCCTGAATGCATTCACACCTTGATCACTAACTTCCCCCAATAGCTATTTTAAAATACCAATGAAACTAAAGCCAAACCACTACTGAACCCTTCATGTAACAGTGTGAATAGTAAACTTTCCTTAAACAGCTAGATTTATGCTTTCTACTCAGTTTTCTAGAACTTGATATATTCTGTTGTATATATATTGTGAGGCTTCCCTGGTGGCTCAGTTGGTAAAGAATCTGCCTACAATGCAGGAGACCTGGGTTTGATCCCTGGATTGGGAAGATTCCCCTGGAGAAGGAAATGGCAACCCACTCCAGTATTCCTGCTTGGGAAATCCCACGGCCAGAGCAGCCTGGAGGGCTATAGTCCATGGGGTCACAAGAGTTGGACACAACTTAGTGGCTAAAGCACTATTCCTAAATATATGAACAATATTTAGGAATACACAACAGGTACTAAAACAGTTAAGAAAAGACAGGAGGTGGGTAGGAGCCAAGATGGCAGAGGAATAGGACGGGGAGACCACTTTCTCCCCTACAAATTCATTGAAAGAACATTTGAACGCTGAGCAAACTGCACAAAACAACTTCTGACCGCTAGCAGAAGACATCAGCTACCCAGAAAAGCAGCCCATCGTCTTCGAATCGAGGTAGGACAAAATATAAAAGATAAAAAGAGAGACAAAAGAGCTAGGGTCGGAGACCCATCCCGGGAAGGGAGTCATAATAAAGGAAGTTTCCAAACACCAGGAAACCCTCTCACGGGCGGATCTGGGGGAAGTTTTTGAATCTCAGAGGGCAACCTAACTGGGAGGAAAAATTAATAAAACCCACAGATTACATGCCTAAAAGCAACTCCCAGCAGAAAAGTACCCCAGATGCCCGCATCCGCCACCAGCAAGTGGGGGCGGAACGGTGAGGAGCGGGCGGCATTGCTTAGGGTAAGGACCGGGCCGAATGCCCTGAGGGCAATCGGAGGGAGCTAAGGTGAGATAGCAACTTAAACTGTGGGATAGCAAGAGAGAGAGAAAATTAACCGGCCAGAACACACTGCCGGCCATTCGCAGAACAAAGGGACTGAACAATTCCAGAGAAGAGCTAGCCGGCTGTGGACGGGCCCATCCCCACTGGAGGCAGGAGGCGGGGGAAGGGAAAAGGGGCAAACTCGGCCCCAGAGACGGCAGCCCCTACCAAACTGCAAACAGGCCTCCAGTTTCTAACCAAAGACTTCCTGAGATTATAGATGGTCGACATCTGCCGGGAGGGTCACGGCTAGAGGCCAGCTCCCAAGAATAGACACAAGGTACACGCAGTGGACTGGCACGCGCGGAAACTGAGGCTGGGACCACGGAGGGGAGAAGGGGCACCGCACCTGGGGACAGTGCGCCCGTCAAGCTCCTGGTTGCCTGAGCTGCTCGGGCGGGGAAGGCACAAAACGCAGGCCCAACCGAGTCCGTGCTTTTGTGGAATGCCCGAAAACTGGAACCACACGCAACACAGGGCCCGCTCCATATAGAGCAGCCAGGAGCCTGGGCAGTGTAGATGGGGAAAGCACACACCCATGAGCGGGGTAAACCCAGTGTGGTCGGAACACTGTGAGTGCTACCCACATACAGGGCTATCTGTCTGCAGCGCCCCTCCCTCCCCACAGCACGACTGAACCAGTGAACCTAAACAACAGACCACTTCCGCTAGCCTGTGTCAGAGCGGAAATTAGATACTGAAGAGACGGGCAAACAGAAGCCAAATAAACAAAGGGAACCGCTTCAGAAGGGACCGGTGCAACAGACTAAAATCCCAGTAGATGACACCAACTACACCGGAAGGGGCCTATAGATATAGAGAAGTGTAAGCTGGAACGAGGAGCTATCCGAAACTGAACTGAACCCAACTGACCTCAACAGCTCCAGAGAAATTCCTAGATATATTTTTACTTTTGTTTTTCTTTTCTGTTTTATTTTTCCTCTTTCATTTTCTTTTAAAATTCCCTATTACTCCCCCATTACACCTTAACTTACATTTTCATGTATTTTTACTATTTTTTTAATGAGGAAAAAAATTTTTTCTTGTTTTATTTTTTTTTCTCTTATTTTCTTTTAAAGTCCTCTATTACTCCTTAATTTTCATTTCACTATAACCTTGCAAAAAAAAAAAAGGAGAAGCCATATTTTTAAACCAAACTTCATATACATTTCTAAAATTTTTTGTGTTTTTGTTTTTAATATTGTATTTTTAAGAATCTAACCTCTACTCTAGATTTTTAATCTGTTTTTCAGTATTTGATATCAATTTTGGACATTTAAGAATCCAATATTCAGTACCCATTTTTACTCAGGAGTGTGTTGATTACTCTCTACCACTTTTGACTCTCCGTTTTCTACCTCAGAACACCTCTATTTCCTCCCTTCCCCTTCTCTTCCCAATCCAATTCTGTGAATCTCTGTGAGTGTCTGGGCTATGGAGAACACTTTGGGAACAGAGAACTGCGTAGATCTGTCTCTCTCCTCGTGAGTCCCCCTTTTTCTCCTCCTGCTCATCTCTATCTCCCTCTTCCCTCTCCTCTTCTTCATGTAACTCTGTGAACCTCTCTGGGTGTCCCTCACGGTGGAGAATCTTTTCACCATTAACCTAGAAGTTTTATTATCAGTGCTGTATAGTTGGAGAAGTCTTGAGACTACTGGAAGAATAAAACTGAAATACAGAGGCAGGAGACTTAAGCCTAAAACCTGAGAACACCAGGAAACTCCTGACTACACGGAACATTAAGTAATAAGAGACCATCCAAAAGCCTCCATACCTACACTGAAACCAACCACCACCCAAGAGCCAATAAGTTCCAGAGCAAGACATACCACGCAAATTCTCCAGCAACCCAGCAACATAGTACTGAGCGTCAACATACAGGCTGCCCAAAGTCACACCTAACGCATAGACCCATCTCAAAACTCATTACTGGACACGCCATTGCACTCCAGAGAGAAGAAATCCTGTTCCAAACACCAGAACACCGATGCAAGCTTCCCTAAACAGGAAACCTTGACAAGTCAATCGTCCAACCCCACCCACTGGGTAAAACCTCCACATTAAAATGAAACCACAGACCACCAGAATACAGAAAGCCCACTCCAGACACAGCAATTTAAACAAGATGAAAAGGCAGAGAAATACCCAACAGGTAAAGGAACATGAAAAATGCCCACTAAGCTAAATAAAAGAGGAGGAGATAGGGAATCTACCTGAAAAAGAATTTAGAATAATGATAATAAAAATGATCCAAAATCTTGAAAACAAAATGGAGTTACAGATAAATAGCCTGGAGACAAAGATTGAGAAGGTGCAAGAAATGTTTAATAAGGACCTAGAAGAAATAAAAAAAGAGTCAATTAAAAATGAATAATGCAATAAATGAGATCAAAAACACTCTGGAGGGAACCAACAGTAGAATAATGAAGACAGAAGATAGGATAAGTGAGGTAGAAGATAAAATGGTGGAAATAAATGAAGCAGAGAGGAAAAAAGAAACAAGAATCGAAAGAAATGAGGACAACCTCAGGGACCTCTGGGACAATGTGAAACGCCCCAATATTTGAATCATAGGAGTCCCAGAAGAAGAAGACAAAAAGAAAGGCCATGAGAAAATACTCGAGGAGATAATAGCTGAAAACTTCCCTAAAATGGGGAAGGAAATAGTTAAACAGGTCCAAGAAACCCAGAGAGTCCCAAACAGGATAAACCCAAGGCAAAACACCCCAAGACACATATTAATCAAATTAACAAAGATCAAACACAAAGAACAAATACTAAAAGCAGTAAGGGAGAAACAACGAATAACACACAAAGGGATTCCCATAAGGATAACAGCTGATCTATCAATAGAAACCCTTCAGGCCAGAAGGGAACGGCAGGACATACTTCAAGGAATGAAAGAGAATAACCTACAACCCAGATTACTGTACTCAGCGAGGATCTCATTCAGATATGAAGGAGAATTCAAAAGCTTTACAGACAAGCAAAAGCTGAAAGAATTCAGCACCACCAAAACAGCTCTTCAAAAAATGCTAAAGGATCTTCTCCAGACAGGAAACACAGAAGGGTTGTATAAACGCAAACCCAAAACAACAAAGTAAATGGCAACGGGACCATACCTATCAATAATTACCTTAAATGTAAATGGGTTGAATGCCCCAACCAAAAGACAAAGACTGGCTGAATGGATACAAAAACAAAACCCCTATATATGCTGTCTACAAGAGACCAACCTAAAAACAAGGGACACATACAGACTAAAAGTGAAGGGCTGGAAAAAAATATTTCACGCAAACGGAGAACAAAAGAAAGCAGAAGTTGCAATATTCATATCACATAAAATAGACTTTAAAATAAAGGTTGTGAAAAGAGACAAAGAAGGACACTACATAATGATCAAAGGATCAATCCAAGAAGAAGAGATAACAATTACACATATATATGCACCCAACATAGGAGCACCGCAATATGTAAGGCAAACGCTAACGAGTATGAAAGGGGAAATTAACAATAACACAATAATAGTGGGAGACTTTAATACCCCACTCACAACTATGGATAGATCAACTAAACAGAAAATTAACGAGGAAACACAAACTTTAAATGACACAATGGACCAGCTAGACCTAATTGATATCTATAGGACATTTCACCCCCAAACAATCAATTTTACCTTTTTCTCAAGTGCACACGGAACCATCTCCAGAATAGATCACATCCTGGGCCATAAATCTAGCCTTGGTAAATTCAAAAAAATTGAAATCATTCCAGTCATCTTTTCTGACCACAGTGCAGTAAGATTAGATCTCAATTAGAGGAAAAAAATTATTACAATTCAAACATATGGAGGCTAAATAACACGCTTCTGAATAACCAACAAATCATAGAAGAAATCAAAAAAGAAATCAAAATATGCATAGAAACAAATGAAAATGAAAACACAACAACCCAAAACCTATGGGACACTGTAAAAGCAGTGCTAAGGGGACGGGTTCATAGAACAGGCTTACCTCAAGAAAAAAGTCAAATAAATAACCTAACTCTACACCTAAAGCAACTAGAGAAGGAAGAAATGAAGAACCCCAGGGTTAGTAGAAGGAAAATAATCTTAAAAATTAGGGCAGAAATAAATGCAAAAGAAACTAAAGAGACCATAGCCAAAATCAACAAAGCTAAAAGCTGGTTTTTTGAAAAAATAAAATTTGACAAACCGTTAGCAAGACTCATTAAGAAACAAACGGAGAAGAACCAAATTAACAAAATTAGAAATGAAAATGGAGAGATCACAACAGACAACACTGAAATACAAAGGATCATAAGAGACTACTACCAGCAGCTCTATGCCAATAAAATGGACAACTTGGAAGAAATGGACAAATTCTTAGACAAGTATAACTTTCCAAAACTGAAACAGGAAGAAATAGAAGATCTTAACAGACCCATCACAAGCACGGAAATCAAAACTGTAATCAGAAATCTTCCAGCAAACGAAAGCCCAGGACCAGATGGCTTCACAGCTGAATTCTACCAAAAATTTAGAGAAGAGCTAACACCTATCTTACTCAAACTCTTCCAGAAAATTGCAGAAGAAGGTAAACTTCCAAACTCATTCTATGAGGCCACCATCACCCTAATTCCAAAACCAGACAAAGATGGCACAAAAAAAGAAAACTACAGGCCAATATCACTGATGAACATAGATGCAAAAATCCTTAACAAAATTCTGGCAAACAGAATCCAACTACATATTAAAAAGATCATACATCATGACCAAGTGGGCTTTATCCTAGGAATGCAACAATTCTTTAATATCTGCAAATCAATCAACGTAATACACCACATTAACAAATTGAAAGATAAAAACCATATGATTATCTCAATAGATACAGAAAAAGCCTTTGACAAAATTCAACATCCATTTATGATAAAAACTCTCCAGAAAGCAGGAATAGAAGGAACATACCTCAACATAATAAAAGCTATATATGACAAACCCACAGCAAGCATTACCCTCAATGGTGAAAAACTGAAAGCATTTCCCCTAAAATCAGGAACAAGACAAGGGTGCCCACTCTCACCACTACTATTCAACATAGTGTTCGAAGTTTTGGCCACAACAATCAGAGCAGAAAAAGAAATAAAAGGAATCCAGATAGGAAAAGAAGAAGTGAAACACTTGCTGTTTGCAGATGACATGATCCTCTACATAGAAAACCCAAAAGACTCTACCAGAAAATTACTAGAGCTAATCAATGCATATAGTAAAGTTGCAGGATATAAAATTAACACACAGAAATCCCTTGCATTCCTATACACTAACAATGAGAAAACAGAAAGAGAAATTAAGGAAACAATACCATTCACCATTGCAACAAAAAGAATAAAATACTTAGGAGTATATCTACCTAAAGAAACAAAAGACCTATACATAGAAAACTATAAAACACTGATGAAAGAAATCAAAGAGGACACAAACAGATGGAGAAATACACCGTGTTCATGGATTGGAAGAATCAATATTGAGAAAATGGCTATACTACCCAAAGCAATCTATAGATTCAATGCAATCCCTATCAAGCTACCAACGGAATTTTTCACAGATCTAGAACAAATAATTTCACAATTTGTATGGAAATACAAAAAACCTCGAATAGCCAAAGTAATCTTAAGAAAGAAGAATGGAACTGGAGGAATCAACCTGGCTGACTTCAGACTATACTACAAAGCCACAGTCATCAAGACAGTATGGTACTGGCACAGAAATATAGATCAATGGAACAGAATAGAAAGCCCAGAGATAAATCCATGAACCTATGGACACCTTATCTTCGACAAAGGAGGCAAGAATATACAATGGAAAAAAGACAACCTCTTTAACAAGTGGTGCTGGGAAAACTGGTCAACCACTTGTAAAAGAATGAAACTAGAACACTTTCTAACACCATACACAAAAATAAACGCAAAATGGATTAAAGATGTAAATGTGAGACCAGAAACTATAAAACTCCTAGAGGAGAACATAGGCAAAACACTCTCCGACATAAATCACAGCAGGATCCTCTATGACCCACCTCCCAGAATATTGGAAATAAAAGCAAAAATAAACAAATGGGACCTAATGAAACTTAAAAGCTTTTGCACAACAAAGGAAACTATAAGCAAGGTGAAAAGACAGCCCTCAGATTGGGAGAAAATAATAGCAAACGAAGCAACAGACAAAGGATTAATCTCAAAAATATACAAGCAACTCCTGAAGCTCAATTCCAGAAAAATAAATGACCCAATCAAAAAATGGACCAAAGAACTAAACAGACGTTTCTCCAAAGAAGACATACAGATGGCTAACAAATACATGAAAAGATGCTCAACATCACTCATTATCAGAGAAATGCAAACCAAAACCACAATGAGGTACCATTACACGCCAGTCAGGATGGCTGCTATCCAAAAGTCTACAAGCAATAAGTGCTGGAGAGGGTGTGGAGGAAAGGGAACTCTCTTACACTGTTGGTGGGAATGCAAACTAGTACAGCTGTTATGGAGAACAGTATGGAGATTTCTTAAAAAACTGGAATTAGAACTGCCACATGACCCAGCAATCCCACTTCTGGGCATAGACACCGAGGAAACCAGATCTGAAAGAGACACGTGCACCCCAATGTTCATCGCAGCACTGTTTATAATAGCCAGGACATGGAAGCAACCTAGATGCCCATCAGCAGAGGAATGGATAAGGAAGCTGTGGTACATATACACCATGGAATATTGCTCAGCCATTAAAAAGAATTCATTTGAATCAGTTCTAATGAGTAGGATGAAACTGGAGCCCATCATACACAGTTAAGTAAGCCAGAAAGATAAACACCAATACAGTATACTAATGCATATATATAGAATTCAGAAAGATGGTAACGATAACCCTATATGCAAAACAGAAAAAGAGACACAGATGTACAGAACAGACTTTTGGACTCTGTGGGAGAAGGCGAGGGTGGGATGTTTCGAGAGAACAGCATTGAAACATGTATATTATCTAGGGTGAAACAGATCACCAGCCCAGGCTGGATGCATGAGACAAGTGCTCAGGCCTGGTGCACTGGGAAGACCCAGAGGAATCAGGTGGAGAGAGAGGTGGAAGGGGGGATCGGGATGGGCAATACATGTAAATCCATGGCTGATTCATGTCAATGTATGACAAAAACCACTACAATATTGTAAAGTAATTAGCCTCCAACTAATTAAAAAAAAAAAAGACAAGACAGGGAGGTATTAACATGGCTACGAAACACCCCTGGGTAGAGCTGTGGGCTACAACTGTGGAGTGTCATATAGCAGCCTTCTATAAAGTACAGAAATATTCTGCTTTAAGGAGCTAAGTGATGATAAATGAGTATTTTTATTATTATGGGTCTTTAAATTGTACATACATTTTATATACTTTTTGATCTTTAATAATTGGAAAGATATTGATATGGTTTATATCAATGAAAAATGTGTGCAGCAAACATTATCAACAAATTGCAAATTATATTTTTGCTGTATTTAATGGTAAGTTTCAATGGTAAAAACTTTACCTGTCGAAGGTATAATTTTAAGACATCACAGATATCATGTGAACTAAATTCTGAAATGTCTACCAAGTGCATTCCATTTTCCAAGGCTTGACATAGTTTTTCAGTTTTGACTTTGTTTCCACATACACGATAAATTCCCTTGAGAAAAGAGAAAAAAATTTGCAAAAAATTCTGCTTCAGTACAAATGGTTAAATGCATATAGCTAAATATACTTTGATTCTTACTAATATTTTAGGAAAAAAACTAGGACCAAATGAGGTATTATTTTTCAAATAAATCTGAATAAATTAGTTACTTAGTAAAAACTGAGAGCATTCCTCTCCTTTAGTAGATCCTTATGATTAGAACAAATCACATTTATGCTTTAAAATTATTAACTTTAAAAGTTATAATGTACCTGTAGACTCAAGGCTCTATTTTCGATCTCTGAGACACAGATTTTGAGTACAAAAGGGATGCCATCTGGTTCCTTTTTTGTAACTTGTGTGAATTCTGCTCCAAATAAGTGCATTTTCCCCATAAGTTTCTGATGACCACAAATGATGACTAAATTTTCCAAACACTTTCGGTGACAAACAAGGAGACACTATAAGAAAATGACAAGTTTAAAATGGTTAGCTCACCTTAAATCTGCTCACAAAAGGACAAACTTCAGGTAGAGTGATAAAATAACAAAAATGAGTTTAAAAGGCACTACTTGGGTTTGAAATGCATTTGAAATAAAATTATAGAAGGAACACTGTGGTTCAATTTTTTATAAATACATTTGCAAAAGATCTTAATTGGTAAAATTAATAACAAAAAAGTATAAAGCAAAAAGGATAAAAGGGCTAAAATAATTCCAGAAATATCTTACCTCTTCGCATTCAACACCCTGGAATACCACGATGCCTTCACAATCCCTGCACTTGGTGGGGGATCTCAGTTTGCGAAATTTGTGAGTGAGAGCTGCCTTTGACATCAACGTTTTCTTAAATGTTCCAAGAGAATTGGGTCCTTCCAATAGAAGCAGAGTAGTATACAAGAATTGTTAGCAGGACAGAAAAAATTATACCACATGATACTACACTTTAAAAGATTTTTAAATAAGATTACAAAAAGTTATGACTTGAGTCTGTAACATCAAAATAAGCATCCAATGTACAGATCCCTTATAAGGCACACATTCATCAAACATTTAAGCTATGAGTAAAAATCATCATCAAATCAATAACATACTTCTAAAATACCATGGCACAAGGTTTATAGAATTAGAAAGTTTACAATTATTAACATGACCTTCATTACACAGGTGTTCATTACACACATTCTTAGAGAAGGACCTTATAAAAGTTTGGAAGAAAACTAGCTCTATGAGTTTAGTGTGTCAGGATTATTTGCATTAAAGATAAAGCTATTCTTGATTTATTACAAAATTATAGATAATAGTAGATATCTATAAATATCCTACCAGAGGTCAGATATTCTACATTGTTTTAGAAAATGATGTGAAAACAAGTATCTGGAGGTCTCAAGTGAAGCCATTAATGTAACTGACTTCTCTTTTATGTCCTTCAGTATCCATAGATTTCCCTGCCCTCAAAAAGTACATGTATTTTATTTACTTTTCCTGCCTAGCTTCTTACACTATTTCTTTTGAAGGGGATTTTCTCATATAGAAATTCTCAGGAACAGAATTTCTTCTGTACACTCTGAACAATTAAGTCACTATAAAGTTTCTGAAAGATAAAAATACCTAGCCTATTGGACTTCTCTGGTAGTCCAATGATTAAGAATCTGCGTTCCAATGCAGGGGACGCAGGTTTGATCCCTGGTTGGGGGAACTAGGATCCCACATGCTGTGGGGCAACTACCAAGCCCACATACCACAACTAAGACCCAATGCAGCCAAAAATTAATAAATATATATTTAAAAAAATATCTAGCCTATTTGAGCATCACACCAATACATTTTAGCTCTAGTAGTTTTCCTGCTTATTCTCATATTTTTATTTGTAACATTTGATTAATACACTATGAACCCATACTTATAAATAATTTGCTGGGATATATATAAGTCAACATAATGCCTTTTGTTTAATACACAGTAAAGTAATTCTTTAAACCATACTATTTCTTCCTAATATCATGCAGTGCTACTGATTCAGCTGGTTTAGTGGAAATGTGATTCAGGTGAGTGTAATACCAGCTTCTGAAGGGGAGGGTGGTTCTCTTTCATCCAGATCATCTGCAGAAGACATGGTTCCACTGGATGGAGTTCGTGGAAGTTTTCGATGAAAGTCTCCTAAAAGAAAATTCACTGAGAGTTTAAGAAACGGGTAATGACAGCATTTTTTGAATAACACAAGTCATGCTATTTTATTAGCTACAATATCAACATTTGCTTCCATTCAGACTGTGGATACACAGGATCCTAATACTTACTCCTGAAAACAAAAGTGAATGAGCCAAATCTGACTTTTCCAAATAAATGTAAAATAAACTGAGGATCACACATTTCAATGAGAACTCACTATCAACTTCTGATAGTGTTAGAGATTATAAACTCTACAAGAATAAAGAATATTTTCTATTCAAGCCTTGTATCTAATATCTGACAGAATAGCTGGCAGAACAGTAAAGCTGTCATTACTTGTTTGTTGAATTAAGTCATAAAGAAATATAGTGTACCCTAAAGCTTTCTATAATAAAATATACAAAAATCTACAAACACAGCAATATAACAGTACCATCACATTTATGTTGCTAGTAAGACAGGAGCCTGGGAACCAGGGAACAATGATCCTGGCCAGGAGCTAAGAGTTCATGACATAAGTTGTCAGCCAAGGACTCTGCCAGTTGTCTCAAAGCATGTTTGGAAACAGCCCGATCAGGTAATGAGGTTATTTGCTCCGAGATGATCCTGCAAACAGGGCTGTCTCTAACTGGAAGGTTACACTTAACTCAAGGCTTTAAGAGCCTTCAGTTCAGAGTTAGAAAGTACTTTACTAATTATTTAAACCACTTCCTCTCTCTCAAAAAAGATTCCTTCCCCTCTTCAAACTATGCTTAAAAGGTGGTCATCTAGTTTTTGTTTTGAATGTGTCCCCAAATGACTAAGAGATCATGAAGCCACATGTTCATTTAAAACTATTATAACTATAAAACAAGGGCTTCCAAGGTGGCTCAGTGGGAAAGAATCCCCCTGCCAAGCAGGAGATAGTTTCAATGCCTGGGTTGGGAAGATCCCCTGGAGTAGGGAATGGCAACCCACTTCAGTATTCTTGCCTGGTAAATCCCATGGACAGAGGAACCTGGTGGGAAACACACAATTCATGGGGTGGCAAAGACTCAGATATGACTTAGCAACTAAGCAGCTGCAGCAGCAGCAATTGTAAAATGACTTCCTTTGATTACTGAGCAGAAACCTGCACTTAAAAATCCCAGCCCCGGTCACATGTCTCCTTACAAAGCACTCTGACTCTCATCCCTTTCCACTTCCAGTGTCTGAGGATGGCTGTTACAAGGCTATACGCATCCTTGGGTCTTTACCCATTTATCATGTGACCAGGTTCCAAGTTTTCATCTTTATCACATGAAGTCTTACAGGATTCCAAATAATTTAGGGCTTGCTCTAGATTGAGTATAAATTTATGGGAATAGCTAGAACCTGTTTTTGGAAAGCTAATTATAAATATTCAGTTAAATAGAGTCTCACATCTCCAAAGTGTTCCTGAACAGCAATAATTTTAAAGTAGGCCTCAAACTAGTTGGCGACAACCTGCCTGTAAACCTCAGTGCTGCAGAGAAGTCATTTCTAACTTTAAAGTCAAAGATATATTTACATGAATAAAATTTCTGAACTATGTAGAACACCAAAAAAAAAAAAAGTCATTAGTCTTTGATTTTGAGGTAGGTTAAATCCTATAACATATCTCCTGGAATGCCAAGATCCTAGGAGAAAGAAACTTAGCCAGGAAGAACAGGATTGGAGCAGTCTTTGGTAGAAGAGTGAAGGAGAAAGAACATGGAAAGCAATGATCTCATGGGTTCAAGTGACCCATTCTTCTCTTGCTAGCTGTATTACAAGTCATTCTCTCTGAAGCCATTAAGGGAGAATTCAAAACATCTACTCTGCCTCTCTAAAGAGGATGAGATTATCTTTATCAAAGTACCTCACAGCACATATATAAAAAATGAGTAAGTTATCACAGGCACAAGAATCGGTATTCATTTTATGGCTCATTACAGTGATTAACTACAAAACAATCCAAAAGATAGATAATAAAGTATGTCCACAGAATGGAAAACTATACAGCATATAGCATAAAATAAAAGATAGCTTCTCACACATCAATAGGAATCTCAAAATTCATAAAAGAGGTCATGAAAGAACAATATGATTCCATCTGCCTAATATTCCAAAGAGGGCAAAGCTCACTACATGAGTACTAAAATATTTAAAGTAGCCAGGGAAAGATAAACAAAATTCAGCATGATGGTTCATCTAGTGAGTGACAAGGCAAGGTTATCAAGGAGGTATACACAGGGGCCTTCTAATATACTCATAATGTTTTGTTAGGCTAGGTGTTGAATATATATGGGTTTGTTCTATGATTTTTATTTAAACTGTACATATACATGTACATACTTCTATGAGACAGTTCATTGTAAAAATAAGATAGTTATAAACAACAAGGATTTACTGTATAGCACAATGAACTATATTCAGTATCTTGTAATAAACTATAATGGAAAGGAATCCAAAAAGTACATAGATAATATACCTAAATATATGTATAACCTATTCACTTTGCTGGACATTTAAAACTAACACAATATTGCAAATTAACTATACTTCAA
The DNA here is from genome assembly GCF_910594005.1 of Cervus elaphus. Taxonomy (NCBI): domain Eukaryota; kingdom Metazoa; phylum Chordata; class Mammalia; order Artiodactyla; family Cervidae; genus Cervus; species Cervus elaphus. Next base: position 72,136,869 of record NC_057834.1, on the reverse strand, counting down.
TTTAAAAAAAAGAAAAAGGAAAATAAAGTAGCTAAGATATCCCCGAAAAGGAATATTTTCACCTTTCACTGAATTTTCACTCTAGACTTAATACATATGTACCTGGACTTATAGATTCAGAATCCAGAGATCTGGATTCACTGCTTCCTCCAGTGCTCTCAGAATCACTAAACATTCCAAATGTCCATGACCTTAGAAAAGATGGACCTTTAAGAAAAGAATATTTAAAGTCAAACTTGGCTACAGATGAATTTCATATGGCAAAATACTGATATTATTTCAGATGAGACAAGTCAAACTTCTTTAACAGTGTGACACAACTGACTATAAGACAGGCTCACAACTATGAATAAAGCTTCATAAGGTTATAATTCAAGGCCTGATTTTTAAATTCTAGACCTGCAACCCATTTAATGATCACATTTAAACAATTTTAGCTTTCATGAATTAGTTCTCTTTTTAATGTGAAAAACTACCTGTTATGTCTGCACTGTTAGAGCATCTGTCCTCTTCAATCTTATTAGAGTTGTCAGGAAGGCGTACAACGTCTTCTAAAGAGTCAGAAGGTCCGTATCCAGAAATGGGAGGACTGCTTAATTGTTTATTTACATTCCTAAAAAAAACCCAAATAAAACTCTTCATACAGAAAAATGACAAATAATTAGTCCACTTTATTTTCAGAAATATTTGTTAATTTAATGAACAGAGTAATTAAATAAACTAAATATTAAGAACCATATCATATAGTTGAACTTCTTAAAAGATATGTGAATAAAACTTATTAATCATTTTTATTTATTACAGTTGAAACTTGAAAAAGAGGAGCAAAAATACAGTCAATTATTCATAGCATGGTTAAACTTTTCAAGTATAACCTGTGTGGATTTCTAAATCTCAAATAACTGAGCTCTGTGTCAAAATGGAAAGCTTTACTCTAAGTCAATACATCTTAAATATTTTAAAAATTCATAAAGTTTTAAAGTCAATGCTGTCAGTGTTAGAAACGACACCACCTGACACCAGATAGAAAACTCAGCAATAAGGATTTTATATCTAGAAATAATTTCTTCTATATGTTAATTCTCACCCATCAACTTTCTCCTCTTCAGCTGAATTTGTCGCCCTGACAAACTCACTGTACTCTTGGCCTGGGTCATAGAGTTTGGCACTATCACAGAGAGACTGTAAATTGCTTGAGAGGGAGGCAGCCTGCAGGTGCTGCATCTGGAAGAGGTTAACTGTTACCTATGGTCACAGACAAAAAAAAAAAGGGTAAAAGAGTCATGCTACAGAGAATGCTATGTACATACACATTTATTTCAAGTAACAGTACCAAGAAAAAGGCCACACAGTGAAGAATTCAACAGTGAATATCATTGTGAGCACACTATGTCACCTGACTTTGTACAAGGACTAAATTGGGGGGGGGGGGGGGGGGGGGGGAAAAGTAGTTTTAATCAAGTATTTAGGAGCAATTATTAACAGCAAAGCTGGCTTTAATCTGAAAGGTTTAAAAACACAATCTATGCCCCTACAGGTTCACAATTTTAGGAGATGGATGTGTTTCTGATGATCCCAGCTCTGTACTCTGATGGTCTGACCATAACTGTCTACACTGAAAAACATGAAGGAAAAATTCCAATCAGAGCACTATCATTTTGAATTTCACTTCTTCAATCCTATAAAAATAGAAATGCTTTATACTTATAATGTGTCCTACAGCACTCAGTTTTTATAATTATGTACTATCTTGAATCTATTCAAAATAATTATTTCACTGCCTAAAAACCCAAGTTTCAGGTATATTACAGCAAATAAATAGATGAAATCCCAGTCCTTATATAAGAGTTTGCATTTTCCTGAGGGTGGGGGTTGAAGACAGAGGACAAATTAAGTAAGATAATTTCTGGTACTGAAAACTGCTACACACGTGATGCAAGATTGTCAGGTTATGGAATATGATCAGGTATGTGTTTACAAGAGGGTACTTTTGATATGACAGTTTGGTGAAGGACTCTTTGAGGAGGTAATGTCTGAACTGAGACCTGATATAAGAAAGAACCAGTGAGAAGTTCCAGGGAGAAAACCAATACAAATAAGAGATAGTGCAAAGACCCGAGGGCAAAAGTGAGTAAGAAAGAACCTGTCATGCTCAAGAAACGGATGAAAGGTCAGTGTGGAGTTTCAGTCTGAGATAAAGCCAAACAGGGAAGAAGCCATCTAAACCAAGGTGAGGTACAACAGGAAGTCAGTGGAGGCTTCCCTGGCAACTCAGTCGGTAAAGAATCCACCTGCAGTGTGGGAGACCTGGGTTCGATCCCTGGGTTGGGAAGATCCCCTGGAGGAGGGCATGGCAAGCCACTCTAGTATTCTTGCTGGAGAATCCTCCATGGTCAGAGGAGCCTGGAAGGCTGCAGTCCACGGTGTCGCAAAGAGTCGGACACGACTGAACAACTAAGTACAACATACAGCACAGCACAGGATTTGTAACATGATCTGATTTTTCTAAATGCCACTCCCACTTCTGTGTGGGAAATGGGGATGAATGCCAAATTTCGATCAGCTTAATGTTATTTCAAAGACTGACATGTTTCCTCTTCATCTCTTTTGATTACCAGATGATATGGTGAACTTTTGATTAGCCTCTAAGTCCTTTCCAAGGTAGATAGGCATTCTCCAAGGATAACTAAGAGTCAGCATAAATAGTATTTGAAAAGAGCACATAACAGTATCACTTGTTCCTCCTTCATGTAACATAGGAAATTCAAATTGTGGATGGTAAAGTTTAAGTTCAACAATTAGCTATAATTGGGAATTCTCTGGTTAATGGTAAACTGAACTCTCTTGATCCTAAAGGTAATTGTATGTCCATTTTTAATACTTTTTAATAAACTTTATGAATCTAGTTAGAAACAATAATAATTAAAGGAAGCCAAATGAATACACAGGCATAATCAATGAACTCATCAGCTTAATGTTTGCCTATGGGTACTTATAAATAAAGCTTTATATGTATTGGAAGTCCAATCTTAAAATCTCTTTTCCCTAAATTATTCAGTCTTCTCCCTCACCTAACAGAAATACTGAAGATTGAGGTCCCCATGGGGTAGATCCTGCAGGACTTGCTGGGAATCTTCACTGGGGTGGCTCATAGGTACTTCAAAACTCATCACGTCTCTAAGATCTTTTTGTCCCCCGATCCCATGCTGGGTCTGGGACCTCGTCCTTTTCTTCTAGGTCCCCAATGAATAACAGCACAGTGGCCTAAGTGCTTCATAAAGGGTAAATGACCAAATGAAGAGTAGTAGAAAGTGTTATCAGTCAAGGTCATTCTGAAATGCACGTTTTCTGTTACTGCTCACTCAAGAACAGAGGACTTTCAACTCTATGCCCAGCTTTCATCATTTACATTTAATCTTTAGCACAAATTTTTCTGACAGTTGCTGAAATAAAGTATTTCATAATTTCCAATCAATGGGAAAAGTTTTTCTCATATACATTAGCAATAATCTAAAATTTTTTGTTCAATATTTCTGTCCTACATTTTTTAAAAAGATAAGTTTTTCATGAATGTTCTTTCAAAGGAAAGGAAAACCTCTTGGCCTAATGTTTCCCATCCTTCAAAGTCCGTTAACTTAATTAGGGCTTTGGTAATTGGTTTGGTCATTTCTCCTTGTTTTCACTTAGTAATGCAATTTTTTTGGGCCAAGATACATGCATTCCAGGATCTTAGTTCCTAGGCCAGGGATTGAACTCACTTCCCTCCTCAGTGAAAGCATGGAGTCCTAGCCACTCGACCACCTGGAAATGCCCTAGTAATGTAATTATGATCTACATCCCATATCCTTCAACACTTCCTAATTTAATACAGAGTAATTCTTGATGTTCATGATGTAACTTATAATTTTGCTGGGATTGATTTATGTATCTTCCTTAAGATAGTGAGTGAATATAACTGAGTGTCCAGCATCTTTATATTTCAGATGACTTTGTTTTCTTTTCAATGATAGATGTAATAATAGATCCTAGAGTGAGAACAAAATTCTTTTGAAAACAATCTGAGAGATGGTGATGCAAAATAGTCACCAAAAATTCCCCAATTCTTTTTTGATGGAGAAGAAAACAAAGAAATCTGAGAAAATTATGGCTCTTACCTTGAGGGGAAAAGCACCTATCTACATTCAAGAACTGAATGCTGGATTTGGTATCTGCTTAGATCTGCATGTGAATAATGTCATAGAGAAGGACTAAAACTGATTAAACTCGTTCAAAAGAACTCCATCTAATAAGAAATTCTGCTCACAAATATATAGAGAGAGAAACTCCCCATAAACAGTCTATACATTATATGCTGTAGTGATTTTCAGGAGTTTGTGTATTTGTTCAAGTTTGGGGAACTTGTACCTCAAAGTCTACTTCATACACAGATAAGTACTGCTCTACAGTTTTTCAGATGTATTAATTCTCTCTCCCTAGATAAATGCTAAAACTCCTTGAGAACAGGTATCTATCTTATCTTTCTTTTAAATAAATAGTAGGCAACAACAATAGTGGTATCATCATGCATATGATATGACTCTAAAGGCACAAATGAAGAAGAACTAAAAAACCTCTTAATGAGGGTGAAAGAGGAGAATGAAAAAGCTGGCTAGAAAGTCAACATTCAAAAAACTAAGAGCATGGCATTTGGTCCCAACACTTCATGGCAAATAGAAGGAAAAGAAGTGGAAACGGTGACAGTTTTTACTTTCTTGGGCTCCAAAATCACTGCAGATGGTGACTGCAGGCATGAAATTAAAAGACGCTTGCTCCTTGGAAGCAAAGTTATGAGAAATCTAGACAGCATACAAAAAGTAGAGACATCACTACGCTGACAAAGGTCCACATAATCAAAGCTATGGTTTTTCCAGTAGTCAAGTATGGATGTTGAGAGTAGGACAATAAAGAAGGCTGAGCACCAAAGAATTGATACTTTTGAAGTGTGGTGCTGGAGGAGAGACCCTACTGAGTTCCTTGGATTCCAAGGAGATCAAACCAGTCAATCCTAAAGGAAATCAACCCTGAATATTCATTGGAAGGACTGATGCTGAAGCTGAAGCTCCAAAACTCTGGCCACCTAATGCAAAGAGGTGGCTCACTGGACAAGACCCTGATGCTGAGAAAGATTAAAGGCAAAAGAGAAGCATGCAGCAGAGGATGAGATGGTTAGATAGCATCACCGACTCAATGGACATGAATTTGAGCAAACTTCAAGAGATACTGGAGGACAGATGAGGCTGGCATTTACAGTCCACGGGGTCACAAAGAGTTGAGCGTAACTTAGCAACTGAACAACAGGCATTAACAAATACAAATGTTATATACAAAATTGTTTGCTTAGTTGCTCAGTCATTTCCAACTCTTGTCCAAGTCTTGTCCAACTCAGTCGTGTCCGACCCCGTAGACTGGAGCCTTCCAGGCTCCAAGGGATTCTCCACGCAAGAATACTGGAATGGATTGCCATTTCCTTCTCCAACAAAATTAGGTAACTTCTTGTTTATATCACATCAAATTAAAAGAAATCATAATTGTTGGGTCACCAAACAGCATCACTTTTTTAGATGGAGGCAGACAAACAAGATTAAGCTCTTGAGAGAACTCAAAACTATGTTACATGAAGTAGTCAGATTGGGGGGCCTGGAAAAAAATCCAGGGAGAGATATTTAAAGTGCTATCTTGTGGAAGAGGGATTATATCAATACAGCACAACTTGAAAGGTCTACAAGAAAACAGATTTTTTTTTAAAGCTCAATATATACATCATACTAATTCTGGACTTGTTCAAACCCAGGCTGGGTAATCATTCACAGCAAGATAGCACAGTATTTAGAAGCACGAGCTCTGAAGTCATTCTTGAAGTCTGGCTTTCCAAATTATATACTGGGTGACTTTGATATTAAGTTGTTTATAACTACATTAAACATTTGTTTCCAAAAAAGTTAATGTGCAATTAATCTTATATGGGATCCTGTTCAAAATACAGATTCTGATATCAAAAGTCTAGGCTGAAACCCCAAATTCTGCATTTCTCAGACTTCCAAAGTAACAAGAATGTGACTGGTACAAGGAATACACTTGGAGAAGAAAGGATTTCTAAACTTTAGTTTTCTCATCAGTAAAATGGAGCTTAAAACAATTAGAGTTACCCAATATGATTTTGTGACAATTAAATGAGTTAATGAAGACAAACAGCTTAATACACTGGCAAACACATAATCTTAACTATCATTAGCTATTGTTTGAGGTAAAAGGACTTGTGAAAGGTAAAAAGTTGGCTTAAACAACTTACACAGGAATTTTGACTCCTGGGATTTTGTAGTTCTTTTAAATATTTTATTAAAATTGACTCTTTAAATTAACCACATATTAATTAATCAGAATTTTATAAATAAATGAGATATAATTTTAAACACCCAGAAATATTTTAAGGAAGGTTTGTGATTCAAATGGAATAAGCTCACTTCCAAAGTCTCTCACTCAATTTCCCTGAAAACCTTGGACAGAATGCATGGATTAGCTATCTGAGGGCTATGAAAAGTAAATGGTAGCAAGTAGATTGTGGAAACAAACTACAAATCAAGTTATGACCAATCTGTGGTATGCTTCCTGTTATTTTTTTTTTTCCTGCTAGTATTTCCCAGTCAGTACACTGCTCCTACTCAAATATATGTGACTAAAAGAGTTGGAGAAATCCTCTAGTTTCTTTTGTATGTTTGTTTTCTCTCTTGCTCCAAGTCCTCAGATGAAGTCCTGTGGCAGTGGGTGATGACAGTGGCAGCAGAACAGATATCTAAACCTGAGGGGAATTCTTTTCTATAACTGTAGTCTGAAGAGTGAGGAGTCTGAAACTCCTGTTGTTTCTTTCTCTTTATCCTTCAACTCAGTTCTCAAAGCAGCAGACTAGGTTGACTTCAGTTTCCCAGCCAGAAGGCCTAGAGGGAGTCCTTAGTTGAAGAGTGAACCTACCTGGATCAAAAGCCTGCTAAATTTTTTAAGAATCAACATTCAATACAGGTTATAAAGAAAACCCAGAGTCACATAAGGTAATATTGAAAATGCCTAAGATATCATCCCAAATTACTTGTCACACAAAGAACTGGGACAATCTCAACAACTCATAAGAAAAAAGACAAACAGATACCAGTACTGAGATGACTCAGCTATTTGAATTCTCATAAACGTTAAAGTAGATATTATTACATTTCAAGAAATGAGGGCCAACAATATGAAAATGTGGAAAGACTGAAGTCTCAGCAGAGAATTTGAAGATATAAAAAAGAAACAAAAGGAAATTTTACTACTAAAAAAATATCCAAAACAAAAAAATCAGTGGATTGACTGTATGGAAGAATGGAGATAACAACAAAAAAAAGTCAGCGAGCTTGAAGAAAGATCAGTAGAACAACATAAACAACCAGGAGAAAAAGATTGGGGAAAGAAAGGTCCTACATTCTTGTGGGATAATAACAAAAGATCTGTCATTTGAGTCTTTAGGGTCTTAAGAGGAAGAGGAGGGACTGTTACAAAAAAATAGCCAAATACTTCTTACACATTGAAAGAGTTAAATCTGTAGATCCAAGAACAGGAGAAACTCAACAAAAACCACATCCAAATACATTGTAATCAAACTGCTGAAACCCAAAGACAAAGAAAAATTTTTGCAAGCAGCCAAAGAAAAACAACATGCTCCATATTAGGGGAACAATGATTCAAATGACTATGCATAGAAACTCTGGATGCCAGAGGCAGTGGAATAACATTTTTATAAATAAAGTAGGAAAAGAACTGAATTCTAAATTCAGTGAAAATATCCGTCATGCATGAAGATGAAATAGACATTCTCAGACGAAAGATAACCTAGAGAATTCATCACCAATAAACCAACTATAAAAGAAATGGTAAAAGAAGTTCTTTGGACAAAAGGGAAATTATACGGGAGAGAAGATGGAACCTCAGAGTGAAAGAATAATAACAGAAATGGTAAATATCTGGGTAAATTTAAAGACTAGTTTTATTCTCTTAAACTCTCTAAAATATGAGACTTTTGAAAACCAAAATTGTAAGTTTGTCTGGTGAGGTTTTCAATGTATGCAGGGGTAAGATACATATCAACTACAACCAAAAATGAATAAAGTAACTTATGTGGTGGTATAGTTCTCACATTCCATTTGAACTTGGTAAAATATTAGTTCAAAGTAAACTGAAAAATGCAGCCATTATAGTCTTAGTGCAGCCATTTAAAGAAAAAACACTATACAAATGAACAGACATAATCAAAGACCTAATAGATATATTAAAATATATATAACAAATTAAACTTTAGACCATCATTTTAGATAAATTAAAATATAATTCTTATATAAATAAAAGATTAAGTCTTTAATAATCAATTAAAATGTAATTCTAAAGAATTACTGATTTATAGAAAAAAGGCATCAAAAGAGAAACAGATAAAGGGAAACATAAGGTACAAACAGAAAACAAAAAATAGTAGACCTAAATTTGACATATATTTACATTAAATATAAATGGTCTAACCATTCCACTCAAAAGATGGAGATTATCAAAATAGATTTTTAAGAAATCAACACTGAACACTATGTTATATAATAACTTCACTTAAAATACATGATTAAGTTAAAAGAATGGAAAAAGATATACTATGCTAAAAATGCTCAAAAGAAACCTTAACTACTTCTATCAATATTAAATAATGTAGAGTAAAAGGCAAGGAAAATTACCAGGCTAAAAAGACACATTTTATAAAGATAAAAGGATCAATACACCAAGAATATATAATAATCATTAATGTACATAAGCAATTGAGACATTCAAAATATATGAAGGAAAAACTGATAGAATTAAATATATATAGTATGCTAAAAACATCAAAACTCCTTTCTCAGTAATTGACAGAAACAAAAAGTAAATCATCAAGGATATGGAAGAAATAAATAATACCATAAACCAAGAGTAACTAATCTACATTTATAGGTTACTCCAGCCAACAACAGCAGAATATACATTCTTTCAAGTGAACACATGAACAGCACCAAGATAAACCATATCCTGGGTCACAAAATCAAATCACAACAAATATAGGAAAACTAAAATCATATAAAGTATTTGTTTCAATATAACAGAATTAAACTAGAAATCAGTATCAGGAAAATGTCCAGAAAATTCTCAAATAATTATAAATTAAACAAGTTTCTACAATATCCACAGGTAAAATCAAAGTCTTGAGGAAAATTAGAAAATATTTTGAATTGTATAAAAATTAAAATCCAAATTCAAAATTTGTGGGATGGAGATAAGCAGTGCTGAGAGAGAAATTAAAATCATTAACTATTTATATTAAAAAAGTAGAGAGGTCTTGATGAACAGTCTAAGTTTCTACCTTTAAGAAACTAAAAGGAAAAGCAAAATAAACCTAAAGTAAGCAGAAAGAAACAATAAACAGCAGAAAAAAAGTTTAAAAAGTAGAGAAAAACCAAAGAAATCAAAAGCTGTCTCTCAGGAAAGATCAACAAAAATTATAAACCTCTAGCCAGACTAACCAAAGAGAGAGGAAGTGAGAGAGAAGGCACGATTTACCAGCATCAGGGAGGAAAGAGAGGATATCACTACAGCCCAATGAGACACTGAAAGGTTAAGAGTTATAAACAACACTATGCACATAAATACAGTAACCTAGATGAAAGGGTGGAACTAATTCCACAACTACCAAAGTTCACATAAAAAGAACTAATTCAAATAGGCTTGTATCAAAAGAAATTGAATACACAGGTAAAGATTTTCCAAAAAAAATGAAAACTCCAAGCCAACTGCTTTCACCAGGAAATGCCACAAAACATTTAAAGAAGTAACACCAATTCTATACAATCTCTTCAGAAAATAAAATAGGAAGCAACACTTCCCAACTTATTTTATGAGGTCAGAATTACCCTGATTCCAAAATCAGATAAAGGCAGTATAAGGGAAAAAAGTAAACAAAAACATAATACCAATATCTTTCATAAACAAAGAAGAAAAAAATACTCAAAAAAATACCAGCAAATTGAATCCAGCAATCTATAAAAGAAACAATGTGTCACAAACAAGAGTGGCTTATCCCAACAATGCAAGGATAGATCAACACTTAAATATCAGTATCAGTATTATATCAGTATCATATTAACAGACTGAAGAAGAAAAACTCTATTATCACATCAAGTGATGCAAAAAAAAAAAATCAAAGACAGAAACCCAATATTTTCATGACAAAATTCTCAACAATTAGAAAAAAATGGAAATTCTTTAACATGATAAAAGGTATCTTCAAAAAATAACAAACCCTACAGGGACTTCTCTGGTGGTCCAGTGGCTAAGACTCTGCATTGCCAATGCAGGGGGCCTGGGTCTGCTCCCTGGTCGGGGAACTATTTCCCACCTGCCGCAACTAAGAGTTCACATGCCACAACTAAAGATACCTCATGATTAAAGGCAAAAGGAGAAGAGAGTGGCAGAAGATGAGATAGTTAGACAGCCTCACCGACTTAATGGACATGAATTTGAGCAAACTGGGGTAGACAGTTAAAGGCAGGGAAGCCTGGCGTGCTACAGTCCATGGGGTCACAGACAGACATGACTTAGCAACTGAGCAACACACCACAAAAAAGACTGAGGATCCCTCATGCTGCAACTAGGACCCTGTGCAGCCAAATAAATTAATTAAAAATAAGCATTTAAAAAAACCCTACAGCTATCATCAAGTTTAATGGTGAGAGACTAAGTGCTTTCTTCCTAAGATTAAGGCAAAGATGTCTTATCTCACCACTCCTATTCAACAATGCATTTTAGTATCTAGCCAGTGTAATAAGAAAAAAAAAAAAGGAACAGAGTTTGGAAAGAAAGAAAACTGTCCCTATTTGCAGGAAATGTGATTTTTTTATGTAAGAAAACCCTATGATTCTACAAGAAAAAAAAGCTCCTAAAAGTAATAAGTGAGTTTAGCATGGTTGCAAAATACAAGATCAAGATATGAAAATAAGTCGTATTTTTCAACACTAACAATGAAAAACTGAATTTGAAATAAAATAAGCATGTGTGTATGCATAGATATATATACACATGTACACAAATACTGTGTATGTATTTATTTATATCAGATTCACAATGAACCCCCCAAATAAATACATACATACATACATAGGTTTAAATCTAACAAAACATGGGAAAGAAATGCTAAAAACTACAAAGTTCTGATTAAAAGTAACATACACCTAAATAAATGGAGACACATACTGTGTTGATGGATTGGAGAACTCTATACATAGTTAGGATGATACATATATAGTCAATTCTCCCTAAGCTGAATTTAATGCAATTCCAATTTAAATGTTGGCAAGATTTTCTTTGGTACAGACACACTGATTCTACATTTTTATAAAAGTTAAAGGATCTTAAATACTCAAAACAACTCTGAAAAGAATAAAATTGGAAGACTTACAGTACCTGATTTTAAGACTTTGCTAGACAGCACCAGTAATCAATATAGTAGTGTCTGACAAAAGGATAGATACATATATATTACATACCCACAGAACAAAACAGAGAATCTAGAAATAGAACTATAAAAATATGGTCAATTGAGTTTTGACAAAGATGCAAAGGCAATTCAATGGTGATGACACAATGTCTTCAACAAATGGTATTAGAACAAGCAAACAAGTATTAATTACCCTTTTTTATTTTCTATATTTCATGATGATTTACTATCTTTAAAAACTTGCTGACTGGGGACTTCTGCTCCTCTGAATGCTAGCCAATTCTTAGCTGGGGAACACACATGTCTTTTACATGCAACTCCAACCATCTCTAACTCTCACACATCAAGCCAGTATTTTCCCCTGCCCTAAATCATCCCAGGTCAGGTACCAATTCCTATTCCCTATTTCAGGCCATCCTTATTCCCCAAAGCCCACTGGAATAACTCAAACTAGCCAATCCTATATTGCTTATCCTGTCCTACCTAGATTTTCCCTCAGAAACCTCAAAAAAGGCTTCATATTTGCCTCTCCCCTCCCTCGTGCTTCTGCTTCACCAATCCTGATATCTTTACGGCCCTAAATGGCACAGTGTGATCCCTTCTCTAAGGAAATCTAGGTAATTCATTTTTCAATGACACTGACCTCTCCAAGCCAACATTCAGTCACCACTATAAAATAAAGTTCCATGAGTATAATTTTCACGTAACATCCATATGCAAAAAATGAACTTCAATTTATACTTCACTTAATAAAAAATTAACTCATAATGGATCATTTCTCAATATCAAACTATAAAATTTTTATAGAAAACCACAGAAGTATTTGAGATCTTGGGTTAGATGAAGCACTCTTAGGTATCATCCAAGAGCATGACTCATAAAGGAGAAATTAAGTAAGATTCCATCAAAATTAAAACTTTTGTTCCCTGACACTGCTAAAAGAATAAAGAGAAGTTTCAGACTGGAAGACAATATATGCAAGCTCAACAATAAGAAAATAACTCAATCCAAAAGAACAGGCAACACATAGATTGCAAACTTACCCTTTAAAAGATGCTCTATATCATAAGTCATTCTAAAAACACAAAACCACTACCACTACACACCTAAGAATAGCTAAAATATAAAAACCAACAACTCACAAGTGTTGAACAGACACTTGTTGAACCAACAGCTGACAAGTGTTCTGCTGAGCAGAACTGGAACTCTCACACATTGCTAGTTACAATGAAAAAAACTCTAAAAAAACCGTTTCGCAATTTCTTACAAAATTAAACATCTACCATACCACCCAATAATCTCACTCCTAGGTGTTTACCCCAGAAATGTAAAACTTTTATCCACACAAAAACTGTAAATGAATATTCATAGTAACTCTATTCTTAATTACCCCAAACTGCAATTGTCCAATTGGTGAATGGATAAACACTGCAGTATATTTACACAGTGGAATACTACTCAGCAATAAAAAGAAATGAATTATTGATACATGCATAACACTGATGAATCTCAAAAGCATTATGCTGAGTAAAAGAAGCCAGTCTTCAAAAGATACATATTATAATTCAATTTATGTGACACTGTGGAAAAGATCAAACTACAGAGATAGAGTACAGATCAATATTTGCCAGGGATAAGAGATAGGTGGAGAGTGTGACTACAAACGGGTACCATGAGGAAATTTTATTGGAGTGATAGAATTATTTCGAGTCCTGACTGTGATGGTAGTGATTACAGAAATTTATTTATGCTTTAAAACTTGTGAAACGTACACCAAAAAGAAGTACAGTCATCCCTCAGTATCTAAGAGAATTGTTTCCAGGACCACTCATGGATACCAGGGAGTGGTGTGGATACAAATATAAAATGGCATTATATTTGCATGTAAATTAGGCATAACCTTCTAGAGACTTTAAATCATCTCTAGATTATTTATAATACCTAATGCTATGTAAACAGCTATTAAGTACAATTAAATGCTATGTAAATAGTTACCAATGCCGACACATTCAAGTTTTGCTTTTTTGCAAGTTTCTGGAAATCTTTTTTTCCCTGAATACTCTCAATCCACAGTTGGTTGAATCCACTAATATAGAACCCATGAATATGGAAAGTTGACTGTATTTTGTACATAAATTTTTAATAAAAACCATTTTAAAGAGATACATAAATGCCTTGTCTTTAAATAAACCATTGGGTTCAATTTCAAAATTTAGTTTACTCAAATTCTGGAGAACAGATCTCATTGCGCTGATAGAAGTTTCAGGGATTAAATCCATTTTGTTAGTCAAGCCAAGAGAGAGTGGCTTAGAGGCAATTTCAATCACTCACCCTTCAATTTTAACCAAACGAATCATCAATCCATGGAGAAGAGAATAGATAAAAAAGCTCAAATCACATACTAGAATTAAAAACAGAGTCGTTTCAAACTCTAACCTTTCCTATAATCTCAGAAATTAAATCCTGTAAGAACTGCAACTCATCAAGTATTCTAGAGGTTATACAGTCTGTATATCTACAGATGTACAAACTTTTTTTTTTCTCTTTAAAATACTGAAGAAATTACTTACAGCTTTCAGGGTAAGATCACACTGGAAAACAAGTTTACGGAGTTGTGCTAAAATTTCTCTTTTGGTATTTTCTAGATCATTTCGTCTTTCTTCAACATTTGTCACGCACACTTTGTAGAGTTCATTTGCTTCTTCTACCTTTAGGAGTTATCAGAGAAAAAAATGATGCTGGTTCACTGAATCTGTATTTTAAAATAAATACTTATTCTAGTAAAGCTCAATTTAAATGATTGAAATGGTTTATGCATGAAAGTTCTGAAACATTCTATGTTTTAGATAGAATATTCCTAAAGATAAATATTCTGTTTTGGTCAGCAATTCAAGGACACCTGACTTCTATGAATAGTTATGTATAATTTACAATTAGTACATTGTCTATAAAATAAATGTCCATTAATAGACTTCTCTATTTATGTTTACCATTTCCTATAATCTTCTTACAGAATTTATCAATTATATTTCATAAACATTAATAACACAAAGCTTCTGCCTAGTCTTGCTAGCAGGTACTAGAATAAGTACACATATATACCCAGTTACCTAAATGGTGAACCTCCTGAACAATCAAGCAGAAAATATTAAATGATTGCCCTAAGATAGTTCCTTCACAGATAAACCCCAAAATTCAAAATATAAGCAACAATCTCTTAGCACAGCGGCTCTCAGAGTGGATCCCGAGCAGCAACAGCAGCAGCAGTCCCGGGCACCTGTTTGCGATCCACGTTGTCTGGGGCCAACTCCAGACCTACTACATCAGAAACTGAGGACGCGGCCCAGCAGTTTGTTTTGACAAGCCTTCCAGGTGGTCCTGATGCAGGTGAGAATTTGAGAACTGAAGCCTTAGCAGATTATTGCTAACTCAATAGTAACAAATAACAAAAAAGATGATTACTTTTTGAAGAGCCTCCTCTTCCAGCCTTCGCTTCTTTTCTAGCTGCCTATTGAGATTTTTTACTAATCCACTACTTGAGCTCAGATGTTCTTCTTCTGCACGAAACATGGAAGTTTTTGCTTTTTCATATTCATCTTGACGTTGCATACACAACAATTTTGCCTTTTTAAGAGCAGTCTCTGTTTCAAGCTACAGAGAATAAAAAGAGTATTAATATTAAATACAAAATAAGAAAAATCCTAATGTACAAATCTCTTCAGCACATTCAGCAAGACAGTTACTACTGAATTTTAGATAAACTATAGAATAAGATATGCATCTTCCCAGGGTATATATGCTGATAGACTGCTCATGATTTTTAGATGTTCACAAATAGATGAAACTATTATAATACTAACCATTTTATTTTGCTCCTGCTTCCAAAGTTCTTTTATTTCTTTTCTTTGCTTTTCCATTTCATTTTTCCTCCCAAGTAGAGGCTGCCAAGGGCATTTTAAAACAACAACAACAACAAAAAAACAGAAGAGAGAGAAAAAAGCTGTTTTCTAAAGGTACACTGCTGTTTAAAAAAAAAAAAAGTATAGTGTATATTAAAAAAAAAAAAAAAGTACAGTGTATATATAAATTTTTACCTGCACAAATTTGTTGGCTTGGAGAGCTGCAATTGTTTGCTGTAAAAGGTGACTATTTTCTATATCATTAAGAAGGGCATTGGTAAATAAAGACTGCAGTGGCATAAACTCCTAGAATTTAAAATTGAAAAGAAAATTTTCCAATAGAAATGTACTAGAGTTCTAAATCCACCCCCATTATCTTTCTTCAAAAAGAGAAATTTTTTAAGTTTAAATTTTTCTCAGAAAAATGACTATTCATAAGTATGACCATACGAAAAAATACTGAAGAAAATTAATTATAAGTAATTCTTAAACTAGTCAGCAAAATTAGTAGCTAACAAGATAATTAATATTCATATATATATATAAAACTGTAAATTTCCTAGCTTCTTCAATAATGAATATCTTTGTAAGTTTAAAAAGATTTTATCTTGTCAATAAAAAGGTTACTTAGCATTCAAGTTTCTTCCTGTATTAAGGACAAAATTTTCTGATTTTACATGGTATTATCAGGAGCTGAGTAATCGCTTGGCATAGAACCCTAGTAGTTCACTGACCACTTACCTGTAGTCCAATGTTAGTTCTAGTTGCCTCTGCCAACTTAACAATATTTCTAGTGGACTCCAATTCTGAAAAGGTCAAAGAAGGCATCAGAAGGTAAGTTCAACTTAACTTTTTCTCCTCCATACTCTAAAATTATCTGTAATCCCCCAATTGAAAAGTGATCACAAATACTAGTCTGCATCATGGTATGAAGCTATGATTCTTAATTGAAAGTACTCATCAAAATTAACTGGGAAACTTTCAAAATACACTTGCATAGATCTCACCTCTCTGGGGGACTGGGACCTAGGCCTGTTTATTATCCGTTTCTAAGGCTATTTAGGTGAATCTGATGGGCATCCCGTATTAAAGGCAAATAATGTAACAGAACGAGCACAGGTTTGGGGTAAATTCTGTATTTTGCCAGTTACTAATATGATCTTAGGCAAATCTGCTGACCTTAGGCAAATTCCCTGTCTCATTCACTTCCTCTGTTAAACAGGAATAAGAATTTTGTCTTGTCTACTTCCCAGGGTTTTGGTAAGGATTAAATCAGATAAGGGATGTGAAAGCACTTTGTTAATGTAAAACACTGGGAAAATATTAGCTATTAAGATGTTCCTTATATATGTTTCCATTGCCTTCTGATCTGATAGCTAGATTTTATCTGATAGTTGTTTTTTATCTCCTTTAACTATATTATCTGATTGCATTTCTTTTCGTTCATTAGAGTATGACTTCTTTAAAGGCAAAGACAGTACACTGTCATGGTGTCCCCATATCTAATGGTTGGTCCACAGTTCAATGTTCAATAAGTATATTTACTTTAAGGAGAGCCTTCCCTATTTCAAGAAAAGAAAATGGACAATGATTTTATTCACTACAATGAAAGCACTACTAATTTGGAATCATTATTTACAGTCTGTAGAAAATGAATCACAAAGAATTCAGTTCTTATGTTCCAGAGTTAATTAGATGCCCCAAAGGGCAACTCACCCAAATTCAGCTTCTTTTCAACCCATGAGACTATGTTCTTGGTATATTTTGACCATGTTTTAGCATATGACAAAGCCAGTTCTACAGAATTAGTGTTTTTTAACAGCATGCTGTCTAATTCTATAGGAGAAAAATTTCCTGAAAATAAAAAAATGTCAAGGTAAGTATATATTAAATAAGAGCTCATAACATGAAACCTTTAAAGGAGCATTAAAATCCTAAGATGTTTTTCAATGAAAACTGGTTGAAAAAAATGTGACAAATTCAGAAACAAAGGGTCACGGTTTGAGTTGAAAATAATTTCAAATTACATTTTTAAACCTCAATGCATATTTCTATTATTCATCAAGTTACAAACCCTATATAATTGTTGATCAGTCTCTATCATCACACTATCTGCTCTAGTAGATTTTTTTCCCTTAAGTTTTATATGTAACACTACATATTATTCATCTTATGTCTAAAATAAATACTTTCGGCTACTAAGCACGAAGATTAAGTAATCTAAAACATTTATCAAAAGTAACTGCAAAATGTCTGACTAAAATTTTAAGTACCTCAAACATTACCTTTTTCACTGGATGAGTCCACTGATTCCACAGAAACACTTTCAAAAGACTTTAAAACAGGAAGAAAGCAAATTTAAGATTACAGCAGAAGGTAACAGATCTTTGCTTCAAACTTTTTTCACTCTAACTTGTTACTCTGAGATAATTCCTACTAAAGAATTTCAAGCATTTAGAACTCAAAGAGCCTGAGAAGCCTGTTTAAATGCCAGAACATTTAATAAGAACTATATAGCTTTTTACAACAGCAGTTCTCAAGGTCCAAGAATGAATAACCTCTTTGTTTACTAACAGCATTAATGAATCCATTCAAAATTTTAAATTCTGAAGATCTCAAAAATATTAGTCAGCAAGTTATAGAAGCAATCTAAATAGACTGCTATCTAAACAGAAGACAAAGACACTCTCTTTCAGCCATCCTTTACCGTTTTATTATATGATAAGCATGTCATGCAAAGTCCAGCTTAGTGTGGAACTTTCTATGATGATGGAAATGTTCCATAGCTGCACTGTCCAATAAGGTAGCTACTAGCTACCTTTGAAAAATAGCGTTAAAAAGTGGCTAATGTAAATGAGAATTAAAATTTTAATTTAATGCACTGCATGTGACATGCGGCTACCTTAATAGACAGTGCAGGAAAAGGTTATCTATCAAAATTGTGAGAGCTTATTATTCACTGCAAAAGCAATCATGTAAAACCTACATCTGAAGTCAAGCTCTATCCCTTAGTAGCTATATGACACTGAGCTACATATTTATACTCACTTAAGTTTGCTTGCCCCTTCATAAAATGAGGCTAAGAACACCACTTCATAAGACTATTTTAAAGATTAAGATGATGTAGGTTTGGGGCTTCCTTGGTGGCTCAGTGGTAAATAATCCACCTGCCAATGCAGAAGACATGCGTTCGATTCCTAATCCAGGAGGATCCCACACGCCATGTGGAGCAAATAAGCCTGTGTCCCACAACTACTGTAGCCTGCACGCCCTAGAGCCTGTGCTCCGAAGTGAGAGAAGCCACTGCAACCAGACGCTCACGCACAGCAACATGGGCCACAACAGGAGCACATGAATAAGACATATGATTCACACCTAAAATTTAAACTGTTTAGACCCCTGTTACACCAATAGAATGTTTTATTACACTTTCTAAATTAGCAGCAAGCTTGAAACATATAATTGAGGAAAAATCATAAATAACAGCATAATATTTAAAGATCTTGAAATTCTTCATAATTCTGATATGGTTTCTACACTGTCCTCCTTCAGTCATCAAATGGATGACTTCAGAATGTCACATTTTTTTTCTAAATACTGTAGTACATATAACAAACGGCCTTTAAGTGGTCATTCACATTTTGTATTATTTAAGAAAGACCTGTAGTTCTATTATTTTGACATAATAACAAGTACTTGGCATATTTCCAAATATGTGTTGCAATCCTTTTGGATCGGAATTCCAATCCTTTCTGGAAATCCTTAACAGGAAATGATCAACATATGTCCCTAATGCAGTCTGTTTAAATATCTTGAATTTGGTGAAAAAATATTACTCAAATGAAAATATTACTACTACGATTACTATAAATCTTTCAAGCAATATTCTACATACATTCCTAATATTCTATTATTTCATAGGCATTTTTCTGCAACTAGGAATCAGAACTCTAATTCTCTGACATACTTATAAGGATGCTCTTAGGGAGAACTAAGACCTACAGTTTTGTTAATAAGGTGTTTCATGGTAACAAACAAACTGTAGGGTATGTGAAAAGATTAACACCTTCTTCACTTTCTGTATCATTTTTCTAAGTTTCCACCAGTCTTTAAGACCTGTGACACTGTCAGGAAAGAAAAACAGCTAAGAACTACTGACTAAAATTTTGGATCATATGACATATAGATTCATTACATAAGACACTATAAAATTATCAGATACATTCTTTTAAAATGATAGTGTCACTTCAAAAGTACAACTAAATTTTTGGCCCCCAAATTGGCCATTTTCTTGCTACATTAAAAAACTATCAAAGACTAATGCTGAGATTAAGATTAGGATATTATTAAAATAGGAAGCTAAAAATATTAAAGTCTTTGCTTTCATACAAACTTGGCCTACCTTACTTTCCTGAGAAACAGGCAGTCGCAATAATGAATCATTGCCTACATCTCCCATAAGGAAGTTTGTCAAGCTATCCAGAGGAAGTTTAAAAAAAAAGAAATAGAAATTAAAAAAACAAAGACAAAACACAAGTCGTTATATTGCTCTGTTACAAGCTTTACATTCAACATGTCATCTAGATTAAAAGAGCCTTAGATATAAACTCCTAAGACTCTATCCACATAAACTAAGCAGTCACTCACAAATGGATGCTGCTTCTGAATGGCCATAAACACCTCCAAATACAGCAATAAAGCAACACAGGATATAGCTTTTCCAAAGCTGTGATAATATTTTATGTTGGTTAATACTTTACTTTGCTTTACATACTGAATTATCGTGACACATACTCTCACTGAGACACTCAGGCCCTAAATTCTTGAAATGACAGTCCTCTACTTACATATTTCCAAAGGTAAAGGCCAAGGTTTCAATAGAAGAAAACACTTCTCTGAAGAGATCATTTTTGTTTTCTTCATTTACTTCTGTGAAGTTCACAGCTGTAGGGAAAAGGGGTTACAATAAATGAGGGGGAAAATAAACTAGATTTATACAAAGTCATTTAATCCCATAAAAATCCGCCATTACTTTCTAGAAGCATTAGAAGATTCAGAAACTAAAAAAACCTAATAAACAAAATAAATATGATGTTCAAGTTCTTCATTAAAGAAATCATACAAAAGAATCACCTTGCATAAAAGTAGCTGGCATTCCAAACTGACTCCTCCACACACTGCATTATTTGGCACATCCAAAAAGTGATTCAATGTGAAATCAATGGATCTTGAGTCATGGAGACCACGTTACATCAGCCCTCTCTCAGTAAGAGAGCTCTGTGCTATTTTCTCTTGCTTATTGCTTCATGGCATTTTTAAAAAACAGTTAAATGCACTGTGGCCCACTTAAGTCAATATGAAGTACATTTTCCACTACAAATTACCAATATCTAAAGTCATATATACATCTGACATAGCATAAAACCTATACACAAAGTCTATCATATTAACAACACCCAATACTTTAAAAAATTTTAATTCCTTATTTCTTCCTTTTTAAAGTCTTATTTCTTATAAGGTCCTTAGGCTCTGAGGTCCATTTAAATTGATATATAGCTGTCTTTTGTTTATCATAGTGATATTCTAACATTTTGCATTTTGTTAAAGAAAATTATGAAACATAACTGGAAAAAGTTTCTTATTATAACTTTGTCTTTACACACCTTTGTTAAAAGCCCAGATACAATTTACAGAGACAAAACTTGAGGGTTGAATAGGTAAACTGTTTGAAGCATCACATTCTACTCAGACTGAGTTTAAGGAGCAACTGGCTCCTTGTATCCCACCCTCTCTAGGATCCCTGCCAATCACCCTCCCTAGGATCCCTGCCATTCACCCTCCCTAGGATCCCTGCCAATCACCCTCCTAGGATCCCTGCAAATAACTGGAAGAAGAGAAACCAAGTGGAGACGAAGCTATACTTTGTTTAAAAACAGAATTGTTCTTAAGCTTGGTTGTACATCAGACTTACTTTAGAAGCTTTAAAAACAAAATCCAAGGCCCACCACCCAAGATTCAGATTTTAAAAGCCTGGGGAAGCACAGATTATTCAAAATTTATTCAAAATTTCTCCCAGGTGAATCTAATGTGCAACAAGAATTGAAAATGCTTTCTAGAAAGCTAGGATTCCTAAGAAGGGATGAATTAAAACCTCAAACCTGGAAGCCTCAGGAAATTACAACCGAGAGTTTATAGATACGAGGGGCTAAGGTCCACACCTTTCATCATATTCCTCTAAATAGTCCTGATACAAAGATGAAGAAAAACTTAAGAACCACAACAAATAATTTTTAAAATATCTCAAAATTTAGGTTGTAGCTTACATAACCTAAACAGCTGAAAGAAATCCATACAAAATATATGAAACAACAGTTTTCAAGACACTAGCTATTAAGCAGCAAAGAAGAATCCAAACTTAACAATAAACAAACGTGGTAAGCTCTACAACTGCCCTAAGCTTACTGTCTCATAACACACACAGATTTCTGAGCAAAGGAAACTAACAGAGATAAAGAATGCCATTTTATAATCATGGAGTCAGTTCATCAGGAGGACATAATTTTATACATTTATGTACCCAATTAACAGCTTCAAAATGTATGAAACAAAAATTAATAGAACTGAAAAGAGAAATAGACAAATTCACAACTATAGTCAGAAATTTCAAAAACCCTCTCTCAATAATTGACAGAACCTGTAGACAGAAAATCAGTAGAGGATATGAAAGCCTTCAACCACACTATCAGACACATGGATGAGATGGACATTTAAGGAACCTCTACCCGATGACAGCAAAACACACATTCTTTTCAAGCATACAATGTAAATTTACAAAGATGGAACATATTATGGGCCATAAAAGCAGTCTCAGTGGGTTTAAAGGGATTCTAGCCAGCAAAATATGTTCTGTGACTAGATGGAATTAAACAATAAAAATCTCTGTAAAAATTCTCAAATATTAGGAAACTAACACACTTCTAACTAACCCCATGGGTAAAAGAAGAAAAAGGGAAATTAGCAAGTATTTTGAACACAATGAAAAGACACTGTATCAATATTGGTAAAGGTGGGGGCAAAGAGGTGCAGAAGGGAGGGATTACCAAGGGGCATGCATCACCTGGACTGTGATGGTTCCACAAGAATATGAATACCAAAATTGATCAGATTGTACCCTTAATTTAAATATGTGCAGTTTACTGTAAGTCAATTATACCTCAATAATGCTGTCTTAAAAACTGCACTGGAAAGTAGACTTCAAACATAATTTAAAATGGAATACCAGAAAAAAATGTAAAGCCTACTTCTATTTCCTAATTTTAACATGTTAGACTTTAAAGACTTCCTGGTGGAAGTCTTCCTGGTGGACTTCCCTGGTGGCTTAGACGGTAAAGCATCTGCCTACAATGTGGAAGACCTGGGTTCAATCCCTGGGTCGGGAAGATCTCCTGGAGAAGGAAATGGCAACCCACTCCAGTATTCTTGCCTGGAAAATCCCATGGACCGAGGAGCCTGGTAGGCTACAGTCCACGGGGTCGCAACGACTGAACGACTTCATTCATTCATTCAGACTTTAAAGAAAAGAAAAAAAACTACTTTTATAACACTTGGCAGAATTCTGTAATTATTCTTCCTTTCCTATAAATATATTTTTCAAACCACAAAACAGGACAGGGAGACTTCAAAAAATAATTGTAAGTAATGAAAAGACAATTATTTGAACCATCTTCAGTCCTTATCTTCATCCCTACTCAAATGAGGTTACAGCCATCTACTGAAAATTCCTCTTCTTGCCTTTGCCTCCACTTCAAAACAGCTCTATATCTCTAATTTCCTTTAACTTCTTTTGCTCCTGCCCAGGGTTTCAAAGAATAATCTTCAGCTCCTTTCCAAAAATATATCTTGCCATTCTCTCCTGCATTCTCCAAAACCCTGTACCACCATTGCTGTGCTCAGTCACGTCCAACTCTTTGCAACCCCATGGACTGTAGTCCACCAGGCTCCTCTGTCCTCCTCCCTCAAGGCTCCCCTAGTTCCCACTAGCTGACACTTTTTATGATACTAATAACACACCCAAATCTTTTCTATGGGAAAAATTAAATTTACCATATTTCTTCTTAAAGCCATCATCCTCATTCAGCATTTCTTTACTGACAAACCTCTATAAATAGATAATGACTGAATGCACTAGGATTTGACTTTTCATCCAGTTTAATGGTTAGCAGGGGTTGGAAAACTTTTTCTGTAAGGGGCTAGATAGTAAATATTTTAGACTTTTCAGGCCATACAATCTGTTGCAACTATATTCAACTCTGTATAAAGGAATCAAACATAAACAAATAAATTTGAGTAGTTGTTTCTAATAAAACTTTATTTACAAAAACTGGCAGCAGGTCAGATTTGGCCCACTGGTAGTACTAATAGTTTGTGCACCCCTGGTTAAAAGGATGGGTTCCAAAGCCAGTATGCCTAGGTTAAATCCTAAATCTGTCCATCTCTTATGAGGTCAGGTAGCTTAACTGCTCTGTTCCTCAGTTTCCTCATTTATAAAATGGGGATAATAATACGTATTTTGAGAACCACTGTGAAGACTGAATGAACATAGAAGGGAACTTTTTATATAGAAAATACTCAATGTCTCACTCAATACCACTCAACAACACTGTCAGTAATCTGCAACTATATTAGTCAAACTTAGAAGTCTTTTTTTCCTTTTAAGTGTTCATCCTATTTGATCATTCTGCAACTCTCAACAACCCTACCACTTAATACATATGGAACTGAACAAATCTATGTTTCAGCTTTCTTATCTGCAAAACAGGAGCTGATATAATAATTTCCTATAGAGATTAATGGGTAATCCATGTAAAGAGCTTAACAGTATGTACATCCTCAATATATTATGTCAGCTATTATTACTGTAAGTATTAACCACTTTCATCGTCTTGAAGCATTTTGCTTAGAAGCAATACATTATAGTTAACTAGAGGAAGCAAAGCTTCAGAGGTTCAAACCTGAGTTTAAATCTGACCCATATCACTTTCTGTTTTACTCTGACAATTTCTCATATGTAAACTGAAAGGAACTAAGAAAACAAATGTAAAGCACCTAGGGTGTGGAACTTGGTATTTAGTAAATCTGAGCACCCTCATGTTCTTCATCTATCTGTAGACAATTGTGCTTCATACAGCTGTTTCCACTCAGTCCAAAGTTCTCATCTTGGCCTTCTTCTCTATACATTATCCCCATAGAATCTCACCACTTTCAGTAGCTTTAAGCAAATAATCCTCAAACTACCTATCTAGGTTTCTCCTCTGAGCTCCACTGGTCTGTTTGATATGTTCCTCCCCCTCCTTTCTAGTCTTCACCCACCAGCACTGTGATCTCAGCATGTACGAAACCAAACCCTCATCTTCTCACATGCTCTGCCCCTCAAGTCTACTCTTTTCCATACATTTCCTAGCTCATTAGTTTTGCTTCCAAAATGCCTCTGAAGTTTTTTCCTTCCATCCCATTCCCATTGACACTGACTTAGTTCAAAGAGGACATTTTACTTCCAGTCTGGACTATTTAACAACCTGCTAATTAGCCTCTCTGTCTCCACTCTCTCCTATTAGCTGACCTTCAAAATCAAATTTAAAAAATTTTGTGCAAAGTTTAAATATCTCCCTTGAGTTCCCTATTAAGTCACAACAAGGAGCACTAAAACACATTTAGTACCTCTTTAAGAAAACACTGAATAATTTTCATACATATACTCTACTAGAACAGCAACTCTGAAACAATTTTACAATAACCAACCTTTGGTAAAAAATACACATCACATCATGACCAAGTATACCATAAACCATATGGTAAACCAAGTATACCATATCAGTTATATAACACCTTTAAAGTTTCTGAAACATCCTTAAGCCTTAAACTTCTTTTCTATTCTCTTTCAAATTTTAAAAATGCTGGCTACGATTCATTAATGTGATGTCATAAATCAGAGGCCAAAGTTTGAAAACTGCTGAATTAAAAGATACAATGGAAGACAATTTTCACCAGTTGCATGGGGAAAATTGCAAAAACACAAACCAAAAGCTACAAGATTTATAAAATGAAAACTTCACATTGCTTCTGAGAAACAAAAAGACAACTTGAAGAATTTACATGCATCCTATATTCTCAGAAATGCTAAGTATACAAATTGCTCCTTAATTTTATTTATAAAGTTAATTATAAATTAACTATAATCTATGTTTATAGACTTAATTACAAATTAATTTAAATTTAATTCAAATCACCTTCAAAATATTAACACATATTTTTTGGAACTAGGACAAATCAATTCAAAAGTGCTTATGGAAAAATAAAATCCTGAACAAAAAGAGTACTGGAAAGAGGAGCTACCCCTACCAGACACTAAAACATACTATAAAACAATGGAGACAATAAGGTATTGACACATAACTAAACAAATCAAGGGGAGAAAATAAACTCTAGAAATAGGTTATTAAATATAGGTGACAATGTAGTACATTTATGATAAAGATGGCATCTTAAACCAATGGGGAAAATATGAATTATTCAATAAACTAGCTAGAAACATAGATATTCTGGAATGTACCAAAGATTTAAATTTAATAAACAACACCATGAAAACATTTGAAGAAAAAACAATGGCGAATGCTATTATAATCTCCAAGCAGGGAAATCTTTCCCTTATACTCAAAAAAATACAAAAGATTGAGATATAGATGCAAAATAAAATAAAATAAGCAACTTAAAAGATAAAAACAAACTGAAGAAAACCTGCAACTTATGTCAAAGATTAAGGACTAATTTCACTTATAGTTTCTATAAATCACTAGTAAATCAGTACTAAAAAACGACCATCAAGAAAAAAATCTGAATCAACAGTCAAGTCACATAAAATGATGTGCAAATGGCTCTGAAACATATGAAAAGATACTCAACTATACCCAAAATAAGGGAAAAGCAAATCAAATCTATACTGAGATACCAGTTTTTGCTATCAGATTGGATAATAAAGTCTGGTCACCAGCTCTGTTGGCAAAGGTGTATGAAATTAGTTTCTTCAGCGTGACTATCAGAAAGACAGAAACTCTATGGAGGATGTTAGCAATATAAAAAACATAAATGCACATGTGCTCTGTTCTAGTAACTACTCACCTAGGAATATACACAAGCTATTCATTGAAGTACTGTTTGTAATTAAAAAATTAGAAACAATCCAAACATCTATTAGTAGTGAACTGGTTAAATTAATTATAATACATCAATATAATGGAATATCATGTTGCTTTGAAAAAATAAATAACAGCAAAAGAGGACTTTTATATACAGATAACTCAGAACAATAAGCAAAGAGCAGAATGTTACCCTTTGCATAAGAAAGAGAACATATTGTATTTGCTTCTGTATATGTAATATGTCTTCAGAAAGATACATAAAAAACCAGTAACAGTTGTTGCTTATCTAGGGAAAGGAATGGGTAGCTAAGGTCTGAGGTGGAAAGACACTTCACTGATTGAATACCTTTTTATAATGTTTGCCCTACGAATCATGTAAATGAATTGCCTATTAAAAAATTAAGTTTCAAAACAAAGAAAACATGTGAGGCTTCTACAATTTTGGATACATAATTAAAACTTATTTTTCTTCTTTTGTTGCCAATTTTTAAATATAGGGCAAAATACAGATCATGAAAAACCTTAAAAATGGCCCTTTTATATTACAAATGAGGTTTACCAAAATGCTTGTAAATGATGAAAACACAACTACTACATACACAATAAATTACTGAGTGATACGATGTCTTCATCTACTTCACAAATAAGCTGTATCTCTCTTACCATATTGCAAATATTTTGTCAGACTGAGCTTCCTGCTTGGAAACAACAAGACACAGGAAATACAAACCACTATTTGAACGAATGGGGAAAAGCTAAGGAGTTTTCTTTTAAGATTATTAAAAGGTAAATTCCACATTTAAAATAAAAAATAAGAGAAGTTAAAGGATTTCAATTTTATTCCAATGCAACTGTTATTATTATGCAGAGGAAGTGCATAGATCTCATGCATTCACACCCTGAGCAGCACAAACAAAATTATACCTCCCTGATCTAACTGTCTTTAGGGTTTCCCAGGTGGCTCAAACCTGAAGAATCCTCCTGCCAAGCAGGAGACTGGAGTTAATTCCTGGATCGGGAAGATACCCTGGAGGAGGAAATGGCAACTCACTCCAGTATTCTTTCCTGGGAAATTCCATGAAGAGAGAAGCCTGGCATGCTACAATTCATGGGGTCATAAACAAGTCAGACACCACTGAACAACTAAACAACAACAACAATAATAAAAAATGGTTTCTACACTTCAAACCCTGGCCTTTCCAGGGTTTGAAAACTAAATTAAGATTAAATGAAAGAATTAAATAAGCTCTAATATGACACCAATTTTCTAGGTTACTGAATATTTCTCATTTGAGTTATCAATGACATTTTTAGATGGCCTCAACAATAAGATAAGGGGGGTCATTTAGAAACTTAAAACTTACACCAAATAAAACACAATTTTTAGTTTTCTAGCTTCATGGAGTCCTACTGAAACAGAGTAAGTGGAGTCCTACTGAAACAATAAATTCCCCAACAACAAAGTAATCTTCTAAATTTCATCAAACACAAAAGTAAGACTGTAACAATAATTCCAAGGGTAAAGACAATCTTAGCTGGAAATAATACTCAAAAAATTGCTTTACCTCAAAGAAAAAAGATCTGTAAAGCAGTGGAGAGGTCACTTTCTTTCTGTTTCTGGAATGTGGACATCAACCATACACAGACACCCTCCTTCCCCAGGACATCCTGACTATACACAATAGTACTGACAACAATTGAATGAACTGTGGTCGTTATTTTCAAGCATGGAAATTTTACTATCTATAGACACAAATTACTCTAACTTACATTAAATTGTGCTTATAAACAATCTATTTAAAAACATATTTGGTTACTATGCATTTTTAAGAGTCACAACAGAAGCTATCCACTTTGAAACCATCTATATTTTGCCAGTGCTTGAAATAGAGAAAAAAAGAGAACCACGCAAATGGGATAAATCTACATAAAAAGTAGGGAAGGCAGTTCTTAAGTACATGGACTATATTGTACTGACAATGTTTTTATTTTCTCTTCCTGCCTAATCCCTTGACACTTGCCCTTTGCCCTCTCTACATCAATCACATCATGTTTTTCACATCCAGAGCTCTACAAGCATCCAGAATTGCAGTTCCAATCCCTGCCCTAGACCAGTTAATATTCACCTGACCTTTGAGACTCAGGACAGGTAATCCCTCTCCCCAAAAAATCCTCTCATTTCATTACTCAACCTATGGTGACTCACTTTCGGTGAGTTAAACTAAACTGTTTAACTATTTGAGTTCACATTACCTATCAGGTTAACATTTAACACTGACAATCACTGATTAGAACCTAACATTTTAAAAATTCCGTACATCTTTCACCAGATAATCTACCTCATCTTCTCTGTCCCTGGGATCTCACATTCAGCTCTCTACTCAATCTGCACACTCTGAGTTGGTGTCATCCTCTTCCACCACCACTCACAGGTCAACAACAATTCAAGTCCACTACATCTTCAACTTCAAACTTCAGCTTAATCCCTTACACTCAACCTGTCCTATGTTTCATCAAATCAACAGTCATCTCCTCTTCTGTAACAGCCACACTCTACTTCTACCACACCCCAGCTTCTGCCTTAGCTCAGACTGTCAACCCTCATCTAGCCCATTATTTCCAATAATCTCCTAACTGAACTCCTTTGACACTGGTGTCATTTTTCTCAATATTTATATAATGCAGCCTAGAATAATTGATTTTAACAATTTTTGGTCCAAATTATTTCATCAAAGGATAATGTCCTAATTCTTATTTCTTTTAGCACATGTAATATATACACACACATTTATATACACATATATGATAACTTATTCTACAATTTTAGTTTCATTTATCCACATTTTAAAATAAGGTACCAATTAAGTCTACTTTTTTCCCATTTGTATCCCTCCTTTAAGTGGAGTCACTACAAATGGCCATTTTCCAGCATCAATTGTCCTCAGATAACAAAGACTTTTTGTGCACCAGTAACTTATTTCAAAAGAGCATACATACTTTCAAAAAACTCAAAAATTTTAAACGTCAGTTGTTTAGTTAATTTCACTTAGTATTTTTAGAGTGTTTCCTGACAAATAAAGTTTGATTTTTAAGACAAAGAGAGTTTTAGGTGTGACTTAGTGTGTTAGTTGCTTAGACATGTCTGACTCTTTGCAACTCCATGGACTGTAGCCCACCAGGCTCTTCTGTGCATGGAGTTCTCCAGGCAAGAATACTGGAGTGGATTGCCATTCCCTTCTCCAGGGTGACTTAGTAGGAATATTTAAATATCAAAGTGTGTATGACTCCTACTGATACACATCATACAGGCGCCATGAGAGACGGCTCCACAGACATTATGAACCAAAATGTATCATGTGGATCCTTTTTGCTCATGCCAACCCACAGTTAATATTGTCTTCCTTACCTTTCACTTTTGTGGTAAGCATTTCTGCAGCATTTTGAAGATCGACAGAATTGAGGTTCTGATGTTTACTCATTACAGACTTTAAAACACGAAGAAGTTCATCCAGACGTATATGAATGACTTCTTTAAAACACTCTTAAAGGAAAAAAAATTTTTTTAATTTGTTTCCCAAACCATGTTACAAGAATCTAAATAAACCATGAAAGACCCTTTGGTAGCACATTTCAAGCAGAAGCAGTGGCTCCAAAATTTTTGCCTACAGTATGGTCACTTTTATTTTCACCATTGCAATTACATGTAACTCATTTAGCTTTCAAAAAATCCATAATCATTTTAATTCACTAAAGATTTCAAAGGCACTCATAGTCAAGAGTCAACTTAGGCACTACCTTTTGCAGTTTTCTCAGTCTAAATGTGCTCTCCAGATTTCCCTTGAGGCAACTTTATAAGTTTTTCCTGTCTTACAGTTTTTACTATTAATATACTTTTTAATACATACGGTAACAGTTAAAGCCCTATAAATGTCTGAAATATTAACTCGTATTAAATGGCACTTACATGTTAAGTTACCACATAAGAATTGACTCATCATTAAGCTATTATCAGGTATCAGAAATGAGCAACTCACAGGCATATATGTAAGTACCACCATTTCACCTATATATTTTAAAAACTGATACAATTTACATACAATAAAATGCATAGATTTATATGGTTCAATGAAATTTTATACTTTTAGAAAAACTGAATTAACTGCCAATGATGAAAAACTGGGGGATCATTACAAGAACTCCAGATTTATGCCTACACTTGAAAAATCAAAATGTGATTATACCAGGCTCACATCCTCCTTGGCCACAAGCAGCTGAAACAGAGCAGCACTGCTCTCTTTTAGGCATGCTTCCTTCCCAGCACCCACCTGCCTGCTCTGACACTTATAGTAGCCCTGGTCAAAGACATACAGACAACCTTTTATAACCCCTGGAAATAAGGTGACCATATAATTTATCTTTCAAACTGAAATACTCTAGCAAGCGAAAAGGGGGGCACTTGCCAGTAAACAGACATGTTTCTGGATCACCATTACTGGCAAACCAGAAAGTATACTCTAATCTTTAAAACCCCTGAAGTAATCCTCAAAACTTTGAAAAGACAAACACCTGAAATACAATACTCTGATGTAATGTTCATTTCTATAACCTTATATATATAGCACTAGTGTTTAATAATGGCACACTTACAAAATGCTTCTTCATGTGCTGCTGCTGCTAAGTCGCTTCAGTCGTGTCTGACTCTGTGTGACCCCACAGATGGCAGCCCACCAGGCTCCCCTGTCCATGGGATTCTCCAGGCAAGAACACTGGAGTGGGTTGCCATTTCCTTCTCCAATGCATGAAAGTGAAAAGTGAAAGTGAAGTCACCCAGTCATGTCTGACTCTTAGCGACCCCATGGACTGCAGCCTACCAGGCTCCTCTGTCCATGGGATTTTCCAGGCAAGAGTACTGGAGTGGGTTGCCATTGCCTTCTCCGTCCTTATGTGCTAGGCACTGTTAAAAGTACTTAAAGCCTATCACCTCATTTAATTTTCATATCAATTCTATTAGATAGATAATTTTAAAAATTTCCATTGTACATATGAGAGAACTGAGACACATCTAGGTTAACCAAGTCAGAATTTGAACCCAGGTTGTATAATTCTAAAAGCTAAGCTCTTAGCATTATGCTGTCTCCCTACTGAAATATTAAGAGCTTTAAAATACATTTTTAAAGGCATGTTTTATATTTATGCAAATTTCCCAGAAATATTAAAAGGCAGACACTAGAAAGAAAATCTACAGGATGAAAAAAACAAAAGAAAATTCTACTATTACCTATCAAACATTCCATTCATTAACAGCATTATCAAGAACGAGAAATAAGTAGTATAAAAGGAGTAGACAAGGTGGGGAGCTGGGTATATTAGGGCAAAAAGTATCCCAGGTAGAGGTGAAGAAGAATAGTTCAGATAGTGATGGGAGGAGAGAGAATAGAGTGCCTTCAGTAAAAATTCCACTCATTCATCCAAAAATTTTAATAACAGATAAACCCAAGAGATTAGGTGCTGGCTTAAGTAGCTTTGGAAATGAGTGGAGTGTATAACGTTAACGGCAAAGGAAATGCACATAAGCACTGGACTCTAGCTGATAAAGTTTTCAATGAGACTTCAGGTTAACAATGCTGATATTGCTCTACATGTATCCTGAAAGTGAACAACTGCATAACTGGATGGTGGATGGTGGGAGCCAGCATGGCACTCCCCCCACCCCAGGAAAAAAGAGAGAAAGGAAAGCCAGTCATTTCTATCCCCTACTGTGATGTTTCAGGTTAATTTCTACAGATATTAACATACTTAGGAAACAGTAGGTAAAAATACTTTGTCTTATTTTGAGGTCTCAGGAAAAAGAGCTTGATCTTTGTGGGTCAACAACAATCCTTAATATTCAAAATGGATACTGGATATTAAACAAGAAGGCTTCCCAGGTGACGCTAGTGGTAAAGAACCTGCTGCTGATGCAGGAGATCAGAATTCTGTCCCTAAGTCAGGAAGATCCCTCAGAGAAGAAAATGGCAACTCACTCCAGTATTCCTGCTAGGAAAGCCCATGGACAGAGGAGCCTGGTTGGCTACAGTCCATAGGGTCACAAAGAGTTGGATACAACTGAGGCAACTTAGCATGTATGCACAAAATACTAATGGTTTAAATGCCTAAATAAACCAAGGTAATAAATTCTGGCTTTCTCAGAGTCAAGCAAATTAACTATGTGGAAATAAATATATATCAAAATTATTATGTGTTTATTAATATATTTCAAATTTATTAGTGTTTATATTTTTCAATGTTCTTAGTTTACAGTATATAGTAACAGATACAGCCCACAGAAACAGAAACTCTTCATGATTCTCAATAATCTTCAACAGCATAGAGGGTCCTGAGAATCACGGCTATAGTTTTTCTTAAAAATCACTGCAGAACATTCCAATAATTGTCAACATAAACATTCTACCAATTTGAAATTCCTTTTTTCCTACAAGGAAGCCCTTATAAACAGACACTGAAGTTGTTTTAAAGCAAAATACTGAAAGACAGTAACTGAGTTATTTAGTAAGAAATTTCAGAAATATCTCAAATGACTATAAATAATTCCTATTTTCTGTGACGGAACACATCTCTGAAGTATATAAATCAATAGAAATGAACATGATAATTTAAAAAGCCTTATGTACAAAGATTCATAAACTCCCCTATGTATTTGAGTAGATGAGTTTAACTACTAGGACATCAGAATATTCTGATAATATTTCAGCTGGGACATTATAAAATAGCAAGCCCTTAATTATGTTTTATAATTTTAAAAATGTTCCAATGTTCTTTTTCCTTATAGAAGAATAAAGCTATCTCAAATTATTTTTATGAAGCAAAAGCTTCTTGAACTTCTATTTTTTTAGAAAGTTTTACGTTTAGGCAGCTCCTTCACCAACACTAAATATCTCCAAACCACCAAAAGCAGCAACAATGAGCTAAGCAAAAAAAGACAGTAATTGTTCTTCCCCAGTGGCTTCCCTGGTGGCTCAGACGGAAAAGAATCTGCCTGCAATGTGGGAGACCTGAGTTTGATCCCTGGGTTGGGAAGATTCCCCTGGAGAAGGGAATGGCAACCCACTCCAGTATTCTTGCCTGGAGAATTCCATCAACAGAGGAGCCTGGCAGACTACAGTCCATGGGTAGTCCATGGCAAAGAGTTGGACATGACTGAACTACTTTAGTTTTTTTCCAATACAGAAGAAAGGCATGCGGCTGATTGGTGTGGCAGAAAACAATAGATTTAAATCAAGAAACTTCCATTCCAATGCTTAATCTGCCACTTCCTTGAAATGACCATATACAAAACTCAGCTTCTCTAACCTCAGATTCATCATTTAAAATTCATTCAAATTACCTTATGTTTGTTGTGAATATCAAATAAATTGACAGAAACAAAAGTGTTTTATAGTTTTAATATATGCAACTATTATTACTATTAAATCTGAAAGCCATTCTAACTAAATACCTTTGAAAACAGATTTGTCCCACACAGAATTACACTCAGTAACAAATTACAGTATGGTTCCACAATATTTTAATTAATGAAAAAGATATTAAAGTTAAATTTCAATTTAATTTTATATGTAAAATCTAAATTAGTAAACCACTTAGAAATAAAATCATAATTAAGAATATATTTTATAAAAATATTTCTATACCTACCAAGTAAATTATAGTATTTAATTTAGTCATATAATTACAAGATAATTTTTAAGTTTTATAGTGGCCATATTGTAAATGTAATAAAATTTAAATTACAGTACAAAGGTATTAAATATGCAAATACTATAAGGTTCAATCAGTTTTAATACTAGCTATATAAAAGAGTAAAATTCCTGTATCCCAACATTTGCTTATCCACCATCCCTATATGGTAATCTGAATTTTAATTTATTGTTTCTTTCATTTGTGCCATTTATTTTCTGCTTCACTCAGCTTATCAAGTGAGAACAGATTAGCCAGTTCCACTTTTTGGTTCTCATGCATTAACACAATACCACAGTGTTTATATTGCAAACACTTCATGGAAATACTTAGGTAAATAAATAAGTGAAAAGGCCATGGTGTTTTCCTTGATTTAAAAAAATAAAAACTGACAATTTTTTAACTCAGTCTTATTAATTCAGTTTAACCTCTCTGGGAAAGCAATGAAAACAAGGAGGAGGGGAAAAGTTTTCAAAACTTATCACAAGGAAACTCACTTGTGTTTTCTGTAATGACTTCTGAATGTACAGGATAAAAGTGAAGCTTTAACAGCAACTTTCATTATCCAATCACTTGAGGATTGTAAAAATAGTTATAGTTCACATTTTAAAAGACTTATTCTATGAGCCTTACATA
The DNA here is from genome assembly GCF_910594005.1 of Cervus elaphus. NCBI lineage: Eukaryota > Metazoa > Chordata > Mammalia > Artiodactyla > Cervidae > Cervus > Cervus elaphus. Next base: position 72,101,836 of record NC_057834.1, on the reverse strand, counting down.
TATGAAGTATGAACTCATTTAATTTTCAAAATGACCCAGTAATGTAGGTACTACTATCTTTTTTCAGGAAATGTGAAACTGAGGAAGAGAATACTCGTAACTTGCCCAGGGTTATATACAAATAATGGCAGAATGAGAATTCCACCTCAGGGCTCTAGCTCTAGAATTTATGTTCTTAGTCACCATGATAATCAACATGGTTAAAGAAGTTCTAGCTTAATGATAGGTATACTCTGCAATCTGTGATTTAACAGGCTTCAACTTCCAGTTGAATGCCAGTTACTATTACAAATGAGGTTAAATTAAGTAAGCCATACTAAGTAAGTGCAGAAGAGGAAAGCAATCTCCTAAAGCTGACACGTGTGTAATAAATGAGCTACCTGTATTTCATACTTCAAAGATGAAATACTTTCATACTTTCATTCCTCAAAGATTCATTTTGTACCTTCTAGACACTAAGCCATAACCTATTAACATCCATATTAGCTTTTCCTAAACGATAATGATTAGAAATCACTTCTAGAGAGGTTTACTTCTGAAAAACACAATAGGAGGACTAGCAACTTATGTTTCCAGTACTTCACAAAATTTCTTGCACACTATAAAGGTTGAAAGTTAAATACTAGCCAACAATGGTAAAATTAATACTCACGGTAATTGCCTAAATAAATTTACACATCCTCCTGTGTAAAAAATGGGGGTAATCCACAAGATAAGATTTCAATTCAGATTTTGGAAGTTTATACAGAACTTCCCTCTCACAACAGAATATAGTATTTAATGACATTAAAATTTTTACTTAATTCCTTCTTTCAGTAAAGTTTGCTTTAGAATGTTAACATACCACTTCTGACTACAATTCTGTTAAATTTAGGACTCAGAATTCATCAAAAGCTGTCACTTATGAGATCAGTTACATTTTTACAAATTAAAAGCGATACACTCTTCAACTAAAAATCATTTTTAACAATTAGAGAACTTTATCTGAAACTGATGATGAAGTTTTATCTTCCTTTCTAACCTAAACAAAACAGAAAACCAGGGCACCGTTGTCACAACAGTAAACTTTTATTAAAATCCATTTTAAAAAGTTATATAATCAAAAATCTATAAGAAGTATTAGATTAACTGCCAATTTTTTTCTTCAAATGTATGTTATAATGGCAACGGACACTTCCAAGCACTAAGTACTAGACAAAGTAAGCAATGTGCACTATTCTTTCAAACCCAATTATAAGCCTTTCACTTTTTCAAATTTCCAGATTTCAAACTTCCACACATGGTGTTCACTTGGGAATGGGAAGGTAAAGGGAGAGTTTAAGGTTACTGTATAAACTAGAAGAGCATTTATCTTTGGAATTCAGAACACACTATTTCTCCGTGGGGCAACATAAACCTGAATTGGTCCTGCACATACAGTAATCTGCAGTGCTATATTTAAACAGAGGGGATATACGTATAACAGCGTGCCTTCAGCATTTTAACGTAAGATGCAAATTTTGTCCTGTAATTATTCATAATGTACCATAATGACACTGGAGAGAGATCTAAAACTTCAAATTTCACATCTGCTACTTACATAAGACTATGGGGGCTTTCCTGATGGCTCAGTGGTAAAGAATTTGCCTGCCAATGCAGGAGACATGGGTTCGATCCCCGATCCAGGAAGATCCCACATGCATGGCGCAACTAAGTCCCTGTGCTACAACCATTGAGCCTGTGCTCTAGAGCCCGGGAGCCATGATTACTGAAGCCACATGCCACAACTACTGAAGCCTGAGCACCCTACAGCCCACGCTCTGCAACAAGAGAAGCCACAGCAATGAGAAGCCTGTGCACCACAACTAGAGAGTAGCCTCCACTCACGTCAACTAGATAAAAGCTTGTGTAGCAACAAAGATCCTGCACGGCCAAAAAAAAAAAAAACCCACAGGGTAACCTCCTCTTGGAAATAAGTAGTGGACAGAGAATCAATAAACTATCACTTACCCTATATCAAAGGCAAGTGTGTTCACAGTCCTATGATCTCCCACATTAAGCTCTCTACTTTTGTTTGTAAATAAAAACAGTAGAGACAAAGTGTACACACATCTTAACTCTGTTAGGGGGCAAAGAGTCCTTTGGCAGACATTACATGAACTTGGTCAAATTCCAAGAAATGGTGACGGACAGGGAAGCCTAGTGTACTGCAGTTCACGCGGCTGTGAAGAGTCAGACACAACTTGGCGACTTAACAACAACAATTTTCTGTAATCAGTTCATCAATACCTACTGCAATATGAGCGTAACATCCTCACTTGGGAAATTTTCATTAACATCACACTTAAGAAAGTTATCATAAAATTCACATTATAAAACCCTAAAAATTGGTGGGAGTCAGATGTCCTCTAAAATGTGTTATATAGTTTGAATACAGCTGTATATAGTTTGAATATAGGTGTCTTCTTCAGCTCTGAACTGTCAATATTCCAAACAATGTAGAATTTCCAACTCCAATCAATTTTAAAATCAGAATTATGATATCAATAGCATCTGGTGTAAGCACCTCATTTTAAACAAATTATTAAATGATTCAAGCCATATTAAAAAACTAGTCAATAGCAGAACTGGGTCTAGAACCTAGATTGTATGATTCTCTTTCCTGAGCTCTTTCTGCCATCCCTTATTACCAATCTCACCAACTTGTATAAACTGCTTAGAAACTGCTGGTTCAAATCAAAGAACTGCATGAAAGCTAGACATTCCAAAGGCAATTCAAGGAAGGGGAATTCAAATGAATTCCCAGAATTCCTATTTCTAAGTAAAATTTTGCTCCAATAACAGCTTTTTCTAGGTTTTCTTCTCAGGCTATAAAAATAAAAAATACTTATAGCTTAAAAATTCATCTCAATATTCCAGAGATTGATGAAAACCAAATGTCAATACCATCACTGTCCAATAGAAATCTCTGTAATGATGGTCATTTTTATATCTTCACCATCCAAAATGGTAGCAACTAATCAGAGATGGGTAATAAGCACTTGAAGCAGTTACTGCAACTGAGGAGCTGAATTTTAAATTCTAATTAAATAGCCCTATCTCTAGAGGCTACCATATTGGGTAGGTCAACATAAATACCACATGAAATAGAATTGGTTAAAGAAATAATGAAAACTGAGCAGTGTCTTTATAGTATCAAACGGCCATGTGAAGCAGCTAATAAAGCATGAGAAAAGAACACACCATTCTGCATTCATGATCTCTAGGTTCCAAATAAAATAGTAGTTATTTATCAGCAATCAGAAGCTGATGAAATCACATAATCTAAATTATACATACAACTCATCTATGAAACGGGCTAAACTTTGCCTTTGTGGGACTGTGTGATTAAATACTGTTTGCATGTGAAAATACTCTGTAAAATGTAAAGCATCATATACAATTATAATAATCTCTATAACTAGTTCAAGGAAAGGCAAATGTGGCTGTAAACCTATCACAAAGCTATTGATTTACACCCAGCCTTAACAATGACGGAACACCTGAAGCAGCAGTTACATCATTTTGCACACCACTGCTTCACGACAGGTAAAGTACATAAAGAAAATGGTATTCAGATAACACCAAAGGTGATCTGCATACCCACAGCTACATTCTTAAAAGAGAACTTTTTAGCTTTTTCATAGCCTTAACCAACATGAACTGAAAGGTAATAAACAACACCAAAAATCTGGCATCCCTCCTCTTGAGGAGGCAAAAGACAAAAAAGAGTGGCAAAGCCACCAATCGAATACTGACAATGGTCTCTTCACTCCAAAAGAAAACCATGAAACAGCTCTTTGTTGTCTGGCCAGTTTACAACTATACAGAACAGCAGAAGTCCAGGGAAGTTTCTGAATGCTCAGAGACAAAAGCGTGACCTATGTCTATGTCCACTAACATATATATATTAAACCACCTTAGACAGCTACAGAATTCAAACTTTTTACCTGCTTTCCTGAAGATTATATCTCATGTGATTTTTGCAATAATTCTATTAAATAAATAGTATGACACTCTAACATGTTGAAAATCATGATCAAAATTAAACAAACATTTTATTATATGGCATTTGTCATTTATAATGAGGTTGATTTACACTGTTTATACATACTCCCTTTAAAGAAAACAACAAACAAAAAGTTTCTATCAATTCAAATAAAGAATATATTTCCAGATTTTGATAACAACCATGCAAAGACAGAGAAAATAAATTCTTGCTAAATCCAAGATTTATTTTGAGATGGCATATATAAATCCTTTTAACTCTGACTAAAGAATCAAGCATTAAAATCAATCCAAAGATAAATTAATGGAAATTCTCTGGCTACTGCTTACTAATGAGAGCTGGTTACCCAAAAGATGGCTTTTTGCATTAATTTACCAACCATAAAAGGAAAACTTTATTAGCAATACACTCAAGTTCTAAATTTTGAAGTACTGGTTTTCTTATTTAAAGAACATCTTTACAGATTTTTAACATTACATTTCTGTAAAAAATATATTTCCATATACATCTTTTTACCTCAAAAGGTCGTTTCCTTTTGCTATCTTATTACCAATTTCCTCTTTTCTTCTTACTTAGGATCAACTTTCAATCCTCTTCCTTCCTAATCTATGAACTGTCTATTCACAAATTAAAACTCATTAAAAAAAAATTATGGATATAAGGAGTGGGTCCAACTTGTTTTAAATTACTGCCATTTTAAATCTGTGAAACAAGGGATAAACATGCGAGATAAAGATTCCAAATGATGTAAAATTTCCTATGGAAAACAAAAACAATAGATATTCTAACTAAAAATTTTATTTATATTAATGAAACCTATTTTAATTGACACATTAAATAAAATCAGATTTTACCTTAAAGTAAATGAATTGCCAATTAATAAATCATCTTAAATTTTGAGTTAAAAGTTAACCCAGTTACATCAAAAATAAAAAAATTTTACTATATATGAACTAAAAAAAAATTAAAACCCAGTTAAGAACAAACCTTTATTACACAGCTATGCTTTTTTAAATAAATGGCAGATGTGTCATTTTAATAATGAATCTGTTACTGGTATAAGGCTTAATGTATTTAGAATATCTTTCCACAACAACAAAGTAACTTTTTACCATTTAATTATCCAAAGTTAGACTTCAAAATCAAGCTATTAAAATGAACAGAAATGTAGGTCAATTCTTTTCTAAAAATATATATATAGTCTCAAAAGAATGACTTACATGATTGTCATTTAAGGGTAAATCCAATACTAAAATTTTGAGGCTACAATTCAAGTCCAGGTATTTTGGGCATTTCAAATGGAAAATTACAGTTAGGTTAGAAATAAACTCTTAAAAGCAGTATTTATGACAAACAGAAGGCATGGATTTTTAGTTTCTATTTTTCAGAATGCATATCAGAAAATGAGTATCTAACATATTCACAGAAAATATTTACTGAAATCTTATGTCTATGAAACCCCAGAAGGTCTCATATAAATAACCAGGAAACTTCATTTTCTACATCCAGACATACCTTTATGAATATAGACTGAATTGTTACTTATTACAAAAGAACATCAGTTGTATGACTATTAATTACCACTGCCATCAAAATTAGATATAAAAAGCACAGAAAGTTGAAAGACAGGTACTAAGATCAAATCAGGGAGTACAGGTGTATATAGCTCTTTATTTCAAGACAATCAAGTCTCAGGCTCCAGTATCCATTTCTAACTAGACAGAAAATAAATTCTGTGACTCTCTTTTGAGGAAGAGAACAGCAAAACAGAATTAAGTTTGACTTCTGAGGAAAAAATTCACTCAAATCAGTGATTTTAGACTGTTTTAGGAACAACATAGAAAACTGAATCTAGGCAGATGTATTAACAATATAAATTAAAAATATTAGTGTGCTTATTAAAGACCAATCAGTGCATTGTTACCATTAACAAGAAGGTTAAAATTCCAAATATCTAAAAATCTCCCATATCAAATAGGTCTTGTTCCCTCATTTCCCAAGCTTTTTACTATGCATTGCATTGGATCTGACTATAACATAGTTTACACTATAAACATCAAACATTTGGCAAAACATATATAAAATATCTAAAGCAGAATATTCTGCTTCTGCTACTGTGTACATACTTATATGAAAGCGAGGCTGGCATTTAAGATGCTACAAACCATCCAATAAGCAGGTTAAGGGAAAAAGAGCTGACAAACCTGAAAGAATAGCTTCTTTCAAATATAGTAACATATGGGAGAACTTCCTGATATCATGCACCAACTCCTTGATGTAATCAGGATCCAAAATGGCGTTGGAATTTATGGACTTGAGCCCCATCTCAGAAGTTGTAACATCAGTTGAGAGCTGGCCTGTTGACAAAACACGTTTTTTCTTTGTCTTTTTCTGTTTGTAAGCAATCATCCTTTCACATAACAGTCAAAAAAATGGAATTCCTTAAGTGGGGAAGAAAAAAAGAGAGAAACGCAAATATTTCATTAACCAAGGTACATTATAACACCAGGTGTTCAGGATCAGCTCAAAGCCCACCTCAATATTCTATTTAAGACAACAACAACCAACTGTATTACTAATATAGCAACTTCCATTTATTAAGTGCCAATAATCTCGACAAGTCTATGATATGCAAATTCTCATTTCCTAAGTTAGGAAAGTGATTTGGAGGTTAAATGATTTGTCTAAGCTCTCAGTGGCAACCCATTCCAGTACTCTTGCCTGGAAAATCCCATGGGAGGAGCCTGGTAGGCTACAGTCCATGGGCGTTGCAGAGTCGGACACAACTGAGCCACTTTATTTCACTTCACTTCAGCTGATACATGATGAATTGGTACTTAAAACCACATCTGCCTTGTGACCAAAATCTATGCTCTTAATAAACTTCCTCTTAGTTTCTGGGGCACAGAATTTTTTAAACTATAAAGTTGTTCTGAAATGTCACTTAGTGGAAGAACATATTTTCCCACTATGACATCACCTTCAAAAATAAAGGTGAAATATGAGCTTTGAAAATAGAAAGGCCTGTTTTCAAAATCTCCCTTTCATCATTACTATGTTTGACCTGACAAACTGTTAATCATCTCTTCTGGGATTCCCTGGTGGCTCAGATGGTAAAGCGTCTGTCTGCAGTGTGGGAGACCCAGGTTCAATCCCTGGGTTGGGAAGATCTCCTGGAGAAGGAAATGGCAGCCCACTCCAGTACTTTTGCCTGGAAAATCCCATGGATGCAGAAGCCTGGCAGGCTACAGTCCATGGGGTCACAAAGAGTCAGACACAACTGAGCGACTTCACTTACTTACTTCACTTTGGTGAAGTGTTAGTCGCTCAATCGTGTCTGACTCTTTGCAACTCCATGGACTGAACAATACACACACACACTCTGGATTATCACTTTTCATCAAGAATATTTCTCCGTTGAAATTAAGTTCTAAGCATGTCCACAAATCTGACACATTTTGTTGTTATTTGGTCGCTCAGTCATGTCCGCCTCTTTGCTACCCCATGGTCTGCAGCACACAAGGCTTCCCTGTCCTTCACCATCTCCCGGAGCTTATTCAAACTCATGTCCATTGAGTCAATGATGACACACTTGGACTGAACAAATAAATATATGATCACTGGAGCAATATTTTTGGTAATTTCAGGGTGCTATAATAAAAACACAATCTTTGTTATGAGAAAGACTGAGATTTGAATCCTAGCTGAATACTTAGTAACCTGTACAATTTGGCTACAGGCTGTGTGAAGATTAAAAGGGAACACAAAATTAAAAGACTTCACTTAAAACGCCTAAACCTGGTACACAGCAGGAACTCAGGGAAAACCTTACTATGTTTCTGCTTCATCCTTACATTTTACCTTCCTGGAATTAAAAGTCCTAATTTTGTCTCTATCTCTTGAAATCTAAAAGGAAATGACTAGAGGAATTAAATTAACTCCAGCATTATCACTGAAATACTTACCAAATGTTTTGTCTTGGATATTTGGAAACTTTCAAAATGGTAGAATGACTAAGGACTTCTGTGAAATTTATAGTAGAAAGTTTTATGTAATATTCATTTCTGGATTACATGCAAGATATAAAATTGCATCATTTACTCTTTCCTATACATTGCCCAAGTCCATAGATTACCCTCCCATCTTTTACTCTATCTAATTCTATCTCTACTACCACACTAGGTGAATAACAGAGATTTCTTGTCTGAGCTACTGCTATTAATTTCCTAATGATTTCTCCACATTCATTCTTGTTCATTCCAAAGGTAGTGTCTCACTACAAAGGTATTCATTTTCAAAACATGAATCTCATCATGTTATCTCTCTGCCCAAAACTCTTCCAAAGGACAATGAGAAGCTATCGTGCATTACAAGGTTCAACATGAGATCTGCCTCCTACCTATCTCTGCAATGTCATCTGAAGTCAAATTCCTACTCAACACTCTCAGCACTCCGGCCACCCACTTACCTCTTTTTCATTTTTCCAATATTTGTTTACCGTGACTTGTAGTGGTAAATAATTTTATATCAGCAGCTAGTATACACATTAAGTATGTTATGTTTGTGTGTGGTGTACGCATGCAGGAACACGTAAACATAAAACAGATTCTGGCTAAGAAGCCAGATGATGTACTCAGATGTTTTCTTTCCTGTTCCATTTCATTTTTTAAAATGCCAGTTGCAACCCATCAAATTGCTCTCAGACTTACTATGGATTCTGTCCCTACAACCTGAAAAACACCAATTGTTGGACTCAACAGGGTCCTGTCTATACAGTTCTATTTGCCTGGACTAGTCCTTCCTCTTTGTTTACTCATTCTGATCTCAGTTCAAAGAAACCTTCCTGGACTTCCCCTGCCTCATAACCACCACCGCCACCAAACCAGAACAGAATTTCCTGTTGGATGCTTTATAGCATCTTATGCTTTCCATCACTGCACTTATCCAAGTTCCCATAGATGATTCATGTTTCCCTATCCAGACTATAATCTTAGGGAAATCATGAGCAATGTTTGCTAACCATGTGTTCTCTGCTTATAGCAGTATGAGGGATGAAAAACTCAAAACTGTCTGAATAAGTAACGATTTTGCAGGATGAATAATAATGAATAAGCAGTTTACAATGAATTTATAAATTTTATAATTTTACAAAGTTTCAATTAATTTTTATAGAAATAAAATGGTTAACCCTGGATTGCTGCAGTGTCTTGAATGGAAAATAGAAATTGTTTTTAACAATCTGTCTCTAAAATAGTATCTTTCCAAAAAAAGGCATATAAAGCTGCGTAAAGACAAGAGTACAAAGGTGGATTTCTATTATTGTTCCTCTACTTCTGATTATTAAATAAGGTGTCCTGACACTTCTTTAATAACATTTAAAAGTCCTTCATTCTATATTTTTTTTTTTAATTTTTTTATTAGTTGGAGGCTAATTACTTCACAACATTTCAGTGGGTTTTGTCATACATTGATATGAATCAGCCATAGATTTACACTTATTCCTCATTCTATATTGTTATCCTCAAATCATTTCTGGAAACACAATTTATACATTTACTCTAGTTTCAAACCTATCTAACATTAATTCTTAAATGTTTAAATAACTTCTAAAATGAACTTAGGACAATTTAGGGGGCACTATTATACCGAAGTCTCCCCTCCAACAAAAACAACACTCAAGTGTCTTGTTTGGGTAGCTCTTTTACAAATCATTAATTTAGAAGACTATTAGCCTAATTTATCACCTTTTGCAGCTTACTTAATAAAGACACTCTGATTAATTTTGATGGTTTTTACTTTAGCAAATTAGAAAACTGGTCATTGTCACTGGTAAAAAAGATGGTTATAAATTTTAAAGCGTATGTCACAAGCTTCAGATAAAACAAATCATCCACCACAGTAAAACTAATTTACTTCAACTGTCAAATTAGTAACTCAAAGTTATAGAGTGTTTCAAAAATGCTTGAACATTTTTAGTCAAGACTATCTGTAAACAAACAAAAATGACGGTGATGTGAGGAGTCAGCATTATGGTGAGTAATGTACTACACTTTACTTTTACTATATACACTTTACTACTTTTCATATTTAAAACTAAAAAAAGGAAACAATACATTTGAAAAAAATGTTAACATAAAGTTAATCCAAACTTTCACAAAATTGAACTATGATCATGAGAAAGTTTGGAGATCCAAGATCCAAGATCATCCACATTACTTTCTCATGTCCCAAAATGAACCTCTAGTTGGTGGGAACATAAAATGTAGTTACCAGATACTGTAATCGTAAAATTAATTACACAAGATAATAATACGGAAAGCACACTTAGCACAACGCTTGGTTCATCAAGAAGATGCAATAACTATTAGCCATTATCATTAGCAGTACTTTACTGCAGGAGATTGTAGACATACATAAGTAATGAACAACATGTGACTTCATTACAATATATCTGTAAATTGTGACCATGAAATACAGGACTGGAAACAATTCCAGAAACTTCACTGACTTTGTAGAAGCCTACTAAATGACTTCCAAGTGAAGTTTGAACTGTGCAAACAGATTGTTGAGCAAAATATTTGTGAAACTCTTCTAAGTCTCTTGCATCTCTTCCAACTCCAAGTCATCAATATAAAGTCATCCACTTCACAGAGAACTGTGTAGCAAAGAGAAAACTACTGTGCAAAACTATTTTATCTGTATGTTCTAAACTCTAAGTAATATGTGCATCAGAAATGTGAATACTAACTTCTGGTACCCTGGAATGTGTTTTTTCCAAGACTTCAGCAGACTGCGTTTATCCAATGTTCTTGCCCCATGTTCCTCTGCCTCAAATGTCTCCTTACAGAAGTATTTTCATTTTAGGCACCGGGCTGCCTAATTGAAAAGTGAAACAACCTCAAATATCTGTATTTAATTCTCAATCTTACTATTTCTACCCTAGGAAAAATTGCTATATATTTTAGAAATCTGCTATTTCAACACAATTTCTGATTGGTAAGAATCTACTTAAGAGATTTTTTTTTTAATCAGTAAAATTCATCCTGGAGGTCTTTGATTATGTTTTTTAAATGCACTCCTCACTAAAACAGAAGAGGGGAATGTTGAAAACTTTTATCAGTAATATGCAAATAATTAATTTCTAAAGGAAGGCATGCAATACTCATACACTTCATTCCTGTGCAGTCAGAACTCAGCACGTTTAAAGAAGATGAAGCTGCCCAACCTCCCACGCCTCCAGAATGTCTAGCATTCCTGACGGGCAGGGCTCTCCCTAGACAAGCCAAAACTACCCAAAGCCAAAGACCACGTTCCCCATTCCAGGATTTAAATAGAGTGGGAAAATGGAGCAACCAAAAAGCGTGGCCGGCATTGACAGCGATGGACAAGAGATACCGTCTTGGAGACGCCTGGACAAAGTGGAAGGTGCACTCAGCTCCCGCCTTTAGCAACTAACAATCCTGCTCTCCTTAAAGTTATAAGCCCAATTCCCTCTTGAGGAAGAAAGTCAAGAAAGATGAACATGGAGACACAAGGTTCATGAATTACTACAGCTGCAGTATGAAACGTCTCAGGCTTAAAAATTCAGCCGTCAAAAGGGGTGGGGGGAAGTCCAGCCCTAGAATTGGGAAAGACCATTGAGGCTTACGCGGCCTCGGAACGAAAAACCCCTCACTCAGCCCAAGAGAGAGAGACGAGAACAATGCAACCACGGAAATCCTAAAATACATCGGGAATGAGACCCAGCTGAAGAGAGGACCGCTTGCTGTCAGGGCAGGTGGGGTAGGACGGGGTCAGATCAACTCTGTAGCGAAAGAGAGCACAGATTCTGGAGCAAACCTGCCTGAGCTGAAGTCACACTGCCAATTACTAGCTGACAAGTTTTTCCCATCTGAAAAATCAATTAAATAATCGTGGAACTCTCAGGAGGTTAAAATGTGTAGCGCACTTAGGAAACAGTATGCCGAACGTGGGATGCGCTAGGTGTTTGCTTTTATTATCTTCATCATCCACTCAGGGCCGCCGCTCGTGCCCTCGCGGCTCCCCCTCCGCTGCCGCGCCCCTCGACCCGTCCGACCCCTCCCGGAGGACCAGGAGTCCTGGGGACACCGACCCGGCCCGCCGCCGCCGGTCATCAGCGCACCCCGCCGCCGCCTGGGCCGTAGACGACAACTCGCCGGTGACCCCAGTCCCCCGTCTCAGCCACGGCAGCTGGAACGAGCGCCGCCACCCGACACTCACCGCGGCGCTCCATCCCGCGTGCCGGACGCGGACGACCGCCCGACACTCAGGGCCGCCGCCGCCGCCCCCATCCCCCACGGCTCGCGGACGCCCGGCCAAAGCCGCCGCCGCAGCGGCCCCAGCAGCTACCGCCACGACCGCGCCAACCCCGGCCGCCCAGCCCCCGGCCTCGCGCCTCCCGCCCCCCGGGGCCCAGCCCATTGGCCCGCACGCCCGGGGGGGCGGGGCCGGACGCGGGCGGCAGGTGGGGGCGGCCTCTGGCTCCGGCGCTCGGACGGTCGGTCAGCTGCACTTAGCAGCAGGCAGGCGGTCCTGAGCGCTGCGGGACGTGTTAGCAGCCCCGTGTGGCTTGCGGCAGAACGGACGGAGGAACCTTAGGAATAGGTCACTTGATGACTACATCTGACAAACGGAAATTTCTTGGATGAGCAATCTACGTTTTTTTATGAGGTACTTCTTTTGACGACCTCGTTCCTCTCTCTCCAACTCTTAAGAAAACAAAAACAAGATCCAAAGCAGGTAAAAGTGTAACACAAGCCTGACTCCTTTTCAGAAAAATAAACTTCTTCAAAACCAACTAACTACTCTACCCTCTGTACAGGGTCCTATTTTCCACTTAGACCTATATATTACTTCAATTGCACTCTCAAACTCGCTTGGAATGAGAAAAAATTGTCTGAGAAATATGGAATGACTAAAGAAAGCAGCAGGGGCCGAAAGCACATAGGTTTCCACATCATTCTACTCAGGAAAACATGCCTTATCAGTTATTTTCATGCTGGAACATTCAGAAAGAAATGAAGAACTGATGGATAAACAGGGCCCATGGGGAGGGTGGCTATGGGTAGTGTTGGAGACAGAGGAAAAAAAAAATGATCCACAGGGGGAGAATGCAGAAAAAGACAAGTGAGTGTGAGGAAGAAGAGTAGGAGGAAACTGGGCCTGCACTCAGAGAGAGAACGAGGCAAAACCAAGGAAGACAGAAATAAGTGAGGGCAGAAAGAAGGTAATGAGAAAAAAAAGAGAAAAGAGCGACCACCTATTTCCAGAAACAGAAAAAGGAAGTGAGCATGATAGAGCCAACAAGTGAAGTAGCAAGACAGTGAGAAAATACTCACTGGCAAAGAGAAGAGGAACATCTCTCATATCTTTGAACTCTTTTACTAAAAACAATGTTGGGGAAATAAATCAAATTTGGCCCTTCAGGTGCTACTTTATAAAAGATAAATCTGAAAATGCTCAGCTTCTTGGTTACTTTAGCTCCACACTGGAATTTTCAGACTCAACTTACACAAAATTAGCCCTTCAAACTTTAAAAACAACAGTATCAAGGACATGCCATAGATACTAAGGAAACCCTAAATCGAAACTCTCCTTCTGACCACACTTAAAAAGAACACTGTGCCATGGACTCTCACCATGGAAACTGATGATGCCCTGAACTGAAACAAACTAATGAGATGGTCAGGGATCCCAGGCCAAAAAGGGGCTGGAGCATTGCAACCTTAATTAAATCATAAGAAAAGGTTTGGGGAAGAAATAGAAAGTTACTCAATCTCAAACACTCTTTTATATCTATTTTAAAATACCTGTATATCCGCATACAGAAGGAAATGGCAACCCACTCCAGTATTCTTGCCTGGGAAAGGCTAGAGTCTGGAGGGCTACAGTTTATGGGGTCACAAAAAGTCAGACACAACATAAGGACTAAACAATAATACATGGTTTCAAAATATGGATCATACTTAATATAATGCTTTTTGACTTAAAAAATAAAATACCTGTATATTAATAATTTTGTACTCTCTTACTCCATTATCACCACTTCCTTAAAGAGGATTGCGTTCCTCATTAAAGTTGAACTGACAATGTTGTGCCCAAGGTCCTCATGTGTGAGGTAGAAGCAGTGGTGTGAAAAGACAGAAAGGAGCACATGGGAGGGAGGGAGAGGAAAAAAGCCATGAGAGATGTGGGAGGGTGAGGAACAATTGTGGAGAGGAGAGAAAGAAGACCAAGAAAGATTCAGGGACAAGTTAAGGCAGAAAAAATAAGATGGAGACAAAATAGGGAAGACAAAAAGCGAAAGAGAAATAGGGGGACTACTCACTAGCAAGAAAGGGGAGAAAGACACTTCTCATCCCCAAACAATTCTGGGCAAGTGATCCCAATTAAGCCCCTAGGTTGTTACTGGAAAAGATAAATATAAGAACCTCAGACTCCTCAATTACTTGGGCCCTACTATCATTTGCAGATTTAATTTTTGAAAACATACCCATTAAACTTTAAACATAACTGTGTCAAGATAGAAAGTATTAACAATGCTGGGGACATCTAACAATCAAATGTTCCTTCAAATCCTACTGGAAGAGAATGATGCACCACAGACACTCATTATGGAAACCACTGAGGACTAAACTGAAGGACATCAATGGGGAAGATAGGAAAGCATTTTAAAGCCATGGAAGGTAGAGGCAGGGTAACTGGGAGCTCAATAGAGGAAAGTCTGCCCCCTGGACCTGCTCTGGGTTAACCTCAAGACCCTTCCCACCAGATCTACCTTTAAACCATATCAAAACAGCCAACTATTGTGCCCAGGACCAACAAAGAGTGGCTCCTCAATGAATATTAGACCATTAACTTAAAAGTATTGTTATCTGAGAGAAATTTTGAGAAGTCTCTCAATCCCAATCCTTCTCTTAAATCTTTTAAAAAAATACATTCATTATCTGTCATCTTTTCTACTCCTTTTCCTTAGTAAGGAGGAACAGGGTATTTGGAAACATTAGCGAAAATGGTAGTTCATTTTTAAATTAAAGGGGTTATTTTATGAATTCCCCCTAATTTACATTTTGTTTAAAGAAATTTTATGTCACACAAGTGAGTTTCTAGTGTGAAAAAGTACACTATTGAAACAATACCTTTCTGCAACTCCAAAATTTTTGGTTTATAATTAAATCATAAACTGTTTTTAAAAAAAGAAAAAGTAAAACTATCTGTATATTTATTGGAGAAGTCCAATATCTTAAAATTGTTTTTACCATTTTACATTATTATTGTCTCAAGTATTTTTCCCTTCTAAAACAGAAATTCTTATCCTCTGTGATGTTGCTTTTCTGTTGCTCTGTGAAACTTCAACTTGCATACTGTTCAAATCTTTTCCACGCGTTCTCTCCAGTGTTAACGTCTATAATGAGTGTTCCTATTTTTGCTGGGTAGGGATCTTCATATTCCTGAAATTGATTCTGTAGTTTAGGTAGCCTACTTTTCATAACAGAACATTGTTCCAAAAACATTTTACAGTGTCTGTAGACACCTCTGGTTCTCACAGCTGGGAAGGAATCGTACTGACATCTAGTGAATAGAGGCCAAGGATGTCGCTACACATCCTACCTGCACAAGAGAGCACCTCTCAACCCTCCTACCTCCACCCCTAACAAAGAATTACCTAGCCCCAAATGGTCAAAAAGTGTCAAGATTGAGAAACTCTGCTCGAGACCCAATTACTTTATAAGCAATATAGAAGACAACAGAATATGTTAAATTGTATCACAGGATGCACTCAGTAAAGTCTAGACTGTGCACCATTTTATAAAGCAACAACAGTTTCTTAAATAAATTGCCACTAAAATGATGAAAAGAAAATTTCCAGATTTTAAAAAAGTCTTAAAATTTTGAATACATCAATGCAGGAATAACAGATCAGACTTGCCCTTCCACTATATTATTTTCAGACATCAGACTATAAACAGGACAGGACCATGATCCTGGAGAGATGGAATCACTAACAAATGAGGTGACCCCTACAGTCACCCCAACTTTCTGCCTGTAGGCACATTCTAGACCATGGAACAGAAGGGGGAAGCCAAACAGAGTGTGGTGCTCTTGTTGAGGAAAGAGCAATCATAGCTCTGGAATCTGTACAACAGAGTACCAGAGAGTTATAAGGTAGGCAGAGAAAGAGCTCCAGAAATTTGCATAGGCAACTCCTTAATTTTCTTGCTGAATTCAAAGCTGTATATGTATAAGGTGAATCCCCACAAGGATGGACAAAGAATTTCCAAGGAGCTGTAGCTGAACAATTTCCAGGGCTCTCACAAGGCTAGGAGACCTCTGAGTTTTTATCAGCCAGAGCAGAGAGACCTATGGAATACTTAAGGAGAGATTCCAGAAGGACATGTGTTAGTAGTACATGTAGAACAGCCCTAAGAAAATAATATTCTAGACTCACCTCAAATGAAGCTTCAACACAAGGCTTATTTTGTAAATTTCTTTTCTTTTTTTTTTTTTAAACTGACAAAAGTAATAGCAATTTGTGTGGCATTTACAACATATGTAGAATAGCAAAAAGAATCACAATAACAAAAACTAAGGGAGGAGGGAAATGCAAGTAAGGTTCTTACACTATATGTGAAATAGCATATTATTATTTGAAGGCATATTATAATAAATTTAAAATGTATATTAAATCTTCAGAGGTACAGTTAATAAGCCAACAGTAGTTATAAATGGAATTTCAAAGTTAGTCAATCCAAAAGAAGGCAGAACAAGAAGGAAAAGAAACAAAGAACAGATGAGGAAAATTAAAGACAAACAGCAAGATAATAGGCTTAAACCCCAATCATATCAATAATTACATTAAATACAAATACTCTAAACACCCCTATTAAAAAGGCAGAGCTGGTCAAATTGGACAACTGGACAATCTCTAAAAAAGTAAGACTCAAATACATACTAACTTCCCAGGTGGCACTAGTGGTAAAGAACCTGCCTGACAATGTAGGAGACATAAGAGACATGGTTTC
Organism: Cervus elaphus; assembly: GCF_910594005.1. Classification (NCBI taxonomy): domain Eukaryota; kingdom Metazoa; phylum Chordata; class Mammalia; order Artiodactyla; family Cervidae; genus Cervus; species Cervus elaphus. Next base: position 72,084,766 of record NC_057834.1, on the reverse strand, counting down.
CATCCCTGGGTGGGGAAGATCCCCTGGAGAAGCGCATGGCAACCCACTCCAGTATTCTTGCCTGAAGAATACCAGAGGGGAGTCTGGCAGGCTGCAGCCCATAGGATCGCAAAGAGTCGGACATGACCGAAGTAACTTAGCACACACACACAATTACAAACTGCCTAAAATACAAAAGACACAAGTAGGTTGAAAGTAAAATATCACAAAAAGATACACCAAGTAAATACTAATCATAAGAAAGCAGAAGTAGTTTTTAATCAGACAAGGATAAAGAGTAACATTTTATAATAGTAAGAGTCAATTCATCCTAAAGACATGATCTTAAAGTGTATGCTCATAAAAATAGAGCTTCATAAAAATAGATGAAAAATATATGTCAGAATATATAAGATAAAACTTGACAGAAATGTAAGAAAAAATAGATAAATCCCAATGATAGTTAAGATTTCAATAATTCTCTCTCATTAACTGATAGAATAATAAGAGAAAATCTGTAAGGATATAGACAATTTAAACAATACTATCAATCAACTTGACTTGCCTGACACACATTTATAGAAAATTCTACCCAAATGACAGAATATGCAGTCTTTTCAAATACACATAAAATATTCACTAAGATATATATAGGACCATACAGCAAGTCCCAATAAATTTAAGAGACCTGAAATCATACAGTGTATGTTCTCTGACCCAAACAAAATTAAATATAGAATTAATAACAGTAGGAAAATCTCCAAATATTTGGAAATTATAAAATATATTTTAAAATAATCCATGGGTCACATTTTCACAAGGCAAATTTGAAAATAGTTTGAACTGAATAAAAATGAAAACACAATATTTCAAAATGGGTAAGTTACACAGTAAAAGCAGTAGTTAGAGAAATATACTGTTTTAGATATCTATTAAAAAGAAAGGAGGTCCATCTGCAGCAACATGGATGGATCTAGAGATTGTCATACTGAGTAAAGTCAGACAGAGGAGAATTATCCTATGACATCCCCTATATGCAGAATCTAAAAAGAAATGATACAATTGAACTTATTTACAAAACAGAATCAGACTCACAGAGAACAAACTTATGGCTGCGAAGCAGGAAGGATGGGGGGAAGAGATAGGGAGCTTGGGATCCACATGTACACACTGCTATATTTAAAATGGATATCAACAAGGTCCTACTGTATAGCACATGGAACTCTGCTCAATGTTATGTGGCAGGCTAGGTAGGAGGAGAGTTTGAGGGAGAATGGATACATGTATTTGTATGGCTGAGTCTCTCTGTTGTCCACCTGAAACTATCACAACATTGTTAACTGGCTATATGCCAATATAAAATAAAAAGGTTTTTAAAAATAAATAAAATACTTGAATAATAAAGAAAGGAGGATCTAAAATCAATGATTTAAGCTTTTACTTCAAGCTATAAAGCAAAGCGCAAATTGAACAGAAAGTAAGTAAAACAAAGGAAATAATGGTATGAATAGAAATCAGTAATTTATTTTCTTGGGCTCCAAGATCACTGTAGATGGCGACTACAGCCATGAAATTAAAAGATGCTTGCTTCTTGGAAGAAAAGCAATGACAAACCTAGACAGCGTATTAAAAAGTAGAGACATTACTTTGCCAACAAAGGTCCGAATAGTCAAAGCTAGGGTCACAAAGAGTTGGACACAACAGAGCAACTGAACACAAAAGAATTCAGTGATATGGAAGACAGGTAACAGAAAAATCAATGTAACTAAAAGCTGGTTCTTTGAAAAGAGCAATTAAATAGATATATATCTTGCTGAACTGATCAAAAAATAAAGTGAGAAAACACAAAATTACTAATATCATGAGTGAAATAAACAACATCAGTACAGAACCTACAGATATTAAAAGGGAAACAAGACTATTATAAACAACTTTGCCAAAAAATTCAACTCTGATAAAATGGAAAAATTTCTTGAAAGACACAAATAACCAGATCTAACACACAAAATAGAAAACCTGGGGTAACTTTATATGTACTAAAAAAAAATGGATTCATAATTTAAAACACCTCACAAAGAAAACTGCAGACCCAGATGGCCTCACTAATGAAATGTATCGAACTAGATAAAATAGTTCTACAGAAACTCTCAAAAAATAGAAGAGCTGGAAAAACCTCCCAACTCATTTTATGAGGTCAGTATTACTCTGATGCTGAAAGCAGACAAATATATAGCAAGAAAACTACAGATCAAATTTCCTAACACAGTATTAGCAAGTCAAACCCAACAATATTTAAAAGAAATAACACATTAGAACCAAGAAAGGTTTGTCTCAAGAATCAAGCTTAGTTTAATAGTCAATAGACAAAAAAAACATGTGATTGTCTTAATAGATGCAGAAAAAGTATCTGACAAAATTCTGCAAACTTTCATGATTAAAGCAGTCAGCAAAATAGGAATAGAAGGGAATTTTTTCAATCTTTTAAGAGGCATCTACAAAAAATCTACAGATAACATCTTGGTCAATAGTGAAAGACTATGTTTTCCACTTTAAGATTAGGATCAATATTGTTACTAAGCTTCCCTAGGGGCTCAGATGGTAAAGAATCTCAGTCTGCAATGCAGGAGACCTGGGTTCAATGTCTGGGTCAGGAAGATCCCCTGGAGATGGGAATGGCTACCCACTCCAATATTCTTGCCTGGAGAATTCCATGGACAGAGGAACGTGGGAGGCTACAGTCCACGGAGTTGCAAAGGGTTGGACATGACTGAGGGACTAACACACACTATTGCTACTGAAGGTCTTAGCCAGTACAAGAGAACAAGAGAAAAAAAATAAAACATATTCAGATTGAAAAGGAAGAAGTAAAACACTTCATTAAAAATTGACATGTTTGCATACCTCAAAAACTCTAAGAAACCTACAAATGAGTTACTGCAACTAATAAATGAATTTAGAAAGGCCAGAGAATGTAGGGTCAATATATTATAATTTTATTTCTAAATACTAGCAACAAACAATTGGACAGTAACATTTTAGAAACAAATACCATTTATAATAACATCAAAAAACAAGATATTTTTAGGAATAAATTTAACAAAATATGTCTAAGATCCTAAATTTAAAACTATAAAACTTTAGTGGCAAGAAATTAAAGAAGTGACTTGATCAGTAAGTATGTCATGCTCATAGACTGGAAGACTCAAAACTGTTACAGACTTTCATTTTCCTCAAAGTGATGTCCTTTCAAGCAATCCCAAACAAAATCTCTCCTAGGTTTTTGTAGAAATTCATAGGCTGACTCTGAAATGTATATAATATGTAAAAAATCTAAGCAGCCAAAAAATTTTTGAAAAAAGAACAGATTTGGAAGATTCATAATGTCTGATTTTAAGATTTACTATAGAGCTACAGTCGTCAAAACAATATGATATTATTACAGAGCGTGAAATAGACCAACAGAATAGTCTACAGATAGACCTACATATTTTCAAAAGGTGCTAAAGTAATTCAAAAGGGGAAAAGGTGTTCTTTCCAATAAATGGTACTGAAATAACTTGATAGCCATATGAGAAAAAAAATGATCCTTACTTCAGAGCATACCCTAAAATTAACTCAACATGTATCATAAACCTAAATACATAATCTAAAACTATCAACCTTTTAAATACTGGAGCTGGAAGAGGCAACTGCATGTTTTTATAAGAAAAAGCTATGGGGGAACACAGCCACGCCCAATTGTTTATGTACTGTCAATAGCTGCTTTTGCCCTACAACAGCAAAGTTGAGTGGTTGAGGTACTGTAGCCTGTAAGCCTAAACTATTTATGATCTGGTCCTTTACGAATATGTTTGAGGATCTCTATTCTAAGAAAACTTGGATAGAAAATCTAGGGAACAAACAAACAACTGGTTAACTAAACTTCATTGAAATTTAAAGCTTCTGCTATTTGAAAGACAACCGTTAAGCCCACAAATGGGGAGAAAATACATGACAAATGACTTGTATTCAAATTACATCAAGAACTCTTAGCTCAATAATAAAACAAACAGCACAAGGAATTAATAAGTAAAAGATCTGAACAGATACTTCAAAAAAGAAGATACACAACTGGGCAATAAGCCCGTGAAATAGTCTCAACATCATTAGTATCAGGGAAACACAAATTTAAGCCACAATGAGATACCACTAAGTATCTACTGGAATTCTCAATTTCAGCTAGAGTGAAATCTGGATAAGAAGAATGTACAGCAACTAAAACTCCCACACATTGGTACTATATAAGGTACGCACCACTGTGGAAAACAGCCTGGCAGTTCCTTATACACATGAACATACATTTACCATAAAACCTAGCAACTCTACTCCCTTATATAACTCCCCAAAATGAAAAATACATTCATCCAAAAACTATACACCAATGCATGCAGCAACCTTTTTCATGATAGTCAAAAACTGGAAACAATCCGAGTGTCAACAGATAAATGCTAACAGCCTTACAAGGGAATACTACTCAACAATAAATATCTATAACATAGCAAAAAACCATGGGTGAATCTCAAAAACATCATGCTAAATGAACGTCACGCACAAAAGAATATATGCTGTATGATTGCTTTTACATGAAATTCTAGAAAAGATGAACCTAATTCTTAGTAACAAAAAAGCAGGAATGGCTGCCTGGTGACTGAGCTTGTAGTGTAGAAAGTGGGGGGAGTTCTGCATGTGAAACTTTTTTGAAATAATGGAAATGTTCTATATCTTGATTATGGGGATTACATGAGTGTACACAATTGTCAAAACTCACTCACAGTGTATAAAAATCTCTTATTATTTTAGTACTCAAGGAATATTAGATAAATTAAAAGTAAAATTATAAGGTTGCTATTCCCTCCTCCAGGGGATCTTCCTAACCAAGGAATGGAACCCACGAATCTTACATCTCCTGCATTGGTAGGCATTCTTTTCCACTAGCGCCACCTGGGAAGCCCACAAAATTGCAGGAAGTTCTATTGAAATAATCCCTGAATTCAACTTTCTCTCTCCCTTAATATTTTTCAAAATATTTTCCATCTTCTTCCTTAGAAAGAAAGTCTATGGTATTTGGAAACTTTCTCAAGGATAAATACTGGAGCATTTTTTAAGAAAAAGAAAAAACCTTATCCCAGGGAGGCAGTATCATCAAAGGGCTCCTGCTTATCAAAGTAAAAGATAAAGACAAAGCAGAAAGTGCAAACCGTCCACAAAAATCCTCATCATATCCAAAAGTGTTGCTAACCCTCCTTCTTGTTTCTTTATACAGGGATGTATCTTTCTGTGTTGTGGCTCATCATTATACTGGAGATGAGGTGGGAAATCAAAAACAAAGAAAGTAGACTTCAAAGCAGAATCATGAAGCTGACTGATGACATCCTTGTATGTGTGCATTAGGATAACCAGCAATTCTGCCAAGAAGGATCCTTTGGCCTTCTGTGCTTATGAAAATCATTCTCTTAATTGACTTCAATCTCACAAAAAACATCCTTTCTTCCAAAAAGCCTTTTCATTTCCTCTACTGAAAGTAAGTCATTCCTTTACTTTCCCATAGGACATTCAACATACTTTTCTCAGGTAACCCAAGATTTTATGCCTTGGGCCCTATTTATTTGAAATTACCTGCTTCTACCCAATAGACTGAAAGTTTCCACAAGATCTTGTCTAACATAAAGTGGTTTCAAACTAAAGTTTCTGAGCGAATGCTGAATCAATCACCAATGGTACAGGAATGAAAATCTTTCCAGGGAACCTTTTGGTCATGAGCTTTGTTCAACGCAGTACTAAGGACTGAGACCAACAGCAGTGATTGAAGCAGCACACATTCCTAGATCAAGGGCTTTTACCACTGGGAAGAGAGGTGCTGATAATTTAGTGGATGTTCTATTTTAGGGAGGTGGGTAGAGCAGGAATGACCAGCCACCATAGATTCCACGAACAGTGCTTTCTTCATCTGAGCCAGAGTTTTACTTCCTGCCAATTTGGGAACTGAAAATTTTTCAATTCAGACCTATCGTACTTCTCTTCAAATCCACTCTAGACTTTTTCTCAGAATCGGGAGACTAAGGCTATTTGAACCATAAAGCTAATGAAGCTTAAGTGTCCTACAATCAGGAAGCATTTCTAAGTATGCATTCCTGGCAAACTGCCTAAAGAAATCTCTGAAGGGATTTAAATCTCCAAGACCCATAATTTGTTGCGATTTCTTTACTCATTCTAAATATTCACTTTGGTACTTAATTATGAATTCTTTTTCTTTAACAGGAAACTACAACCTCCCCCCCCCCCATTCCTCAAACTGAACAAGGGGGGGGGGGGGGAAGCTAATTCCCAAAAAGAAAAGGAAAAGGTAAATGTCAAACAAATAGTTCTTTGGTTATTTTGGCTCCACTACCGTGTTGCAGCTTTCACCTCCTAACACTCCCTAAGAGATCCACCATTAGAGGTGGATAGGGGATGTCAACGACCAAAAACAAAACAAGAAAACAATCCATGAGGGTAGTTGGTAAACAAACCTCACCCTCCTCTCTAAAAAGGAGTGGTGATGAAAAAGAGATGGACCCTGGAAATGTCAGAGGGGGCTCAAAGACAAGGAGACTCCCTGGCTACTTTGTTCAAGGCAAAGGAAGGCCTTCCCTCGGGCCAAGGTTTGGGTTGTGGGATCCTGCGACAGCCCGGGAAACAAACTCACAGGGATACCCTCTCCTGCTCTCCTCCTGGTAGCTGCAAGCCTCCGCCTGTCAACTCCTATTCTGCAAAGCACAGGGCTCACCCGAGGACCAGGCTGGGATAGCGGGTGCGTGTGTGCGCGTGCGAAGGAACATCTACAGGGGTGTGACAGAAGGGTCGGAGTGGTGCGAGAGGGAGGGAGGAGTGTGAAGAGCGACAGAGACGCACCGGAGCGGGGCACTTGGGTAGGACGGGAACTGAAGTGTTTTTCTACTTTTCATTACCGCTCCCCACGCCAAAAAATAAATAAATAAACAGCCGGGCCTAGGTGAGGCGAAATGTGATAAGACAGGACAGGCAACACGAAACGTCTAGTTATTTTCTCAGCTTTCGTATTTGTCAGACAAAAATTTGAGAAGAAGGCACTAAACTTCCAAAAAGATCCCAAGTAGGGAACACGAAAGTGAAGACCTGATTAAGGAAACCAAAAGTGGGGGGTGCGGGGGGGAGAGAGAGTGCGGGGCAGGAAGGGTGAAGAAGCCCCTTCCAGAATTCCGCTTAAAGGCGGATGAGCGAACGTGGTTAGAAAAGGGAGAGGGGCTGCAGGACATCCAGGGGAACCTGGAAAGGGAGGAAAGTCCGCCCCGAGAATCTCTCCCCAGATACTGGGACGGCGTGGCCTAAGTGGGGGCACCGGGGTCCGCGGGTCCCTGAGACGCCCTCTTTAGCTCTCCCCGCTCTCCTACCCCTGCCGCGCCCCTCGTCCGCTCGGACCCCTCCCGGAGGACCAGGAGTTCTGGGTACACCGGCCCGGGCCGCCGCCGACCCTCAGCGCAGCCCGCAGTCGCTTCCAGTTTTGGCCGCCGCCTGGGCCGCCCGGACCCTAGACGGCAACTCGCCGGTGACCCCAGACCCCTGCCTCAGCCGCCACGGTTGGTGCGAGCGCCGCCACCCGACACTCACCGCGGCGCTCCATCCCGCGTCCCGAACGCGGACGCCCGCCGGACACTCACGGCCGCCGCCGCCGCCGCCGAGGGCTGGAGCTCGCCGCCCCCATCCCCCACGGCCCGCGGACGCCCGGCCAAGCCGCCGCCGTCGCCGCCGCCGCCCCTGCAGCTACCGCCACGACCGCGCCGGCCCCGGTCGCCCCGCCCCCGGCCTCGCGCCCCCCGCCCCCCGGGGCCCAGCTCATTGGTCCGCGCGCCCAGGGGGCGGGGCCGGACGCGGGCGGCAGGTGGGGGCGGCCTCTGGCTCTGGCGCGCCGGGCTCCGACGGTCAGTCGCGCTTTGGCCTGCTGGCGGCCTTAATAACTGCAGAACGTTTTAGCAGCCCCGTGCGACTTGTGGCAGGACGGACGGAGGAACCTTAGGAATCAGTCACCTTTTACACCCTCCAGTAGGGAGCAGGTTCTTGTTGTTTAAGTGCATATTTCTCAGGTGGACATTGAATTATTTACAGTCAGAAATTTGGTGTTCAGTTTGTTTGATCCTACTCCTTCCCACATCCTCCTTATCCGTTTAGGAACAAAAATACATTTTATGTTTAACTTTAAAATTGCCACACTCTTTTCTTTGTTAACTGTCATTTTCGGAAAACTACACAAAATATCAACCATTATGTAGAATACCTGACTCGTGGAAGTTGCTCAATAAATGCTAGTTGAATGCATGATTCCCTAAGCATTCTACTTGGCTCTTACCATTAAATGCTCCTTTACTAATGGGACTCATCAACACTTGTAGGGAAAATGAACAACTAGAATTAAACCACTTATCTAGATTTGGATCACACACCATAATGAAAAAAATACAGGGTTTCTATTGAGTAGTTCAAATACTTACTAACACTTAACTACCAAGAATACCCTTCCTGTCATCTATGCCAAGACATAGCAGACATTCTGTGAATATTAACTGAATAAATAAGTAAAATTATGGGAAAGGAATTTGGAAAAGTTCCTCAATCTCCTCCTCCCATTAAATCTTTTTCAAAATATATTAAGCATCTGCCATAATCTCCACTCTTCTTCATTAGTTGGGAGTAATATATTCCAAACCATTCTCAGAAAAATGGTAATTCACTTTCACAATAAAATAAATACAACTATTAACTGAGAAAGAGTGAATATCAAAAATCTGTTATCTGCTGTAAATCAACTATACTTGCATAAATTTTTAAAAAAGAAATAAAATCTGTTATCTGGGACAAGTAGTTCATATGTTTGGTAAAGAAAATAAGAAACAAATACCTCCACCAAATTTGATAACAGTATCCCAGCACTTGCTGTTTTAAAGCCAACCAGTTTTTAGCTCTAAATGTTTCTTGGTTAAAGCGGCTCAGGGTCACAGCTTTGGAGCATAAGGAGTCAGAGACAAACACAAGTCAGAGGCATAATAGGATGCTGGATCAATAATGTAACATACACGACAGATGATGTAGTATTGCTATTTATAATTATAGTATTTATCAATAACACATGACTATTCTGCCAACCGAAGTGTTCTTCATTCTTTCTATGATACACAGGATACAACCTCTACTCTGAAGCCTTCCTGTTCTCACTGAAAATCAGTCAACCTATTTAACATAGTATGGTACATGGAACCCTATACTTAGGGCACTTGTGATTCTCATGCCCTCTTTTATTGGATACTAGTACCAATGTTTACTTATACTAATTAGATTGTAGAGGTCTACAGTGTTATGTTACCTAAGTCTGTGTCCAGTACACAATGGGTCCGTACTAAGTGTTTTCTGGAGGACTGTTGAGGGACGGACCAATGGGCCCAGGAATAAAAATTCTAGGATCTGTTTTGTTTTTTTTTTTAACTGTAAATTCTATTCAGCCTGATATGACTAGTGAAATTAAGTGTAATGGCCACAAAAACCATATGTCTAAAGCGAAGACAGTCGCAGGTACCCCGTGGCCAGAGGTGAAGGGGCTGACAATGAAAGCAGCAGCTCCAGGTACGTGAATAGAGGTGGGAGCCCAACCCGAAGGAGAGTCCAGTGCCCAGGTGTTCTTCCTGCCAGTCATGCTTCAGTGACAACCTGTTTAGGGGAGCACAACATCACCCACAGACAACACTTACTGAGTACTTCCATTGTGCCAGGCATTGTGTTAAGCACAGGGATTATGTTAGTGAACTTTCAACCCACCTTCAGACTCTCCTCAGTCATGGCTAAACCCCTGGGAGAGGGAAGGAGATAGTGGAAGCAGGCAGGGTGGTCCAAAGGCAGGCAGATTCCCAGTCACTGCAGCTGTCTTTGCCCCTCACTGCTGGGAGCCCTCAGAAAGAACCCCGGAGAGCCCGCCGGGCCACAGTGAGTACAAAGGCCCCAGATTCCAAAGTGGACAAAACTCACCAAGCAGGTTATTAATCTTGATTCTGTGATGGTTGTAATTGAGAAACAAGGAATCAATTCAGACCACATGCTGGAGATGAATGTGAAAGACATTGCAAAGATCCAAGAATTCTGTGTTGTTGTGAGGAGAGGGAACTGAGTAAGACTGACTGAAAAAAAATAAATAAATAAAAAAAACTTAAGTACATGAACATGATACCATACTTGTTTTATGTCTAGATTAAGGTATTAAGTTTCAAGCCCCAATTTGTTTATGTCATTTTAAGCTCTTTGTAAGACATTTGATGACATAAACCTCTGTGCTTGAGTCACCACGTACCATGACCCTATCTAATATCCTGATATATGTAAGGAAACTCTCCACATAATTAATGGCTGGTGCAAAATTATACTATTGGCCTAAAAAGTTGAATTATTGATATAGTTGTGGATAAGAGATAATGATGATGATGATAATAGCAGTAAGTAGCTCTGCATGGTTCAGTGGTAGAGAATCTGCCTGCCAATGTTAGAGACACAGGAGATGTGGGTTTGACCCCTGGGTGGAGAAGATCCATTGGAGTAGGAACTGGCAACCCATTACAGCATTCTTGCCTGGAGAATCCCATGGACACAGGAGTCTGGTGGGCTACAGCCCATGGGATCACAAAGAGTCAGACACAGCTCAGAGAATGAGCATGCAGGATTTACTGTGTGCTAGACAGTGTCTTAATTATTCTTTATATTTAGTAACTCATTTAGTCCTTACAACAATCCTATGAGGTACTATCATCCCTATTTTTCCAATTAAAAATTGAGGCACGGAAAAAAAGAGATTACATAAAGGATTCTTATTGGACTTTATGAAAACTGATCTTAGGATGAAGATAAATTTGACCATACTTTTCTTAGAAAAAGATGGTGCGGAATCACTCCTCCTATTCTTCCTCTGACGTTTTTGTTGTTCCGCTGATACCCCAAGCTCCTCTTTCCTCTGCTGTTCCCTTTGTCTGGAATGGCTCCCCTGCCCCATATACCTGACTTTGCTTTCTTTCAGTCTCTCCTCAAATGTTCCATATCATTGACATGTTCCCTGACAATTTCATAGAAAAGAGCATTCCCTTCTTTGACACTCCCTATCTTCCTTACCCTGCTTTATTTATTTACTTATTTATTACTACAGTAGTTAACTTTATTTGTTCAGGGACTCATCTTGCAAGCATTAAACCAAGCATGGGCTGTAATTCTGGGAGCCAAGATGCACATACTTTGGAAGATACAAGCAAACTTCGCTCCATGTACATGGATGAAAACTAAAGGCTCATGGTTAATCACACTATAGTTTTTAAGTTTCTACAGCCTAGCAGCCAGAAGTCACAGTCCTTCAGGTCCTTCTGGATGTTGCACAGGGTGTCTGTACTTTTCTTGAATTGGGCAACCTCATCACTTACCCTGCTTTAAATACTAGAAAATGCCATAGCACATATCCCTCTACTGATTTGGTAAACTTTATTAGCTTATTTGTATATTTTTCATTTCCTCTCACTAGTGTGGAAATGTCAGCACCGTGATGAAAGGGACACTGTTTTGTTCACCATTGTATCCCTTGCCCTTGGAAAAGTACTTGGAATTAATCAATAAATAAATAGCTTAAAGAACAGTACAGTCCATGGGGTCACAAAGAGTCAGACACGACTGAGTGACTGAACTGAACTGAACAGGCCAAACACTAGATTTATCTTTCAAAAAGATAAGTTTAACATTTTGAAAGTTTTAATCAGATAAGAAGACCTTATTACTTTGTTTGACAAAGATTTTACATTTGCTGCTTATATCCAACATACTAATACATGCCAAGTTTAATTATTTTACCTAGTCTTTGTCTGAAAGAACCATAAATAACTCTAGAATCTTAAATTATTTCCTTCCTTCTTTAAAGTGAAAGGGTGAACATTTTCTGCAGTTGTTTTTCTTTCATCTATTCCCCTAAATGCTTGCTAGATAAGAAAACAAATACAGCTACTCCTCATCTACATATTCTACTCAATGGATGATGCTGTGCTTTGGAGTGATCATGTCATCCAATTCTCAAAAACCTTTATGAGATGGGAAGATGAGATCTGTTTTCCCTGAAAGAATATCGTAATTTTCAGAGTCAGAGGATGTTAGAGCTCTACTCCATTGTCCTTAATTTTATTTATTTATTTTTTTTTTTTAAAAAAAAAAAAAAAAAAAAAGCTCAGCTCAGTTTTCCCAGAGATCACAGGGTTAGTCCTTGGACTAATTAGACTGAAACTAAGACCAGGATTCTTTCTACACTAATTGACAAATTAAGGTTTTAAAATGTCCGTAAGTCTATGAAATTAGATCAGAGCCCCTACCTGAATCATTCTTAGTTTATGTGTAAATATTTAAGCTATACTCACATGTTTAAATATTAAATTTGTTCTGCAAATTTACTCCTATTATTTTAGAGGTCTGGCTTATTAAGTTACTAAAAATTATGTCCCTTGAAAAAGTGGGTGGCTTAGCATGGAACCAATGAAGAGCTCAGTTTGCTTTTGAAGTAGAAAGTTGTCCTGAGGCATTCTGAAACACATGCACAGATTACTGCCTTTCTCCTGGGGAGAAGGCTGGCTGGCTTCAGGAAGGAGTAGAGCCCAGTGGAAACATTGCTAATCTCTTTCTTTATCTACACACTGAATAAATATTGCGGAACCCTGAGAAACAATGCAACCACTAGGGACTTTAATGAGTGTTTATCTTTCTAACTGCGTATTTATAGAGGGGTGACTGCCTGTGGCATGCTTGCCAGAGAATTGAGAAGGGACTGCTTGTAAAAGCTGAAAACAGGTTAGTTACACTTTCACATTCTATAGCATCAGAAGAACTATTATTGTCCAATCATGTAGATATCTGGGTTTAAATTATTTTATTTTGAAACTATCTCAATAGCTGACAGGTAGGACTTAAATTAGAAGAAATAAAATATGAGAAAAATAGTACTATATGACTTACTAACCCGATAATATTTACATCTCGAAATGTCTGTCAACTTTTGTGTCAAAAACTTTGAAAAATAGTGCTTGAGTATCACTGATGGATTGGCATCCTTTGCCACTGGTAAGTATGTCAAATAATAAGATTTGACATACTTATTATGCTCAATGATATATTCAGTTTAGGATGTTCATCAGTATAATTAAATTTTCCTAGGAGCTACATGGTATTAGACTTCATGAGGTCACAAGCATAACATATATCCTACTAACCAAAAAGCTGATGAAATATCTGTTATGTAACATAACTGAAACCATTAGCTTAGCATACGCAGGGTGGAGAACAGATGGAATGACAAACAAGCATCAAGACAGCCAGTTGCCTTGCTTAAGAGTTAGCCCGAGCTGGGCTGCAAGGTGAGACATGGTTTGGATCTCTCTTATAAATAGATGAAGACAATCCTCTTGGTTAGAATGAACAGTATCAGGCTGATTTCTAATATCTTCCATCTGGATAATAACTAAGAATCAGTGGGGGTGGGGGGGGGTGGGGGGAGAGTTCCATTCTGGAAAAAAAGTTCTTGAAAAGATAAAACAAGTTTACCAAGAGACCGGAATCTAAGGAAGTGAATAGACCAATAGACAAGAGGTCTTGATATAAAACTTGGAGTTACTTGGGGACTAAAAAATTAGAAGCATAGTATGTGGATTCTAAGGAACAGTGGATTCTAGAAGGACTCTGAACGTGTTTCACAGAGAACTGGTATTTCAATTTACACAAGCTTTCTGGAGCACCAACACATCTGTGAATTGGAGCTGCCAATGGCAATGACAGTGTTGTATTGGTGAAGCAGTGTTGGAAGCACAATGAAAACTGAAGGGACTTTTCATTGTTTTGTAGGTGCTAAGAGGCTCTGGTAGTGGGAGTGAGGCAGGACTGTGCCAAGGAGGCAAAAATAAAGGAGATAGAGATATTACTGGGGGAATTTCTTGAGAACAAAGTAGATCACTGATTTATCAAAGAGTTGTAGGCTGAATTTTATCCTCTCAAAATTCCTATGTTGGAGTCCTAACCCCTAGTACTTCAGAAACTGACTATATTGGGAGATAGGGTCTTCAAAGGGGTATTTAAGTAACAATGAAGCCATTAGTCTAGGCCCTAATCCAATATAACTGCATCCTTGTAAGAGATTAGGACACAGACCATGTGAAGACGAAGGGAGACCAGGTCTAGACCATGCAAAAACACAGAGAAGACAGTCATTTACAAGTTGAGAGGCATCTCAAAAAAAACCAATCATACCAACACCTTGATCTCAGACTTTTAGTTTCCAGAATTGTGAGAAAATATATTTCTGTTAAGCCACTCTGTCTGGGGTACTTGGTTATGGCAGCCATAACCAACATATAAGACAACACAAAGTCCTAGAAATTAATTAATTAACTAATTATTCCATTAATGAATTCTAGTTGGACCCAAGACCATTTCTTTCTTTTACTCCATAGAAATATCAAGTCCAAGTCTAGCTGAAAGTTGCCATTATCCAACTCTTTTAGTGGGCCATATCTTCTTTGTAATACTCAAGAGATGCAATGAGTCAATATCACTCCTACTCTGGGGTGTAGACCAGGATGCAGCATCCTATCCATTGTAATATTATCATTAAAATCAGAAGGCAGGATGTTTACAAGCCCGGTGTTTTGTGAGTATTTTCAGTGGGAGGAAGCTGATTGGTTTCAGCTCAGAGTAGAAGGGTTGCCCTGGTCTCTTCATTTGTATACAGTAGGGAAAGATTTGAGAGTGACAATTTTAAGGATACTATTTCTGCCACTGTAGGTAGTGTTAGTGGCTAGTTAATACTAGTAATTTCATCACAATGCTTGGTTCATAAAAAGAGCTTGATCAGTGTTCATTTACTTTTCTATTGTTTTTGGTTCTATAGCATTTCACAGTGTACAAAGCTACATTATCTCAATTTATCTTCAAAATAAATTGGTGAAATATGAGTTACTGTCATCATTCTTATTCAGATTTCTCATAAGAAAGCTGTATCTTAATAAAGGTAAGCTTTTTACCCAAAATTGCACAAACTAAGAGCAGAGACTGAACTCAAAGCGAGGTCACCTGTCTCCTCAAGCAGGACTCTTTCCAATACCCCTACCAGCTCTAAATAGTCCTATCCACACTGCAAGCTTCAAATAATCCACTTTGATTAGAAAAAATGACATATTCTGTATTCATCAAGTATTCTAGTTAATAAAGAGTTTTTGATATTTCTTACACAAATTGTACCTGTCCTACAAATCTACATGACTAAATTACATGCCACATGTAAGTGGGCATAAGAGGAGACTGTCACCAAAACTTCCTATAAGTTACTTCTCACACCATTGGCCTTGATTCAGAATTTCTAAAGAATGAGCACTTTTTAAAAGAATATTTATTTATTTATTTTTTGGCTGTGTTCAGTTCTCACTTGTGGCACATGGGATATCCATTGTGGTGGTGGGCTTATATGTGTGAGGTGGGGGGCAACAACATTGTTTCTATAGGATGCACCTTTTGATTCTTTATGCTAGATGTACAAGCAAACTTTTGGAATGCAATCCATTCCTTAGATGGGAGCTCCTTGAAAATTAAGAATTTCCTTATATGATTCAGAAGACATTTCAGGAATCTCACAATGTCTACAAATGATTATTATGACACATGTGCCATACCCCAATGATAAATGCTCTTTAGATGCAGAGGACTGACTAATAAGACTTCTGATGATGATAAGACATAAACGAGATTACATAGATGTTGCTATGCTATTGGAAATTCTTTCAGAATCCATGATAGCACCTGAATGAAGTCCAGCATATACAATGACTGATGACTCACCCCACACTCTTTCTTTCAAAGAGAAGGAAGTTGATAGAAGCCCAGATCAGAGATACTGAACCAGTTATTAGGTGTGATATACAAAGGTTAGTTAAAATAAAACTTTAAAACTCAAAACCCTAGAAGTAGGGGCAACTGAGAGAGACAGATCCCCTACAGAGGCATTCACTCTTAGCTCCAGATCACTGAGGTCCTACATAAGTAGGGTAACCAACCTTGTATTCTGATTTGCCTCTACGATTTACTGGCTAAGTCATGTCTGACTCTTGCAACCCCATGGGCTATAGCCCACCAGGCTCCTTTGTCCATGGGATTTCCCAGGCAAGAATACTGGAGTGGGTTGCCATTTTCTTCTCCAAGAGATCTTCCTACCCAGGGATCAAACCCAGGTCTCTTGCAGGCAGTCTCCTGCATTGCAGGCAGATTCTTTACCAACTGAGCCACCAGGGAAGCCTCAGGCAGATTCAATCAATGTCTGTTATTCAGCTGTAATTATTAAAAGAGCTTCTTCTCACTATCATAAATGTGCCAGTTTGTGCAATACAGTATGTGGGCAGTCTGGTCATAGGAAAATTTAGGTAAAGTATTGCCTGGTCTTCTGATTTTTCAAGCCATAAATTTACGTTTTAAAGAACATCTTTGGATTTTTTTTTTTTTAAGTGGCCAACAAATTCCAAAAGTTTAAACATTTTGTTCAGACCAAAGAAAACTTCTTAGGAGCAGGATCTGACCTGGGAGCTGCCAGTTTGCAGCCTCTAGATTAAAACCTCAGACTGATATGACAGTGTTCTTTGGTTTGCCTATTTGGAGAACATATCTCTCTTGTAGCTGGTGACAAATGGTCTTAGGTTGCTTCCCACAAGAGAGGGCCTTCTTGCTCTAGGAAGGGCCATCGAAATCAGTGTGGGATCAGGCAATATGATATGAGCACCTTAAATCTGTTGTTCTAGGCCTTGCAATGATTGTAACTAGCATTTCCCCTGTACTTTTGCCAACAGAGGTTTGTCTAGTCAAGGCTATGGTTTTTCCAGTGGTCATGTATGGATGTGAGAGTTGGACTGTGAAGAAAGCTGAGCACTGAAAAATTGATGCTTTTGAACTGTGGTGTTGGAGAAGACTCTTGAGAGTCCCTTGGCCTGTAAGGAGATCCATCCAGTCCATCCTAAAGGAGATCAATCCTGGGTGTTCATTGGAAGGACTGATGCTGAAGCTGAAACTCCAATACTTTGGCCACCTCATGTGACCAGTTGACTCATTGGAAAAACCCTGATTCTGGGAGGGATTGGGGGCAGGAGGAGAAGGGGACAACAGAGGATGAGATGGCAGGATGGCATCACCGACTCAATGGACATGAGTTTAAGTAAGTTCTGGGAGTTGGTAATGGACAGGGAGGCCTGGCGTGCTGCAATTCATGGGGTTGCAAAGAGTCAGACACAACTGAGCGACTGAACTGAACTGACTGATAGGCATTACATGCATGCTTAGTCGCTCAGTTGTGTTTGACACTTTGTGACTCCATGGACTTCAGCCCACCAGGCTCCTTTGTCCATGGGGATTCTCCAGGATAGAATACTGGAGTAGGTTGCCATGTCCTCCTCCAGCGGATCTTCCCAACCCAGGGATAGAACCCAGGTTTCCTGTATTGCAGGCAGCTTCTTTACCATTTGAGCCACCAGGGAAGCCCAAGAATACTGGAGTAGGTAGCCTATCCCTTCTCCAGGGGATCTTCCTGACCCAGGAATCAAACTGGGGTCTCTTGCATTGCAGGCAGATTCTTTGCTAACTGAGCTACCAAGGAAGCCCCGCATGCATTACTCATTTACTCCTTACTGTAAGTCTGTAAGGAAGATGCCACTGTCTCCATTGTTCTAATGAAGAAACTGAGACTTAAGTGCCTGACTAGTCTGAACAAGGTCACCCAACTAGCAAGTGGTGAAACCAGGGTCTGAACTTCTCACAAACTTAACACCGAAGCTCCAAAGGCCATGCCTTTTTTCTGTGTCTGCTGCTTTCCCAAGGTGGAAAGATCAACTTTCTCTTTCCCTTGGGACATTTTTCCTTTGAATAAACCCTTTTTGACCTCTTGTCACTATGGAAAATTATGCTCTTGACTGGGTTTGTAAGAAGACAATTTCTGGCTTTTATTTAGAGTTTTAGGTCAGAGGTCCAGTGGTTCACCCAAAATCTCTGGGAATGGGGGACCCCAAAAGAGTTTAAAGTCAAAGTCCCACTTAGTCATAAGCACTGTTCATTTACCAGGTGGCCCTTCTACTCAGACCCTTTGAGAATCTATAGTGGTGCTAGGAAGCTGGTCAAAGATTTTAAGGTTTCATAACCCCAGTCATCTTTGTATTTGGTATCCATTTTAGAGATACAAGTAACAAACAGACCTCATCTAATGGGGACTAAGAAAAGCATAGGATTTTCTTTCCATTATTAATTTGACCAGAGGTTGGGAAATGCTTAATATGTTATACTGGATTGAATAACCACCTCCCCCAAATTCGTTTCTGCTTGGAACTTCAGAACATGACCTTATTTGGAAATAAGGTATTTGCAGATCTAATTAGTTAAAATGAGGTCATACTGGATTAGAGAGAACCCTGATCTGATGACTAGAATCCACATAAGAAGAGAAAGAGACACAGAGACCAATATACAGTGAAGGTGGCTGTATAAAGATAAGTAGAAATTAGAGCAATGCAGCTGTCAGCCATGGAACACCAAGGACTTTAGGCAATCATCGGACCCTGGAAAAGGCTAAGAAGAATTATTCTCTAGAGCTTTCAGAGAGAGCATGTTCCCACCAGTGCCTTGACTTGGGGCTTCTGGCCTCCACAGCGGTGAGAGAATACAGTTCTATTGTTTTAAACCATCCAAGTTTGTGGTCATTTGTTACAACAGCCACAGGAAACTAATACACATAAAGAAAACTATTTGAATACTGTAATTCCCTTTCAGGATGCAACAGAGGAATCTGTGTTGAATATTTAAATTCAGAGTTCATAAGTCAAAAGTTCAAGAACTATTTCATGACTCACTATTAGTTAAAGAACAAACTATTCGGGGAGTAAAAGTTCCCTCCCTATACAATGCAAAAGCATCTGTGGAATTTCTACAGAGGACCAGAGGCGTCCAGTATGTTGATTCAATATGGCTCAATTCTGAGCTAATCCTGACCAAGACTAGCTGTGATAGGGAATCCCTCTACCAATCTAATACCATTAATCATACTGTGCTGAAATCTGATATGGCTGAGGTGAGTCACAGGCATTGGCATGTGCATTATGTAGTAGTCTCTTCCCACTCTTTGCCACGTGTACTCCATTTATCTGATTGGTGTCTGACTCAGTTTCTCTCCTGGGATTCTGACAACATCACCAGCTTTCATTTCTCCAAGGGTAAATCTCTGCCTTACTCTAACCTCTGGCTGGGATCTACCTCAAATTGGATGGACTCTGTGTATTGGGAAGAAGTATAAGAGTACTCTTATACTCTGAGTACTGAAATGTCCATTGCTCCCTTCAGAGGAAAGCTAGTCATAGCTTCTACATCCTGATCTCAGCTGATTCAACCACATTTGGATGTCTCATCCAAGACCAGCCCATCCATAGGCCTATCAGTGTTCTACGAAGCAATCTGGCAAGTGAGCTCTACCCAGTGAGGGAAAAGGTAAGCAACGGCACCAAGAAGACCTACGTCGGATAGTTTCAATAGGAGGTCATTGTAGAGGCCCTGCTGTTGGTAGTACGGACAGAAGTTGAAAAAACACACAGAAAGCAGAAACCACGAGGTAGCAGATGCCATGAGTGAGCGGAAACCAAGAGGACAAAGAAAAGAAAACAGGAAGTTGGATGTGGCAGGAGTAGTAAAAACAGAGACCGAGAGAGGCTGCATCACTTTAAAGCTTGCAGAGCATTAGAATCAGGCTGAGAGGTATGCAGGCACATAGGATAACCCAAACCGCATTATATTCTCAAGTGGCTTTGAGTTCTTAGATGACGGTCTGGCCCCTGAAGCACAGCTGTGCCGCTGTTAAGAGTGTTCCCTTTCTCACATTCTACATCCCTAGAAGACACCATCTTCGTATCCCCACCCCCAGTCTCCCCATTAACTAAGGTAAGTGGGTCTCTGTTCTAGAAACTTACAACTTTCTACTTCTGTTTGCTTATTTTGTTTTTTATTTTTCCACTTAAAATTTTACAATACACTCATTTTCCCATGCCATTTTGGATTCCTCAGAAGCATGATGTAGTGTGGCTACATAATAGTACGTTTTCCAGAAGTTCTTTATTTTTGCCAGATCAGTTCTCTATCTTTGAATGTTTGTATTTCTTCCAATTTTCCTTCAGTATGAATGTCACAGTGGTGAACATCCTTGTATGTAAAGCTGAGCCCACATCAGCTTTTCCTTAGAGTAAATCCCTAGAAGTGGAGTTTTGGGTCAAAGGGTGGGCCTATTTTTATGAATCTCTCTACATATCACCAAATGGGCTTCAGAAAGAATATACCTGTTTGTAATCTTGGCAGCAGCATATCAGAATTGCCATCTTACCACAGCAGCCCTTGAGTTCTTTCTCCCATGTGTTAACATTAGTTGCTTTGAGCCTCAGGAATTCTTGCTGGCTCCTCTCTGAGTCTTTCTTTGTTAGGTTCTATCCTCGTCCTCATCTCATCTCCAACATTTGTAATTGGTACCCAGACATCCAAAGCTACCCCTTCCATCTCGAGACTAAGAAGGCTCCAGTTGGGAAGAACATTAATGGCCCTTGCTAGACTAGTCAGTGGAGGTCTGGAATAATCTTTGGCTTACTGGCTGAAACATGTGATACAGGGGCTTCAGGGGTTTGGGGAAGTGATTCTCCCTAATGTCCCTCTGTAGTTCCTTCCACTTGCTTCCCATGGGCTTTTGAGTTCACTCAAGGGAGTCCCATCCTGTACCCCACCAACAAGCTGGGATCCACTCCTCCTACATTATGTTTTGCCTGTCCCATTTCCTGGGGCTGGGCCACTCACTCTTCTCTACCTCTATTGGATAGACTTCCCTTGAAGCTTTAGCTTTACATCTCACAATCCTCCAACCCTAATCCTCTATTCCCCACCTCCATACTCCTGATCTCAGCCAGGAGCCTGTGAGGCCATTCCCTTAAGCTGCCCTTCTGTGTTAGCTGTCCCTTTGACTTCGACTTCTAGGAAGTAGGGCAATATTTTCTATACTCTCTTGGCCTCTTATTGCCATCATCTTCTCTGGATTGCCACCTCTGCCCTACTTTTGCCCCTGACTCTGGCAACTTTCTATCACTTTGGCTCAGGGGTTCTTCTCTGCTTCCAGCAAGCTCTGGCCCTTGCACTGCAAGTCTAGTGAGAAACTGACACTTCAAGGCCTTGCTCCAGGATATTAAGGGAGTGTACTAAATGTGCACCGAAGGGCTGTGGCAGCTGGCCAGCTTCATCTTAGTAATCCTTATTTCGCTCCCCAGGCTTATCCCCTCCCTGTTCAACTTCTATGTGGTCCTTCCTGCCTCCCATTTGTTAAAGGTCTGTCTCTGGCATCGGCTTCTTGGTTAACCTTCCCTCTGGCCCCTGGCCCACCATAGGATATCCTTGTTCCCTCCTTGGCTCTCCCCTCCTGCCTTGGCATTACCGGCCTGGTCTGGCTTCCCCATGGGCTGTATTCACAAGGTGCCTGGGCAGGGCTGACCTGGCATTCCTGAGGGCCCTGCCTTCTTCCTGGCTCTGACCTTGCTCTCGAAGTTATGTAGATGGGCTCTTTTAACCCCTTCAGTTTCCTCCCTACAAGTTAAGGGCTAATACTTGACCATGGGCAGCTCAGGCTCAGACCAGCTTTTTATAGAAAACCTTTTCCAGGGACATGGCTTGGAAAGGAATGTGGAGAACAGGGGCAGCCCCTCAGATCTAAAGAAATTCTAACAAACCAACCATCAGCCATTGTCTAGAATGCCCTGATCATCCTCAGGGCATATTCTTACCCAAGTCCACATCATCAGTTACTGGGAGCTACCAGAGCACTTTCAGCACACAGCTGGCATCTCCTCTCCTTGCTGCTGCTGCCTGTTCCCCAAGGCCCAGTGACTTCCCTTAGACTTGCGGCTGACTGAATTCCACTGCTTCAGGGGTGGAATGGCTGGTGTCCTTAGTAAGTGCAACAAGTCGGGCTATTTCACCAGAAGTAATGGGGAACACCTCAACCAAGAGGTTGGGGTGATATCTCTTGGTTTGTGAAACCAAATCCAAATCCACGGGGAGAGTCTGGTCCTCTCTATCCACGCTAGCAGCTGTTAGAGATTTGGCACCAAACCAGGAATGTGTATGTAGGGATTTTAGGGAGAATCATTGTTCTTGTTTCTGGCCTATTTTATGAGCCAGCAGGCTCAAGTCATTAAAGAATCCACCTGCCATGTGGGAGACCTGGGTTCGATCCCTGGTTGGGAAGATCCCCTGGAGGAGGGCATGGCAAGCCACTCCAGTATTCTTGCCTGGAGAATCCCCATGGACAGAGGAGCCTGGTGGGCTGCAGTCCATGGGGTTGCAAAGAGTTGGACACGACTGAGCAATGAAGCACAGCGCAGGAAAGGCAAATAGTGGCATTCTCTCTGATCAAGCTGCTTCTGATGAAAAGAAACCAAAACCTACTGCGTTCAGGCAAATGGAATAAGAGGAGGGGTTGGCCCTTCTAAGGTGAACTAGGAGAGCAGTGGGTTTCACAGGCAAATTGACTGACACATCCAGGGGAGCAAGTCAGTCAGCTCAAATGCCAGGCTAAAGGGACACTGGTCATTGTCATTCTCCTCCTTCTCCAGCATGCTTATTCCTGGGCTCCCTCCTCTGCATACAGAGACAAGGAACTTCTGAAGCTCATGCTTCTCTAGAAACTTCTCTCCACAGAGTTTATATTCTTTCCTTTCCAAATTATGGTGAGGAATTATCAGAGCTTCAAATAGGATTCTGAGTCTCTCATCCTTTCTGCTAGAGAGGGACTAAATTTTCCTGAATATTGTGCTTACTGTGCCCACCTAAGAGGTAATGATATCTCCTTGCCTCTCTTCTCTTTCCCCTCCACTTTTCTCTCCTCCACACTTCATGGACTGAATGTCCATCCGTGCTGTGGACTTTGCTTCTTTTCATCTACATTATGGTGGGGTTCAGGGTATAGAACACGAAGAGAGTCTGGGAGAACCAACTCGTTCCCATAAAATAAATCTGGTTCTAAAGAGGACTCTTGGAGCCAATGGAGTATCTGCTAGCCATTTAGTTACTAAGTTCATAATAACTTATTCTTAGTATTCATAACCTCCCATGCTGTGGAGTTTCCCATACTAAGCTTTTTGAATCAAACTTTGTGGTTCCAGAGACACATGTACAAATAAATTATTTGTGACAATCAATCATCAGCTCTTGGAGGAAGTGCACTCATCGGCCTCCTTTAGGCTTTACAGCACTGGGCACCCAACGTATGAGGAAACCGAGTCTCATAAATGTGATGTGACTTGCCTGAGGTTGCATGAGTTAATGGTAGAACTAGGACAAGAACTCAGATCTGTCTTCAGTCCAGGAAATCTTTCCATTACGCTGTCATGCCTTCCTTAAAACTTTGTTCATCTTTGGCTGACACAACCCTCTCTTGAGTTGAAATTACTTCCATAGCTTAGAAATAGGTCAGTTGCCTGTTTAGCATTTTCTTTCTGGCTTTCTGCAGTGGGGTCTCAAAATAAAGCCTGCTAAAGTCTGTGACTGGATCTTAGATCCTGAAAGGTTGTGCTAATAATCCCCAAACTGTAAAGGGTGTTTTGGTGTGTTCTCACTTATGCTGTAGCTCTACAGCCTTGGTTTCCAATGGCCGTCACGTCACAGTGATTGAATGTGGATTACGGTTACAATGTACCTTGAGTAACCCTTTCTTAAATTCTTGGAGGAGGTAAAAGTACAGTATGATTATCAAATCCTGTGTACATTTCTTCTTCTTGTGAATATTTAACTCACCTACAATTTATCTCCCATCATAGACACGAATGTAATAGTTAAATGTAGTAGAGAGGCAGTTCAGCGTAAAGCCTGAAATGGTAGATTCTGAAGTCAAATCAATCTGGGATTATATTTTGACATGGCCACTTACTAAATGTGTGACCTTGGGTAAATTATATAATCTCTCCAGGATCTGATTTTCTTCTTCATAAAATAAGTATTATTTGAAATAATTATAAAAATAATCCATGAAAAGGGATTAACCCTGGGTGTGGCCAATAGCAAATGTATTCCTTCAAACTACCTCAATTCATGATATAATAAGAGCCTGAAAATTCAAGTTATTAGATGAAACCATTGCATTTCTTTGGCATATTGGCAATGTTAATATTTGTCCTGTTACTTTGTCCTTCTTTCTCCAGCTCTTTTAATTATTTTTACACTGTATAAGCTTCAGTAAAACATAAGCTTCTTCTGACAAACAGAAAAGAATGATTAGTAAATTTCACAAATTATAGTTTTGTTTAATACTTTGATTTTTTTAAATTAGTTATGTCTGTCAATTCAGATATTCATTTTGAATATAACAGTCAAACTCTCGATTCAATTAAAAACATTTGTATTAAACGGCAAGACCTGTAGGCAACATTTGATATGTTAATTTCAAAAATATCCACTTTACTAATTCCCCTCCTTTCTTTAAATTTTTGGTCAAATCTCACCTTATTAACGGGGCTTACTCTGATCATCCCATTTATTTATTTATTTATTTATTGATTTAATGCTGCAAAAAGCTTTATTGTTTCCATTTGGTCCAAGGCTTCAGAGAGGGCTCCAGGATGTTAAAAAGCTGCCTAGTGGCTGCAGAGAGGGGCTTCGGGCAGCCCTGATTTAGGTGGGTTCTTCAAAGGCCACTGGTCTCCAGAAGCTCCTAGTTGTGCTTGAGGGTGAGCCTCTCGAAGAGATACTCGCCCAACCCAGCCTGGGGACCGGCCAGCCTGCGGAGGTTGGTCAGGTGGTCACCCACCTTCTTGATGAGCCTCACTTCCTCATCTAGGAAGTGGTTCTCCAGGAAGTCACAGATGTGGGGGTCTCCGCTGGCAGAGGCCAGGCCATGCAGATCCAACAGGGCTTGATTCAGGTTCTTCTCTACGAGAAGGGCAGCTTCCACAGCGTCCTGGGTTTTACCCCACTCACCTTGAGATGGCTTCTGCACGTCCAGGAAGAGGGCGCGGCCGGCACGCTGGTTTTGCAGTTTCAAGAGACACTCCGCGCCCTGGCGCTTCTCCTTGGCCAATTCGCGAAAAAAGTGACCCACACCCTCTAGAGCCACATCGTCGCGGTGGAAATAGAAGCCCAGAGAGAGGTAGGTGTAGGAGGCCTGCAGTTGCAGGTTAACCAGGCGGTTGACGGCGGCCTCCACCTCGGTAGAAGAATTCTGACGAATCTGGGAGCTCATGATTGGTCGGTAATAAGGAGTTAAAAAATGGTGGCTGGTCCCGGTGATCGCGGACAGCTGAGTGGCTGACTCCGGAGGTTGAGACTGGAAAAAAGGTTGGAGGGTAGTCAGAGGCTGGAGCAAGGGGCGTCCTTGGGTCTGTTCGTCCAAGCACTGTTGAAGCAAGAGACAGATCCGCGGGGCCGCCGAGCGCACTTCCTGATCATCGCATTTAATTCTGCAAGTTTTCACCTTCACTCAATCCTGCCACACACACACACACACCCGCCTCCCACCAACACATACACTGGCCACCCCGCACCACTTTATCTTGCTCAATTATTTTTCCATAGCACTTATCATCTAACATACTATTTAATTTAACTATGTTTATTGTATGTTTCCACATGGATAGGGGGTTCCCTCTTTCTCTCTCTCATTAATATGTCCCAAGTGCCTATAACAGTGCCTGGGATATAGTAAATGATCAGCAAATACAGGCAATATCAGTTGAATGTTTGTTAAATAAATATACTGGCATATTTAATTAAAGTAGGTCTACTTAAACTATCAAATGATTATCTTCTATAGTAGAAATATAGACAAATCCCTGAGTCATTAATTTCTATTTGTCTTTTCATGTGCATGTGTGCTCAGTCATGCCCAGCTCATCGAGACCCCATGAACTGTAACCCACCAGGCTCCTCTGTCCATGGGATTTTCCAGACAAGAATACTGGAGTGGGTTGCCATTTCCTACTCCAGGGGATCTTCCCGAGCCAGGGAAGCAGATTCTTTACCACTAGCGCCACCTGGGAAACCCATATATGTATGCATGGGTGATACGCATAAATGCACACATATCCACATATGTAAGAAGATAATTTTTGTTGCAGTAACTATTAAGTCTGCAACAGAGTATATTTGTTTTTTCTTTTTTTTCTTTTTCTATTTTGAGGCAATGTTTATTTCAAAAAACATAGATATTTCTTCAAATATCCTACAGAGCAATGAATACCCTGGGGTGAAAGTCCAGAAAAAGTTCCTTTGCAAAACTCCCAGAATTGAGTCCAGTTTTGGCCATAATCCTGTCAGACAACTGAATCATTTACCATGTTGGTGTTTGAGTATGGAGCATCATTTTAGAGCAAAGCTCTGAAGGAATTGATTTTTACCTAAATAAATCTGCTTCTTGCTGCTTAGTCCTAGTGGACCAAAGTGATTCATTTATTCATGAACATTCATTTAATTAACTTATTCATTCTCACCATTGGTCAGGCATTGTGCTAGCTCCTGGTTATATATGATGTATATATGATGTAATACATGATGAAAGGAGACAGTTCATTCCTTTAAGGAATATAATGTAAGCAAAGTAACGGGCAGCTAAAAAGGCAGTTATAATGAAGTATAAGTGCCACTGTACAGCTGACAAACAGGATGCTAAAGGAACACAAAAGGTTAGGATATATTCACAGTCTCTAATAACCCAGATTGCTGCCAAGTTCACCTTTAGACAATCAAAATTTTGAGATTAGATCAGCCCTTTTGTCTGCTCTGGAATGGCATTTGCTTGTGGCTGGGAATAGAGGGGGCAAACTTTATTACTATCATTATTACTATTACTAGTAATATTACATTTTTAATGATAATGATAATTATGAAGAAAAGGCAGTTTACAGAACAGGAAATAAAATCTTACTATAATTAAAGCAATACAAATTAAAATAATAATTCAATAGATTTAGTTAATTATTGAGTACCTACTGTGTTTCAGGCATGTTAAAGTTGCTGCAGATACCACAGAGACTAAAGCCTGCAAAGTCATGGCTCTCAAAGAGCTCATATTCTTTGCAGAATAAACAACAAGAGATACAGCAGAGACGTAAACAAAGGAACAAATAATAGGTAGATAACTGTAATTAAAGTCACAGCTGAAGCCCAGTTTACAGTGGGTCCGTTGGATCCATGGATCTAAGTAGGGTCATTTCTCTTGTCCTCAAGTGTTTAATTGATGTTGACAAACAGGGAAGTTGGAGATAAAGAAAGTCAAGGGGATGAACAATAATGTTACAGTTCTGCTCCAGCGTTTTGTTAACTACCCTACTTGTCATAATATGGTCTGAAAAAGAGAGCTGGACTTCTCTCAGTACATAATTACCTTGATAACGTCATTCTGATCAGGCAAAAAAAAAAAAAAGGCAACAAAGAGAGATGGTTAGTATGCTGGAGATCTTGTTCAGATACATACACACCAGAGGGTGGGAAATAAAACCTACAAAGATTCAGAAATCTGCCACATCAATAAAGTTTTCAGGGTCCAGTGGTCAAGAGTGTGTTAGAATGTGCCTCCAAAGTAAGAAACATTACTGCATCTTACATTCTCTACTACAAAGAAAGAAGCCTTTGGGATTCTGGAAGGAACATATTCTCCACCTAGAAATATTGTGCCAGGCCATATACTGGTGTCACAGAAGATTACCAGCTTTGAATGTAAAGGGGCTCTGCAGTAGGTCCACTGCAAGCAGCTTGGCCGCTTGGGCCGTACACTCCAGCAAACCCATGCTGGTCAAGTTGTCAGTGGTGAAAAAAGGAGTTTATGGTTAAGTCCCAGTGGGAGAATCACAGTGCAGACCCCTGGAGTTCTGGAGATGGCCATGCCATCTGGAGCCACACATTATATACCTTTTTAAAATTGAAAAAATAGTTCTTGATATGTTGCTGAGGACAGAACGCTTGACCCTGGGACACCAGGTACCAGAACTATCCATGAGTTGGGTTATTTGTTGTTGCTGTTGTTCAGTCACTCAGTTGTGTCTGACTCTTTGTGACCTGATGGACTGCAGCACGCCAGGCTTCCCTGTCCTTCACCACCTCCCAGAGCTTGCTCAAACTCATGTCCATTGAGTCAGTGATGCCATCCAACCAATTCGTCCTCTGTCATTCTCTTTCCTCCTGCCTTCAGTCTTTCCCAGCATTAGGGTCTTTTCTGAGTCTGTTCTTTGCATCAGGTGGCCAAATTATTGGAGCTTCAGCTTCAGCATTAGTTCTTCCAATGAATATTCAGGACTGATTTCCTTTCAGATTGACTGATTGGATCTTCTTGCAGTCCAAAGGACTCTCAAGAGTCTTCTCCAACCCCACAGTTCAAAAGCATCAATTTTTTGATGTTCAGCCTTCCTTATGATCTAACTCTCACATTCATACGTGACTACTGGAAAAACCATAGCTTTGACTATACCGACTTTATGACTTGGGGCCCACCAAGTCACAAAGTCAGATAAACCTAGGAGTAGTCCATTAAAAGAAAGGGCTGGTGCATTCAGGATTAAGGCCAAGCAGCCCCATGAGATACAAGTAAGCTTCCTGAGCAGATAGTCCAGAGTCACATGTCACCAACCACAGTTATACTAGCATCTCTTCCTCCAGGTGCCCCTACCTATGCCTTAAGAGGGGAGGGGGGTCCCTCTATGACCAGCTTAAGTAGAGGGGAAATCTTGAGCTTGAGTTATAGATGAGTTCCCTTTGCTTATGGAAGCAAGCTGAAAATGGGCAGCAACTACATTACAGCCACCCTCAGGAACACACTTGAAAGAGAATGAAGAAAGAAAATCTTCCCAATGGGCTGAGCTGCAAACAACACACCTGAATTGTCTACTTTGTGAAGAAGAAGAAATGGCCCAAGATAAGAAAGTATGTTTGTTATCTATTGCTACATTACAAATTACTTTAAAACTTAGCAACTTAAAACATACCTCTCACAGTTTTGTGGGTTAGAAATGGGATGTGGTTTGGCTGGATCCTCTGCCTTAGGGTCTCCCACATGGTGCCAACCAACATTTCAGCCAAGCTTGAGTCTCTCCAAACTCGACTGAAGAGGGACCTACAACCAAGATCACACACGTGATTGTTCAGAGGACTCAGGTTCTCACAGGATGTTAGACAGAGGGCCTTGGGTCCTGGTCACCTGTTGGCCAGAAGATTCCCTCAGTTCCTTGCCACATGGGCCTCTCTGCAAGATAACTAACAACACGGCAGCTGGCTTCTATAAGGGTGAGCAAGTAAGAGAGTAAGAGAAGGCTAGCAACATGGAAACCAGCATTTTTGAAATTCATCTTAGAAATGATAGCACATTTTTGCTGTGTTCTGTTTGCTAAAAGCAAATCACTATGTCCTGGTAGTGGTGATTTAGTCGCTAAGTCATGTCCAACTTTTGTAATCCCATGGACTGTAGCCCACCAGGCTCCTCTGTTCATGGGATTTCCCAGGCAAGAATACTGGAGTGGGTTGCCATTTCCTTCTCTGTGGGATCTTCCCGACCCAAGGATCGAACCCAGATTTTCTGTACTGCAGGCAGATTCTTTACTGACTGAGCTACCAGGGAAGTGCCCCCACACCCCACGTGTCCTACCCACACTATGTCCTACCCACACTCAAAAGGAGATTATATAAAGGCATGAATACCATAGGTGGAGATCATCAGGAGCCTTTTTAGAAATTGCTTTCCACAATAGATTCCTGGACAACTACCTATTAGAGCATTTGAATGGCTTACTGAAGATGTAGTGGAGTGCCAATTTGGTGTCAATACCCTACAGGTGGGAGTGCCATTCTTCAGGACACAGTAGCTTTTAGAGACCTCTTAATGAGATTATATCCCCTCTACAAAGAATACAAAGAGTAGAAGCAGGCATAGTCTCACTAACCATTACTCCCAAGGACTCATCCTAGTAATTCT
This sequence comes from Cervus elaphus, assembly GCF_910594005.1. Lineage (NCBI taxonomy): Eukaryota > Metazoa > Chordata > Mammalia > Artiodactyla > Cervidae > Cervus > Cervus elaphus. The sequence goes on along the minus strand of NC_057834.1, from coordinate 72,054,696 downwards.
AGGCTCTGTAAGGTTAGAAGTACTGGTCCTTAAAGGAAATGCCCTCTTGCCAGGGGACAGAGCAAAGAGTCCCATTGAATTTCAAGGTATAGATCCCACCTGGGCACTTTGAAACCCTTATAGCTGGAGACCAACAGACAAAAAGTAAAATCAGGAATAATTGACCCTGATCAGCAAGAAGATATGGCTGCTTTTACACAACGAGGGCAGGGATGAACAGACGTAGAACTAAGATTATACACTTGGGCACCTCTTGGTAATCTGTTACCTGATTATAACTGTGAACAGTCACATAGAGCAGCCCTGGCACAGGAAGAATATGGATACCCCTCAAGGATGGGGATTTGGATTCAACCAACGTGAGAGCCATCAGTACCTGCCAACATGAGGGCTGAGGATGAGGGAGATTCAAAATGGATAGTAGAAATGGGAAAGGATGGGTACCAGTTTTGACTCTAAGACTGACTGCAGAGATGTGACTACAGTTTGTCCCACTAGCCTCTTCTTCTAAGTTTTCCTCAGGAAGAGAGGACTATGGGAACCATGGTGGAGCTATTCTTTGACCTTGTGTGGAGAAGTGTGTCTGTGAGGCATGAGGGGTGACTGTGGTGACCATGGAATTTGGTGGCTCAGATCTTTTTTAAGAGAACCAGGTTCTAGGAGTGTAGTGCAGACTCCAGCCTTTGGAAGCACTCCAGTGTTCACTCTGAGGCCACAGTCCCCCACCAGCGACTGAGATGACAGGGTACGGGAGCTGGGCTATTTCTACCCAACATGAGACTCCTCCGAGGAACAGTCTTAGCTCTTGAGCTCTCCACTGGCCTGACTGAGACTTTCTCAGAGTTATGTTGCAGTTGGAGGGTCCTTCCACCCAATTCTCCTTCTTCTTTTCTCCTTTCACCTATGTTAGAGACCTACAACCTAGTCTGAAGTCTCTTCCTGCCTATTCCTTCTTTCTTGCCCCCTGTATCCTTCATGGGCTTTGCCCTCAGGAGATCGTGAACATGTCTAATTCCCTCTCAGTGACTGTTTCTTCTACGTCCTCACCAGGACTGACACAGAGCAGTGATTTTATCCCTTGTTGTGAAAGTCACTCTGTCATGTCCGACTCTTTGAGACCCCATGGGATTCTCCAAGCCAGAATACTGGAGTAGGTAGCCTTTCCCTTCTCCAGAGGATCTTCCCAACCCAGGAGTTGAACCCAGGTCTCCCACATTGCAGGCGGATTCTTTACCAGCTGAGCCACAAGGAAAACCTTTATCCCTTCGGGTTCTGGGTAAAATTCTAAAAAATAAGTTTCTTAATCTAGGGAAGTTTTAATCCAATGTGTGAGTGTCCCAAATACAAGTCCAACTTTCAGAGCTTAGATTTGTACATTAACAAAAACTGTAAAATTCTTATTGCTATGGGGATTAGGACACAGTGCCCAAGCAGGTAACTCCTCAGACAGGTAGATGACTACTGACTGGAGTCAAGAGAGGAGTGTCCAGTTGTTGTCAGTTCCTGTAGAGCAGAATCTTGGTCAATGCCAAGACTTTGGAAATCTTGCTAATCTTGCTAACTGAAAAAACTGAAATTCCATTCAAGCTTCATGATCAGAAAGAGAAACTAATAAATAAGTTGTTGGTTGAGTCAGAGAGCTGTCCTCCTTTGCATGAGCTATAATCCACTCTGCAGGACATCTGTCTGATTAAAGGACTTAAGCAATTTATTTTAACAAGAGTGGTCAGCAGGTTTTCCAGCAGTGATGGTTACAAGTTAAATAAAAGATGCCTTTGGGGATTCTTGGCTTGGTCTTTTATTTATCATTCTTGCAAACATTTCTTGCTGCAAAAAAAAAAAAAAAAACTCTCATAATGTTTAGTGCTCACCCCCACCTCCACACTTTTTGAAGAAATTTAATAGAAAGGCTGTGAATGTTTAGTTTTAGAGGCAATGGAAAAATATGTTGGACAGATCCCAAATTAGGGGATAGACAAGACCCATCTCTGTCTATTATGATTGAAAGTTATTCAAAACAAATCTCTCATATCAAAACATGTTTATTGAACAGCCAATGATTTTGCCTTGGAATTTTTTTTTAATAGAATTAATGAATATTTTAGTCTTTGTTCTCAGGAGCTGAGTAGTTTATCACTAAAAAAGTAGTTGAACCCAAAGTTCTTTCAAATGGCAATGCCTCTGTTACAGCTAGAGAATGCTCTGGCTTTATTTTTATTTAAAACTTTTAAAAGTAGATGAGGAATAGCAGAAAAGGGACAGGAGTGAATATAGGCAAGTTTTTTAAGGTTGTAAACATAACAGCTAATATTTACTGGATGCCTATTATATGCAGGTTTATAAGGATTGTCCCTTTTATTCCAAACAAGAACCCTATAAGGTAGAATTCCATGATAAAGCCCGGTAGTCAGATGAGAGTGAAATTAAGAAAGACTAAGCAGTGTGTCCGATCAGATCTATACAACTCCAGAGCAGGAGTTGGCACACCCTTCTGTAAAGGGCCAGATGGTAAATATTTGGGGCTTTGTGGGCCACACAGTCTCTGTCTCTCTGTTGCAACTACTCAGCTCTGTTGTTGCTTCATGAAAGTGGCTATAAATGCCAATGTAAATGAATGGGCATGTCTGTGTTTCAGTAGGACTTTACAGAAAAAGGTCATCTGGATTTGACAGGTGGGCCTAATCTCTGTGAATGTTGTTTCTTTTTATCAGGTGAAACTGTTTAAAATTGTGAGGCACAATTGTTTTTAAAAATAAATGTATTTGGAGTCTTGCAGAGAAAATTCTGACCAAGTTAAAGCTATCTAAAGTATAAATCCACTAATTCAGCAAATACCTGCTAAGTGGCTACTGTTGGGACGTTGGTAATACAGTGATATCTTAGATGGAGTGTACAGGGGGAAAAAGACAAGTAAATAGACAACTATTGTTTTAATAGACTGTGACAAGCACTATATGATAGGGGCAGTGATTACGGTCCCCAGAGAATATAGAAGAAGGGCAACTAACCTGGCCTGGGGAATTGGGGTCTTCTGGCAAAATGGTCCAATAATAGAGCGCCAACTCTATGCTCCCACCACTCAGCTCCATTCTCCAGGAGTGAAGGTTATTTGAATAAAACAGCTGGAGCATGGCTTTAGCTTGCTGTGGCCTCAGGCTCTTCAGAGGATAAATGTCCCATGCATTAGGGCTTGACATTATCACCTGAAGGTAAAAGGAAGCCCCAGCTGATTTTTAAGGATCTTAGTTTTCTCTAATGCTGCCTTGAACCCTGACCCTAAGAAGCCTTTGTGCTCACTCTCAGTTATTGTTCACTTCCCCAGAGAATAGCACATAAGCCAAATGGGCAGCTGTGGATTGGCCTGCCAGTGGTTCCTGACTGTTTATGAGATGTGTGTGTGTGTGTGTGTGTGTGTGTGTGTGTGTAAGAGAGAGAGAGGGAGGGAGGGAGGGAGAGAGAGCTCAGTCATGTCCAAGTCTTTGCAGTCCGCCAGGCTCCTCTGTCTATGGAATTTTCCAGGCAAGAATACTGGATTGGGTTGCCATTTCCTTCTCCAGGTAATCTTCCTGACCTAGGGATTGAACCACATTTATTGAGTCTCCTGCGCTGGCAGGTAGACTCTTTACCACTGCACCACCTGGGAAGCCCATCTATAAGATATTAATACTCACTTGAAATAAACTTCAAGGGCCGTAAAGACTGTGACTTAGAAGGTCTTGGTTCAGTGTCTGAGAATCCAGTCTTTGAACAAGCGCCACAAGTGATTCTGATGTGCATGAACTATGTTTGGAAACTGCTGGTCAGGCGGATTTCTAAAGTTTCTCTTAACCTTTCCAGCCAGCTAGTCTGTGTTTATTGCCATGACTACCCTTACAAACATCCTACCAAGAAGGAAGGAAAATTCTAACTGGTTTTGGGGATGTTTACCACTGTTTCTACCTTCCCATCACTGCCATATAGGGACAATGGTTTGTGTGATAGGTTGTTGTGTGGGAGTCAACTTTGTCGCCCTAATATGCTGAAGAATGGCCAGGAGTTCCTCTTTGTTAGGTTACAGAGAAAATGTGAATCTTGGATGTATTGTGCCTGCATGCTTATTTCAGGCATGCTTTACATAGTGAATAAGCAGCACCTATGTTTTAATCAAACCCAGTAAGGCACAAGAAAGGTTCTTCCTGCCTCCAGGTTCTAGACAGGTCCAGATTAGAGGTCTTGTTAATAGCATCCAAATTGGTTTAATGTTCCACAGGGTCAATGAGTGCCAGTTGGCAAAAGTTAAAAGCAGGGGAACGAAAAGGGTAGAGGAGAAGGAACATACAAGAAGGGGAGTGTTAGAAGGCAGTGAGAAAGAAAAGCAATGTTGGAGTGGCAGAAAGTCTTTTATTTCCTGATTCTGCTTTAAACATTAGTCCAAATATTGAGTTTGGGGTTTTCTGGTACTCCAAAGACTTGGGATTTCAAGCTTCTATTTTAAATTAGAGCATTTGGGTAGAAGCAAAGCCACAAGCCCAGCAGGAGGGTTTTCAACCTAAAAAAATTTCTAGAAGACATCCTGGACATTAAATACTTAACATTGGTCTCTTCAGAGTGTATAGGGAAGATTGCATCTTGTTAGACTGTTTACATAGTGAATATATAATCTCATAGGGACAAGCTTATAAAGGCATCAAATGATCACATTAAGCTCTAATTGTTCATGTGTAGAGCTAATTTTAGATATTTTTAAACATAAAAGTATTAGAAATTCATGAGTCTGAATTCTACGTTGTCATTGTAGTTCCTATTATTGATGTATTGGAAAAAACTGGTATGCTTTTCAGCTTCTTTTTTGTAATATTTGTCAAGCTGCTCCTGGACATTGTAAAAAGCCAACTAACTTTAATGAATAATTGTCTTAAGAGTCTTAGCTATGGCCCCCAAATTGTTGTTACTGCGGCCTTTTTGAATATGAAAAATGAAAACAGACATGCTTTCATCCGGTTTTGACACAGCAGGAACTTTCCCAAATAGTCAACTCTTAATTTTCCATGCTTTGGAGCAGCGTGCAGTTTTTTATCTCACTCTGGAATGTGCTTTTATTCTAACATTTGAATAGGGATGTTTCTAGAATTCTGGGAATTCACTGGACTTTAAGTAAAATAATGTTGCCCTTCTGGGAAGATCCAGCTCTGAAGAAACCAGAGAGCAAGCCAACTTCTCATTCTTAAAGATGAGTTAAATATGCCGGGGGAGGGAGTAATGTCACAATGAAACTGAAAGGCAGATTTGTCATGGATTTAGGGCATCAACATTTGACTGTACTGAATGAGACAATTCAGACCTTGTTTTTCCTCAGATTACTGAGGAAATTACTGCTCAAAGTGGAAGAAAATGCTAATTTTGACTACGATTTTAAACAATTAATATAGTTTTTTTTAAAGTACCAATTATTTATGTAGGCACTAGGTAGATCAAATTCAGCATTTGATTCGGTCCTGTGGGGGCAGAGGGGCTTCCCCAGGGGCTCACCAGTAAAGAATCTGCCTGAAATGCAAGAGCCACAGAAGGCACAGTTCGATCCCTGGGTTCTGAAGATCCCCTGGAGGAGGGCATGGCAACCCACTCCAGTATTCTTGCCTAGAGAATTTCATGAACAGAGGAGCCTGGTGGGCTACCATCCATACCATCGCAAAGAGTCAGACATGACTTAGCAACTGAGTACGTGTGTGTGAGTGTGTGTGTGTGTGTGTGTGTGTGTGTGTGTTGCTTCAGAATGGAAGAGAAAAAAATAAGGGATTGTACTTCCCAACCCGGGAAGAAGGACAATTCCATTGTAGCAATGAGATAGTCAATATTTTAATTTTCTTCTTCCTTTTTCTCTGAAATTCTCTCCTCCTTCTGCGATTAAGGTAAATATCGCACAGTGTGTGAGCTGCCTGACATGGTGACAGGGAAAAGAAGGGAAAAAGAAAGAGAAAAAATAGTCTGGTGATTTGCTTTTAGTATCAGATCTCTACTGGAGGGAGACAAGTTGATTAGAGCTTTTCTTCTCCATCAATTGCTGCTGGGTCTTCCTCCAGGATATATCTCCTAGAAGGAAAGCAATTCAAACCCTCAGGAGTGGAAAGATTAAGTAGTTTGGGGACAATAAATATATCTTGGTAAGTCCAGATTGTCTCCAAATTTTATCTGAACATCAACCAGTTAATAAAATATTTCAAGAAATCTTTCTGCATACTGAAAATATACCCCGTCCTAATTCTACTTGCACAAAGCCATCAGATTATTTGATATTCACTGAAGCATGCATGAGCACACACACACACACAGAGTATATCTTGTACCATTTAGGATCCTCTGCCTCCCTAAAGATGAAGTCCTGAGAACAGCCATTCAACTGTTGTCTTAATAAAAGGTAGTTTATTAATTTCCATTCGTAGCCAAGATCTTTGAATACCTTGTCCTAACGTTTTTCTCTCTATATAAGGAAAAAGCAGCCCAGAGAGGTTCAGTGATTCTTTCCAAGGTTACACAGCTAGTACCTGGTACATCAAAGGCTAAAATCCACCATGCCTGGCACATGTGCATGCATGTGTTTCTCACCACATCCAGGGGAGAAATGTTCTGAGAGACATTCTGAAACCCATTAAAAAATTAACCTCATGGAGGTTGAAATTAAGGGTGTCTTAATTAGTCATTAAATTTATTAAACCAAACCCTTTGCTGAGGACCCTGTGGGCACAGTCAAATTAAAATATTTTAAGCCATATAAAAACCTCACTTTAATTGCTAAGTAGACATACCAGCCTGGAAAGATGGGTTTTGAACCAACCTGACTGTTAATAAACAGAAGCAAATGCTTAGCAGCTCCACAGCAGAAGGCTGCCTGCTTGGAAGAAACTCTGTGGCTGCCTGGGTTTGTTACAGGCCTCAAAGGAAGGGAAGTGATGAGGACAGTAGTCTTACTGGATAAGCGCACATGTGAGCATTAGGAGAAATACTAACCTCCAACTGGTAGGAGAATAAGATGGTGGTGATATTGGTTAAGGAGTCAAAGAAGACTAATTACAATGTGTATTTATTTGTAAGAAATCAAGGTCATGAATCTAGCTACATTCTTATGAGTGTCAGACAATAGTGTCCTACTTTCTAGCTTCTTTGATTGTTTTGACCAGGTTTGCTGCTTCTCATGGTTCCCTTTTGTCTGAACATTGTTGCTCTCAAAGAGCAGCTGTGAGGGTCCTCCAGATGGCTAATCTCCAGCAGTCTTAGTATTTCTTCAAACATTAGTGGGCAGCTGCTTATGGTATGAAGCAATGCTTTGCTTGCCATACAATTTCATGCCTGCTTTTGACTGTGCTGTACCCTCTGCCTGGAGAGCCCTAACTGGCTTGTCTAACTGATAAGCTTCTACACTGTACTTCAAAGACTAGGGTTGAATGTCACCTGTCCAGGAGGTTTTTCTGACCTTGAGGAGTGGTACAGACTTCTCCTTCCACTCTACATCATTTCTTTCAACACATAACCTTTTCATAGCACCTTTTAGAACTTACAAAATCCCTAACCTTCCTATCTTTAAAAGTTGAATGGGAGGCCTGGGAGTCAGTGACTATCTTCCTCTGTGTCCACAGGGCCCTGTGCCTTTAGTCCATGCTTGTCAAATGCATGCCACTGCTTCATTGTTTATGACTCACTCAGTAAATGTGTTCATGGAATTTCTTCTCTGGTCTAAATTTCTCTCTTAATCGTTGGGTCCCACCTCCACCTGTTGAAGCTGAAACTCCAATACTTTGGCCATCTGATGTGAAGAGCTGACACATTTGAAAGACCCTGATACTGGGAAAGATTGAAGGCAAGAGGAGAAGGGGACGACAGAGGATGCGATGGTTGGATGGCATCACTGACTCAATGGAGATGAGTTTGAGTAAACTCTGGGAGTTGGTGATGGACAGGGAGGCCTGGTGTGCTGTGGTCCATGGGGTCTCGAAGAGTCGGACATGACTGAGCGACTGAACTGAACTAAACTGAACCTCCACCTTCATTCCTACTCCAGTGTCATGAGAGCACGCTAAAGGGTAGTGTTGACTTGAACTTTTACTATACTTGTAGTCTTTCCCTTGGGGTCTTTCTTTCCATTTATTCTGATGGACGTCTCGTGAGAATTGCTCTCTTGGTCAAGATTTCCCTAATCTGATTCTAACTTTGTCTCATAGCGTTTTAATACCACCTTCTCCCACACATCTTGACCACATCCAGCTATTACACACCATCCATCAAAGTTCCCTTACAGTTTCACAGTTTCCGGCCTTGGTTCAGATTTAGACCTCATTCGCTTATTCACTCACATTATTCATTTACATAGATTTGCATCTCATTTATTCATTCAGAAAGAATACTTACCATATGCCAAGCACTGTTGCTTACTGTGTTTGACCAAGACCACCCTTCTCCTTTAGGAATTTTGTTCATTCCCTAATTGCCCCTACTTAGACCTAATTTTTCCTTCTCCCTCTTAGCACTTGTTTTTCTGGGGGTCTTTTTTGGTTTGTTTGTTTTTAATTATGTTTTGTTTGATGATCAATTTTTTGGTTTACTTTCTTCAGCAAATGAGGTGCTCTTGGAGGACAGGAGATGGTCTACAAAGTTGTATTTCTGACTCAACTTGGCATTGTCTTCTATAGGTAACTTTCCCACAGTAAAAAAGAAATCTCATGAATTGAAAAGTGAAGAAACCATTAAGGAATCTGTAGAGGAATATGGGAAGGTTGAAGGCTTCCATGGTTCTTATACACTCTTGCTAACCTCTCCCATGGGTCATATAAACTCATCACAATGAGCACGCCTGATCATTGTGTACAATGGTCATTAAGTACAATGACCACGTACTTAATTCAGCATTAAGTACGGAAGTTTAATGCCACTGAATTTATATACTTACAAATGGTTACAATGAGAAATATTATGTTATTTGTATTTTTCCCCTAAATGTTTTGTGCTGAAGTTAGGGAATTAAAGAATAAAAGCAGACAACTTGTGGCAGCGGTGACAGGGGATGGGTGGGTGGGGCAGTGGGGTTTGGGGGCAGGCAGGCACTAGCCGGAAGGAGAGTTGTTTTTTGGGGAAGGAGAGAAAGAAAGCCTAGAGCTTATCTTGACTCTTTTTCGTAAACTGCAATCCAGTCTCCAGCAGTTACATTACCCATTCCTCTTCCCTAACTGGGAGGATGGGATGGTTTTGTCAAATTACCTAAAAGATGGAATAGCAGTAGGATAAGCAGAGAACACTGATGTCCTCCCTTCCCATCTCCTGTGTCACATCCTCCATCAATCCTGAACTTCTAGGCATCACTTCCCAACTTTGAATAATGACTTCCAGTGACATAGAAGTATTTCAACTCCCTTCAAGGGTTAGTCATATTTCCACAGCTGACAGTTGTACTCTGCTATGAGTATTAGATATAGAGATGGTCATAGTATTATTCTCTGAGAGACAAAAAAAACCCAGAAAATTTGAATCTTATATGAGTATACACATGCACCATATAGCACATTTACACACCCGTATGCACATGTATCCAAACATATACATTCACAAAATATTCATGTAGATATATATGCATACACATTTAAACACTTTCTGAAGCAAAGATTTATAATTTTCTAAAGTTACCCTAAATCCTTATGTTTGCCAAATATGACAGCATGATAGGGAAGGAATTGAGGCCCCTGTGGTATCATATCTCTCTGGGCAAGGACGAGGCAGGAGGTGCGTTAGAGGCTGCTCTTTCTGGAAACAGCCCAGCACTTAAAGCTAACCCTGAGATCAACACCATCAGTGAGATGAGTTACAGGACTTCATGGCAGTGCATCACAGAAATTCAGGAATGTATCAAAGCATTCGTCACTCTGGTGGCAGGAAATCAGCTGGAAGAATTTAGAGAACTGCAGTCACACATAATAGTGTTATCACTGGGAATGTAGAATCTGAATTATGCACATGCAGGCTTTCCTTTTAAATGGGTTTCTGCCACAGGTTCTGCTTAGAAGCACTCAAGGAAAAAGGGGGGTTCTGGATAAAATCAACTAGTGACTAGCTGCCTACTCTTCGACAAGTGCTATACAGAGCAGTTAGGGTTGGTGAAAATCAGTTCTGAGCTATGTATGCAGTGTTGGCAGCATTACTGGGGGTTTTTTCCCCCTGGGATATCATGGCTGAGGACTGCTGTGTTGGTGGACATGCAGTTACTGAAGCCCCTCCAAGGAGTATTCTTTGGTCCATAGGTTTGCACTCCTCAGCAACTATGACAGGATGGCATATGTGAGGGAGGGGCCTGAGGGTGGGGAGGAGATGCACGGATCTGACTCTGTCTCTCTATTGCCAAAATCATCTAAGGGCCAGGTGCAGTTCTTTTACCAAAAGCAGACATCATAGTGACCCACAGCCTGGCAAGCCTCTTATTACTTCCTAAAGTTGGCAGATAATCACAATCACTAAGAAACTCTTTAAAAACACAGACTCTTAGGCCCTACCACCCCCAAAAGTCTGATTTAGATCTGTGCTGGAGCCTTCTAAAAAGGTTCCATGGGTCTTTCTGTGATCCAACAGGTTTGGGAACCATTGGTTTAAGTGATGATCCAATTTTGCTAATTCTTGGTAAAGAATGAAAGAGAAGAGAAAGAGAAAGATGGCAGAATAGGATTTGAACACTCTTCAGAGTCTTCAACACTCTTCTATGCTAGTGGGAGAAACAGATTTGAAAACAATAAGTGAGTGAAGTTGCTCAGTCATGTTTGACTCTTTGCGACCCCATGGACTGTAGCCTGCCAGGCTCCTCCATCAGTGGGATTTTCCAGGCAAGAATACTGGAGTGGGTTGCTATTTCCTTCTCCAGGGGATCTCCCCGACCCAAGGATCAAACCCAGGTCTTCTGCACTGCAGGCAGACACTTTACCATCTGAGCCACCAGGGAAGAAAACAATAAGAGCTGTGATAAAGTTAAGTTCAGGAAGTATATAGAGGAGGAATATGGAATCAGTTTGAAAGAGTCAAAGAAGCCTTTCTGCAGGAAGTGATCCTTAAGTTGATTCCTAACAGATGAGTGAGTATTGCAAGATGAAGAAGCAAAGGCATGTAGAGAGAAGGAGAAATTAATTCAAACCCCAGTGAATAGTAGGTGAAAAGCCAGGCAGGTCACAAGGACAGGATAGTCTTAAAGAACATGATTTGTTCCAGGAGACAAGTAGCACACTGTCTTAGCTCAGGCTCGGTGGCTTACACAGCAGCCATTTATTTTCTAACAGTTTCGTTGGGGTTAAGGTTTCGACATATGAATTTTGAGAAGGCACAATCATTCAGTCCACAACACACACCATGATTGGGAAAGTAAGGTACAATTTGAAGAATAGTGGATAAAGAAAATTGAGAGGTAAGAAACACAGAGTATTACAGACACCCATTAGATATTCTCTCAGCTCACAGTGATTCTCAGTTCTTTGTGAATGCCTTATACACAGGTGGGAGCCCCAGGAGTCATACCTGTGCGTGTGCTCCTTCTCAGAGTATAGAGATTAACTGATGCATCCATACTGGGCTAATCAGAATATTTTTAGTGGGAATTTTAAAACTAGAAGCAAGGGACACAGAGGCTGGGAATCTTTAAGCTGAGTCATGTTAATGGCAGTTCCGCAAAGAGAAGGGCTACCATAAACAGTGCACAAATATGAGTTGTAGCCCTGGTTAAGGTTTTCAAACTTCTGCTGCTGACATCCTCAGAGCATCCCTGGTTCAGGTTCTTCTTGGCACTTGGTTGTTCAGATCCTCCCATTCCACAAGCTTCTCCAATATTGTTTCGATAAAAGAGCCCCTTTTTTGTTGACTTAACAGAAATTTTAAATAAAATTCTTTGCAGCCAAAGGACTTTGTACTATTAAAGATTATTATATCATGATACTGTGTCTGGATTTTACCCTCAAGACAGTGAATAACCAATGAAGCTTTCTGAGAAGGGAAGTAACATAATAAATCTTTAGTTTTGGAATGACCATTCTTTTGGTGGTATGGAAGATGGGTAAATTAGAATTATAGAGATTGGCTAGAAGATTGCTGTAACATTCTGAGCAAGAAATAATGAGGTCAAAAGGAAAAGAGAGGAAGAATGGATTTCAGAACTATTGGGAAAGAAATAAGATCTATCAGGGTTTGGTGATCAAATGAATGAGTAAGGATTGGTGTATTAGGAGTCAAAGATGATTGCAGAAAACTGAGTTCTGCAATGGAAAGTGGTGACATTCAATAAAGGAGGGCTTGAGCAGACTGTAACATGGAGATAAATATTACTCATTTAATTTGTAGTGTATTAAGTTCTGGGTACTGGTCAGATATACAGTCAAAATCCTCAGCAATTAGATCTAGAATTTAGGAGCAAAATTTGATTTCTAGACTTAGGAACCATCAGTGTACAGATTGCTTGTGCTAGTGACACTGGCAGTGGCTAAGAATACTTGGAGAGATAAGAAGAGGGAAAAGGAATCCTAGGAACATGTCAACGTTTAAGAAAAAGAGGTGAGCAGGAGAAGGCAAGACTGAGAAGAGTTTCAAGAAGGAAACTGAAAATAAGGTCAACTTTCTTCAAGATGCCACATAAGGCAAAGAGTGAAAATTCAATTGTATTGAGAAATTAGGAATTGCATTGTTGACCATGGCAAAAGCAACATCAGTGGACAGTGTGAGACTGAAAGATATTGGAGAGAAAGGGAGTGAGAAAGTTAAAATGGCAAGCATAGATCCCTCCTTTCAGTTTAAGAAGGTTTGAAATTACATTTTGTGGGGAGAAAAGAGAAGATATTAAGTATGGACACCTGGAAGGGTCAGAAATGAGGTTGGAGATCTTAAAATAATAGTGACTCCAATAAGTACAAATGCGAATTTCTCTCCACCAGTGTTAAGTATAGGGTGGAGAAAGTGGTTAGTTGAATTCACCCAGGACTGGGATTTTTCCTAGATGGATATGTAAAAGAATGAGGAGAAACAGAATTGTGAGTATTAAGTAGGCAGGAGAGAGACTGAAAGGATACATGTTTGTCTTTTAAACTGCCTAGAGAAGGAAGTGAGAACAAATCGAGACTGAGAAATTGCAGGCGGGATGGAGGAGTCAAGGGGCTTAGTGCTTTTGATACAGTTTTAAAATATGCATTGATAAGGTTAGAAGATGATGCTCAGATAATGGGAGTTTAAAATCTCAGAGACGGAACAATTCCAATCGTTGATGAGACCGGGGGTGTAATCAAGAATGTAGGACAGAAAAAGTAGATAGCAGTAATGATTAAGGATGTGAGGCTAAGATACTTAAACCTGTTTCTATATTGATGAGAAGAATTCATTAGAGAGAAAGAGTGTGTCAGTCAGTAGGAAATAGATGACACACTCACATTAGTTTAATCCAAGGAAGGGATCCTTTACAATGGGGTAGTTATTAATACAATACAGGAATCTAACGGGATTGTAGAGTACCCTGGGGGCAAAAAACAGTGGAACAATTCCCGTAGGTTTAAAGGGTTGGAAGAAGACAGAAATTATCAGAAATCAGGAGAGGGTTGTTCTGAGAGGACAATGACTTTGGTCAGAAGAATCAGCAAGCGCACGAAGACTTTGAGGAGAAAAAGTCAGAGAAATAAATACTCCTATCTCATGCTCCTCCCTCTCTCAGATCTCCTACTGGTACTTTCCATTGGCCATGCCCCCAGAGAGTAGAGGGCTGAGAAGCCTGCTGATACAGTTCATACAGACTTCAGCCTCCTCCAGCACCAGAAGGGTCAGTTTAGTTCAGTTCAGTCGTATCCGACTCTTTGCGACCCCATGAATCGCAGCATGCCAGGCCTCCCTGTCCATCACCAACTCCCGGATCTTGCTCAAACTCATGTCCATTGAGTGGGTAATGCCATCCAACCATCTCATCCTCTGTCATCCCCTTCTCCTCCTGCCTTCAATCTTTCCCAGCATCAGGGGCTTTTCCAATGAGTCAGTTCTTCATATCAGGTGGCCAAAGTATTGGAGTTTCAGCTTCAGCATCCGTCCTTCCAATGAATATTCAGGACTGATTTTCTTTAGGACTGACTTGTTTGATCTCCTTTCAGGCCAAGGGACTCTCAAGAGTCTTCTCCAACCCCACAGTTCAAAAGCATTAATCCTTCAGCACTCGGCTTTCTTTAATAAGTCCAACTCTCACATCCATACATGACTACTGGAAAAACCATAGCTTTGACTAGATGGACCTTTATTGGCAAAGTAATGTCTCTACTTTTTAATACGCTGTCTAGGTTGGTCATAGCCTTTCTTCCAAGGAGCAAGCATCTTTTAATTTCATGGCTTCAGTCACCATCTGCAGTGATTTCGGAGAGCAAGAAAATAAAGCCTGTCACTGTTTCCATTGTTTCACTGTCTATTTGCTATGAAGTGATGGGACTGGAAGCCATGATCTTAGTTTTTTGAATGTTGAGTTTTAACACTCTACCCAGCAGAGTAGACAAGATAAAAGTGGCTCTAGAGAGGAAGACCTGGTGGCTAAGACGGTAAAGAATCCGCCCGCAGTGCAGGAGACCTGGGTTTGATCCCTGGGTTGGGAAGATTCCCTGTAAGAGGGCATGACAACCCATTCCAATATTCTTGCCAGAAGATTCCCCATGGACAGTAGAAGCCTGACAGGCTACAGTTCATGACGTTGCAAAGAGTCAGACATGACTAAGTGACTAAGCACAGCGCAACACAGAGAGAAAGACAGGTCTCATCAGCCAAGTGCCTATAGAGACACAGGCTAGAGAAGGGCAAGTTGATAGTGTGGATTTCTGAAAAGATGGGACGGTATGAAATCCCAGTCTCAGAAGAATGGGACTTAAATAGGAAAGATAGCTCATTTATTATGAAAAAGTGAAAGAAAGTGAAGTCGTTCAGTCGTGTCCGACTCTGCGAATTAATAGAGGATGGGCTATATTAGCAGACTGTTTTTCAGTTTCTATTGCATCAATGAAGCAGAGATCATCAATGGAAATGATTGGGTGATGAGATGAGAATGATAAAGCTCTGATGTTATCATTGAGGAACATAAGAGAAAGCTAATCAGAGGATTGTAGCAGGATTGCTGAAGAGTACTGAGGGCCATTTGAGGTATGATCATGAACTTAAGGTAAAGACAGTCTTCTCTTTGTCTGATTTTTGTGTGTGTGTTAGTCGCTCAGTCGTGTCTGACTTTTTGTGACTCCATGGACTGTAGCTCACCAGGCTCCCATGCCCATGGAACTTTCCAGCCAAGAATACCAGAGTGGGTTGCCTTTCCCTTCTCCAGGGGATCTTCCCAACCCAGGGATTGAATCCAGGTCTCCTGCGCTGCAGGAGGATTCTTTACCAGCTGAGCCACCAGTGATTTTTCTCTAGCATTGTTTAACTGCTCATGTTGGAATAAGGAGAAAGCAGGTAGGTAGGCTCCACGGATGGAATTTTTGCCTAATGAATTCAAGGGAGTTTTTGAAATGATGAACCATAAATCTAAGTTACAAAGGGAGGAAAGTAAAGGCAGGAGGGGACTAATCCATATGGAAGAATTAGAGGAGTTGATAGAGGACTGGGTGCCTTGATAAGACATAGTTGAACAAACTATCTAGAAAGACAAGTAATAGAAAAGAACAAGATGCTTGAATGCATGATTTTGAAGGCTGCAATTCATCTGGGTCCTTTCAGTTATAAATAATGGAAACTAAACTCAAGCTATTTTAAAATAAAAAGGACTTTATTGGTTCACTTAGGAGGTCCAAGGGCAGAGTGGCTTCAAACATATCTGGATTTGGAGGACACTATCAAGGCTCTCTTTTTTTCATTTCTAAGGTTTCTACTCCTTATGCCCTCTTAAAACAGATAGACTTTCTCCACATGGCTCCATATGGAAAGATGGCTACTGCCAGCTCTACACTCACCTAACGGCACCTCATGGTACTTTAGGAAGAGAGACTCTTCCAGTTTCCATAGACCAAATTTTCTTGAAGGACTGAAACTGAACTTGCTTAGGTCTCATTCTATCCCTTGAGTAGTTCCTCGCCCTGGGCACTATGGAAACTGTCTCATGTCTACTGTGTTATTTAACTTTCATGAAAATTCCTGTGAACTACTGAATTGGATGGTCATTGGTTGCCTCTTCACTATCCATTCCCCCTTTTCCTTGCCTAGCAGTGCCCAGATTTCTTTTTGGGGAAACCAGAGTTCTCCCATTCTTAGCAAAGTTGTTAAAGGATGCCAAATTCCACTCTCGGATGCAGGGAGAGTCCTGGATTGGTTTCAGCTACTTAGAGTCACCCATCTCCCTGGTCTTTCATGGGATTTATTAGTGTGTGGCTCTTTTTAACTTCTGTACATATATTTTAGAACAATTTATACTGCACAGATACAAAGAGGTAAAATTACTTTAAAAATAACATGCATTCAAATTTTATATTATAAAATTATGTCCATTATAAAAAATATAAATAGTTTATATCATTTATAGTTGGACTTAGTGTTTATGGTAGTTTCTATAAAGATTAAGCATTAGGTCTTTGACCAGAAAAAAAAAAAGTTCTTCATTATTTGTTGTTCCATGGAAAATTCACCTCAATTTTGATAATCTTCAACTTGTATTACCTAATTTAGGAGCATTGGTCATGATGAACACAAGGATTACTTGTAGGAAAGCAGTCTCTCAATCTTCCTCTTTCTGTTTCTCTCATTCTCTTCTTAGATTTGTATTTATTTAGATCTATAGCATTTTGCCCAAAAAAAGTTAATCATAGTCCTTAAAAAATTCTTTTGTTTTCTGTTTGCTTGCTGCCATCAATATATTCATAAAAACGTTTACCAGAGAGCAATGAGATAATTATCTGTCCTTATGGTCAAAGACCTATGATGCTATTTGCCACAAAAAAAAGAGAGAGGTGAAGAGATAGAAGAGTAAATAATTAGTCATTTGTATGGTGTCACATACTTAATCTTGCAAATCCAACTCATGACAGTAAATATATGAAAACAAAACATTAAAAAACTTAGAAAGTAATAACAAACCATAAACACAATGCTGTTGAAACTCAGCTCTACCACATCCTCGGCTCTGATTTGGATGTAGCACAAGTTTTTTAAATTGCACAGGGTGGAGGCCCTGGCAGGAAGGAAGCATCGGATATTGCTGGAACATATCTTTGTTTGAGCAACAGCTAATGAGAAAGGTCACCGTTATGCTTTACTTTCAAACACTAAGTTTGTTTTGAAATTAGTACTGAACATTTCTTCACAAATGCTGGTTTGTAACATTGAGGTCCACCATCCTGTAGTATTAACCTTTTTTCTCCTAAGTGGAAGATAAAAACTAAAACTTATATTCTCACTACTGTTTTGATCAGAATATGTCAGTAAAAGATAAAATGACTTCCTATTTTGGGGCTTGGGGTTCCTATTTATAAAATTCCAATAGTGGGTTTAAAGGAAACTTAGCCTTATAAATGTTTTCCTACAGTATTAGTGTTATTCATATTCTTATTACACTCATGGCCAGTGTTTGAGATGCAAGGCTTTCTGAACTTCGCTTCCTAACATTTTATTGCATTTGTTTAATGGACCAAGTCAGTGGCACTGAGATCCTAAGAAAGATCTTAACTTTTTTCTGGGCAAAATGTTTGCTGACAAATGCAGTAAACATCAGAAGGCCTCCTCCCTAGAAGAGCTGACATATCAAGAATAGTAAAAGCAGTAATAGAGGACATTTCTGCTGTAACTCTGAGGGAGAGAGAAAGGAATCTATTAAATCTCTCCGTTTATATTTTTGGTTTTCCCTGTTGGCTGGGCTGTTATATTCCCATGTCCGCAGCACGTTCCATTGTGGGAGCCTGGAGCTCTCAGAATAAACTTTGGGAAAGGCTGGGTCCACCCTCTAGGGATAAGGGAGCCAGAGGGAGGAAGGGGAGGGGGTAAAGGAAAAGGGAAGGGGACGGCTGTCTTCCTGTGTTTGGATGACCTTTCCTTATGTTTATCCGGAGGGGCTGGACAGCCCTGCTGGTGGGTGTCTTTCTGCCATGTTGCCCCACGTGATTCCTTTCTTAGTTTTTTGTGGGTTAAGGAGCTTTGCTTCTGCTGGAACGGCTAGATTTAAATCTCTGAGGAAAAACAAAAGTGTACAAGTCTTCTAGGGGTGAGTGCCTGGAGAAAGAAGGCTTAGGAAACAAGCTCATAAACCTGAGTCTGACTGTTCCCTGAGGGAAGGATCTGGCTGTCTCTTGGAGCCCTTTGAGGAAGAGCCCTCCCATGCTTCTGCCTTCCTGCTGAGAACTAGACTAGAGATTGTCTTCCTACTCCTAAATCCTCATCGTTTAACACAATGCCCACCCCCGACCTGTGGGTTATTCATAAATATTTCTTGAATGAGTAAATGAATGAATGAGCAGAGTCACAGAGAGGTTACTGGGCAACAGGCAGTGGGGTCCCTACAATAGATAACCGATCTGCTGGTCCCTCTCTAAGGTCCCGTGGAGCTACACTTCAAAGAAACATGTTTCAAGCCTTCCTGCCTCACATTCCTGGTGGGTGAATCACTTGTTTCTTCTGGGTAGGTGAGACTGTTCTCTGGTTCCCACCTCTCCTTTTCATTTCAGTGTTGACCTCTTACCCTGGCCTGGCCTTAGCGTAAATGTTATTTCCCCAGAGGAACTATCCCTAATGCCCTTGCTTTATCTAAATTAGACATTCCAACATCCCTTTTATGAAACTCCATTTTCTTCATAGCCCTTAACACAATTTCTAATTATATTCATTTGTGTGATAGTCCATTCTATGATTCTTTTCTCCACGAGATGACACGCTCCTTAAAGAGAGGGGATCATGTTTATTTTCTCATCACTGTATCCTCAGCACCTAAAACAGTGCCTGACATACACTGAGCACTCAGCAAGTATGTGTTGCAGGAATGAATGAGCACATTATGAATGGATTACATTTGGAAGGAGAATCTCTACTAGGTTATTAAGTGGGGCTTCCCTGGTGACTCAGAGGTTAAAGAGTCTTCCTGCAATGCAGGAGACCCGGGTTCAATCCCTGGGTTGGGAAGGTCCCCTGGAGAAGGAAATGGCAACCCACTCTAGTATTCTTGCCTGGAGAATCCCATGGAGGGAGGAGCCTGGTAGGCTAGAGTCCACGGGGTCCCAAAGAGTCGGACACGACTGAGCTACTTCACTAGCTATTAAGAGGGGATGGAGAATAAAGGTGAAAGTCCAAAAGTTCTACCCCCAACCAGACCCTGAACACTTTATGAGTTTGACATCCTAGAAGGGGATGAAGTGGCTGGTAATCATAAGTAAAGTGCATTTTACCTGTAGAAGCTAGATAGCACTCAAGACTCCTTGGAGTACCAGTAACTTTCCTTTCCATACCCCAAATTGCAACTTTTTCTACTTCTTCACTAATAAATTATTCTTGGTCACCACGTATCCAAACTTAAGAAGGACTCTTTTCTTCACACCACATACCTTCACAATGCTTCTTGTTAGTTTCTACCTTTCTGTTCCTATGATGGTCATTTGATCCAGTGTATTAGTCAGGTTTATTTCTCTTGCAAATTACAGAAATTCAATTTTAAGTAGCTTAAAAGCAAAAACCAGGAATATATTGGATCATGTATCTGAGAAGTTGATGGGAACAGTTGGCTTTGCCCATATCCAAACCCAGGAATCAGATGAATGCTCAGGACTTCATCTCTCTTGCCATCTTCCTGCTTAAATTTAAAATGAACCATCATGACCCTGGCTTACAACCAGAGAGGACTCTGATTGCATCCCTGTGACCCTCCTGAATAAGTCCCTATTTGAGCCTGGGTAATGAGCTCAAACTTGTAGCCTTTGTGTGGAGAGTGGAACAATCACAGAAGGAGTTCCTCAAGAAAAAGAGGAATTGTGTTACCAGGATGAGCTGAGGAAGAGGTGCTGGTTAGTCAAGAGCAACTGAATATCTTCCTGCAATAGCCGTCCTGTGCCAGGAGCAGTGTTGGGTTCTTTACCTATATGAGACGGGATATACAGGGAAACACAAGAGATATAGTATATCAGCTTATAATAATAAGTTATGGAATCAGATTGAAAAGTGAAAGTGTCTGACTCTTTGCGACCCCATGGACTATATAGTCGATGGAATTCACCAGACCAGAATACTGGAGTGGGTAGCCTTGTCCTTCTCCAGGGGATCTTCCCAATCCAGAGGTCGAACCCAGGTCTCCCACATTTTAGGTGAATTCTTTACCAGCTGAGCCACAAGGGAAGCCTCCAGTCCAAATCCTACCTCTTTCTTTTACTAGCTGTGCTATTTTGGATAAGTTAATCTAAGTCCAATTGTCTTGTGATAAAACAGTAATGTAAGATACTCCATGGAATAGCATTCAGGCTTAAAAGGGAAGAAAATTCTGGCACATGCTGCAACATGGATGAGCCTTGAAGACATCATAAGCCAGACACAAAAATACAAATACTGTGTGATTCCACTTATATTAAGTACCTAGATTAGTCAAATTCATAGAGACAAAAAGTGGAAAGGTGGTTGCCAGGACCTGGAAACTGAGAATGGGGAGTTATTTTTTTAATGGATATGGAGTTTCACTTTGGGAATCTGGAGATGGATGGTGGTATGAATGTAGTTAAAGGTACTGAACTGTACACTTAAAACTGGTTAAAATGGTAGATTTCATGTTAAGTATATTTTGCCACAATAGAACAATGATATAAGGATTAAATGAGATAACAGGCATAAATGAAATACTATTATCCTCATAATAATCCTTAGAATGAGGTATAATCTCTATTTTTATTGCTGATTAAATGGAGACTTGGAGGTTAAGTAACTTGTCCAAGCCCACCTAATTAGAGAGTGTCTGAGCCAGGTTCAAAGCCAGTATTTTAACACAGGGCCCCTGCTGTTTTTCGCTATTCCACATTTCTTCCCAGCACACTGGTTGCTAGCTACTATCACCTGATTAATATTTTTAAATTCTGCTTTCTGCCAAGCTCCTGTTTAACAAAACTTTAAGAGGTCTGTTCCTGGTAGAAACCCCAAAGCCTCCTCCTGGCACAATTTGCTTTGCAGTCTGACCCTTTTGACTTTTCTAGCTTCATCTCAAGGTCTGGGCCCTGCTTTTTACCCTGTCCCATGTTCTCTGTGTCCAGAGCATGCACTGCTTCTCCTGCTGAGACAGTGCTAGAACTCTACCTACATTTCAATGCCCAGCTCAAGACTCAGCTCCTCCAGAAAGCCTCACCTCACTGGCAAAGAGGCATAGACACTTCTTTCCCAGAATTGCCATAGTGTTTAGTTGTTCATGTCTTATCTTCACAACAGACTATCAGCTCACACACAGGGAACATGGACAGTGTTGGTCACTTCTTTAAATTCCTCTCAATGCTAGTTTAAGGGTTTTGTATTGAGCAATGACTTGATGATCATTTCTTTAAGTATTTTTGAAAATATTTTTTTTTTATTTATTTGCTTGCCTGTGCTGGGTCTTAGTTGCAGCCCATGGGTTCTTCAGTTGCAACATGCGAACTCTTAGTTGCAACATGTGGGATCTAGTTTCCTGCTGCTGCTGCTAAGTCGCTTCAGTCGTGTCCAACTCTGTGCGACCCCATAGACGGCAGCCCACCATCCATGGGATTTTCCAGGCAAGAGTACGGAGTGGGTTGCCATTGCCTTCTCCGCCCTGACCAGGGATCAAATCCAGGCCTTCTACGTTGGGAGGACAGAGTCTTAGCCACCAGACCACCAGGAAAGTCCCCGTGATTATTTCTTAACAATGCTAATGTAGGAAATACGATTAATGATGACTAGTTTGCACACCATTATCTGGATTGAAGAAAAACGTGTATTATTTTTTTTCTTTTATTTATTTATTATTATTATTGTATTATTTTCTTGTTAGAGAGGATCCTGAAACTTTTCCTTGAACTTTTAGGTCAGTTTAGGACATAATGTTTCCTAGTCAGCTTGGAGATAAAAAGATTAAGGCTGGGGTGGGGGGAACTGATCTGCTGGAGGGCCTGAGTGAGAGGTAGAAGTCTCTTGCTGATTAAATTCTGAAAAACAGAAGGAGGCAAAATTATTTACAAAGCAACCAGAGAAAAGGCAGTGTGTGTATGTGTGTGTGTGTGTGTGTGTGTATTTAGCACATCTCAAAAATATATAAGGTCATTTTAGGTTCCGCAAGTAGTGCTTACTATGCAAATACTTCAGTCTCTACATAGGTGCTGGACACATTATCATGGTGCTTTTGTGTCTGTAAACCTTTGTAAATGATGCTGTCCTTTACTTCTAGCCACTGCTTAATGGCTAGTCTTCTGTGGACCATGTAAAGGATCCACAGAATTTCCCCAGGAAGAGAAGCATGGTCAAGATGCTAGAAATAGCAGTCAGAGCTGATGTTTAACAGACTGTGCTTATAAGCAGTTCTCAGTAGTTGTGGAGTTCATTCTGATTGACTTGTTCTTGTTCTTTAAATATATTGAAGTAAGTCAGAAAGAGAAAAACAAATATTGTATAATAACGCATATATGTGGAATCTAGAGAAATGGTATGCTGCTGCTGCTGCTGCTAAGTCGCTTCAGTCGTGTCCAACTCTGTGCGACCCCATAGACGGCAGCCCACCAGGCTCCGCTGTCCTTGGGATTCTCCAGGCAAGAACACTATAGATGATCTTATTTGCAAAGCAGAAATAGAGTGCACACAGATTTATAAAGAGCAAATGTATGGATACCAAGGGCTTCCCAAGTGGCACTAGTAGTAAAGAACCTGACTGCTATGCAGGAGCTGCAGGAGACGGGGGTTTAATCCCTGAGTGGAAGATTCCCTGGAGGAGGGCATGGCAACCCACTCCAGTATTCTTGCCTGGAGAATCTCATGGACAGAGGAGCCTGGCAAGGTATGGTCCAGAGAGTTGCAAAGAGTCGGACACGACTGAAGTGGCTTGACACACACACTTGGATTACCAAGGTTGGAAAAGAAGGGGTGGGAGGAGTTGAGAGGTTGGGATTAACACATATACCCTCTTGATACTATGTATAAAATAGATAAATAGTAAGGGCATAGTGTATAGCACATGGAACTCTACTTCATGTATTGTGGTGACTTGGATGGGAAAGAAGTCCGAAAGGGAGGAGATATATGTATATATATGGCTGATTCACTTTTCTGTACAGTAAAAACAAATACAACATTGTACTGTAACTACATTCCAATAAAAATTAATTTAATAAATAAATATTTTAAATTTCAGCCTTAGGCAAGGGGAGGAGCACTGCAAGTGCATGACAATCTATGTGGTAGGAGCACAGAACATCAGTGAAAGAATAACAGACTACAAGGCGGGAAACACATAGGTAAGGACCAGAATTTGGAAGAATTCAGGTCACCTGGGCAGATCATCTGAAAGACTCATCTGAGCAGATAAGCCACCGAGAATTATTAGGAGAGAAGTACTATGAGTAGATGTACCTTTTCAAAAGATGATAGAGACTGGCTTTATAGTGGATTAGATGGGCAATGATGAAGACCTGAACCAAGGCCTTGGCAGTGCCAATGGATAGGAGGGGATGGATATAATATATATATATTAGGTAAAATTTACTGGTTTTATAATTAGATGAAGACAGTGCCAAGAGGACTTGGGATCTGAAATGTGAGTTTTCTAGTTGGTGGTACACACCAAGAATACATTGATGTCTCATGTTTATTTTCACTGTCTTCCCTCAAAGTTCAGGGAATAAATTGTGGTTGATCATCCATAGGATGCATGAGTAGAACAGTTGAATGTGAGGTTTCTGGCAACTTTTGAAAAATGTGATCACCACACCTGACCACATTTTGATTCAATGAGAGTCTAGACTACAACAACTCATTTAAATTTGCATGAGTCCAGCTTGCCTCGACTGAAAGAGATATAGAGAATATTTTGAAGGCTGCTGAAAACTATGGACATAGCAGTCAATGCCTTTGGGGGAGGCCATTTCCTGACCAACTTATAGGACATTGTGTCCTCTTCTTTGCAGTAGTTGAGCCCTGGGTATCAGTGGGCTTGCTTCAGCTTTTTTGGATATTTCCCTACCTACAATGTAGTCATGCTGGAAGAGCTATGATGAGAATGGAGAGCATCTCAAGAGTTTGGGAAGCCCCAAAGAAGTGACTTCGAGTTATTTCCCCAGAGTAGAACAAAGAATCATGCTGTGAAATCCTGGGTTCACAGAGAGGGAAAATATAAAAAGGTTTGTTTTTGATATCCATGGTGATATCCATCATATTCATGGCGGATCTATCCTATCCATTGTCGTATCCCTTATGACCATGTTCTTCAGTAGTGCCTTAACTTTGCTTGTCTAAGTAAAGGAAAATATCATTAAACCAAGCACTTTGAAATATCAGTAGATTTTTCTATTTTGTCTGGATTTAGGTCTTCAATTTTCTAACTCAAGATTTTTTTGAATAACATTTTTTCAAAGACAACAGCAATTTCTTCTCTCAGTGAGGACCAACATTAAGGTATCCTTAGAGTTTTAAAAATAAACTGTACTTTGGACCTGCAAAGAAGTATTCAGATGTCATAACCTGAAAATAACCTTGGAATTTTCCCACACTCTAACAGATCCCTAAACTGCCAAATGGATGTGTACCAACATTTCCAGATTCCCTGGGGAACACACTTGAAAATGCTCAGTACCAAAGAAAATGTTAGGGAAATATACACATTCAAAAAATAGGTGTGTACACTGAAAGTGCTCTCCTATTACAAGGGAAATATCTCAAGTATAACATGATTATATATGTGTATTATAAATTATTTATACAATACTAAAATCAACTGTAATTTAGCTTTCTTGCCCACAAGTTAACATTTTTTATATTACTAAAGTGGGCTTCCCTCTTAGCTCAGTTGGTACAGAATCTGCCTGCAATGTAGGGGACCCAGGTTTGATCCCTGGATTGGGAAGATCCCCTGGAGAAGGAAATGGCAACCCAGTCCAGTATTCTTGCCTGGAGAATCCCATGGAGAGAGGAGCCTGGCAAGCTACAGTCCATGGGTTGCAAGAGTTGGACTCAACTTAGCAACTAAACAACCATCAAGATGTTTAAAGCAAGAGCAAAACAAAAAAATTGCACCTCTCTTCATTTATTCACATGTATTCCTATTTGATGAATAGAAAACAAAATTATTTGTCTTCTGTCTTTACCAAAAGGAAGACAAAGAGATGAAAATATCTTCATTTCTGCAAGGTCCTAGGTATAGCATAGGAAACTCTGCTTAATGCTATGTGGCAGCCTGGATGGGAGGGGAGTTTAGGGGAGAATGGATACATGTATATGTGTGGCTGAGTCCCTTTGCTGTCCACCTGAGACTATCACAACATTGTTAATTGGATATAGGCCAATATAAAATAAAAAGTTTAAAAAAATCTTTGTTTCTAAAAACATTTTAATAAAAATTTAAAAATTCTAAAAAGTGAATTCCCTGGTGGTTCAGGGGTTAGGATTCCATACTTTCACTGCCAAGGGAGCAAGTTCAGTCCTGGTTGGGGAACTAAGGTCCTGCAAGCTGCATGGTGTGACCAATACATAAATAAATAAAAATATCTTCATTCTTTGGCTCCCTCTGTTATGCTTGTCTTAGCCACACCCAATCCCAGTATGAACCCAACCAAATTGTTCTTTGTACCTGCTCATGAGCAGCTGAGGATGGATGAAAAAAAAATCACCCAAATTGCAGATAGATGCTATTATAAATTCTTGGCTGCCTCCTCCTCTGCAGGACCATCTGATAAATTAGTTCTACTTTCCACTACAATTTTCTCAAATGCTCACTCTCCTCAAACATCTGATCCTCCTTGCCTTACTGTAAATGGATGACTTTGTATAGTATTTCATACAGAAAATATAAGCAAAACACAGTGGGACATAAAAGTAAGTATATGAGAACAACCAAGAAAATGAAATAAAATAAAAACAGCAGGGGCAATATTACTCTCTGAGTTATCAAATAAACCATAAAGTTACTATCAGTAAATCATGTGGAATTTTTGCTGGAAGATATAATACATCAGTGACACAGACCCCAGAAACCACAGATAAGAGTACAGATAAGATAAATGTAGATTTCAAAACATTGGGAAAGGTTAGAATATTTAACAAAATAGTGTTGGAAAAATTGGGTTTCAGTGGAAAAAAATAATGTTTATCTCCACTTAATTGAATAGATTTAAAAAGTATGTTAAATAAAAAATAAAACTATAAAATTGATAAACAGAAATTTGGGAGAATTTTTATGATTTTCATAATGGGAAAATCCTTAAAAGTGAGTCAAAATCAGGAAATAGACCCCAAAAAATGACAAATTGACTACAGACTGTCATTGACAGTAGACCATCACTGATTATCATTATCGTATGTCATTGTGTATAAATGACCTAGGCCTTCAAAGAAACCTATCTCGTAATATCTATCAAAATGTTCATATTTATTTATTTCCAAGATTCTCTTCCTTAAAAATATTCACATCTGTAAAAGATATTCATTGTAGCACTGTGTGAAACAATAAAAAAATTAGAAGCAATTTCACTGTCCTACAATAGAGGGATGCTTTATATAAATCACAGTACATTCATATACTAGAAAACTACTAGCCTTTCTAAAGAATGAGGTGGATAATAATGTATTAACATAAAAATACCTTCAACAGAGAGAGAGAAAAAAAGTCAAGTTTCAGAACAAGAGTATATATGATCACATTCACAAAAACCAAACCCAAACAAATTTGTGTGTGTGTGTGTGTGTGTGTGTGTGCGCGTGTTTATACTTCCATAAATGCTTAGTAAGTACTTTCAAAGGATAAACATCAAATTGTTAATTCCAAGTGTTCCTCTGAGCTAGAAAATGGTATTTGGAAGGATAGCAGGTATGAAGGAGGAATTTTCACTTTTACTGTACTATTTCTGCTTTGTTTAAATTGATTAGATCGAGTACATAATCAATTGCACTTTTATAACTTAATTTAAAATGAGATAGAGGAAAAATAGCAATTATCAGAGCCTATCACACATAATAAAGGCAAACATTGTTTTATTAAACTATTGTTTTCTGAAACATTTGTCTCAATTGTATGTGTGTAGAGCACATACTGAGTCCCACGAAATGATATATTTCTTACTGGGAGTTGCATTTTAAAAAATGACTTAAGTTATTTGCTTTCATGAATTCTTTTCATCAGCTTCCAAACATAATCTACTGTATTCCATCTGTGAAATTTTTCCCTGAAGGGGATACATGTGTAATTTTGGCTGATTTGTGTTGTTGTTTGACAGAAACCAACACAACATTGTAAAAATTAAAAAAAAGAAGGGAAAAAAAATTTCTCCCTGAGTTTCACACATCCATCCAGCTATTGTCTTGTTGACTCAGGTTTGTGAATAAGAGGTCTGAATTTGAAAATGCACATCCCAGCCGCTTTTCAACACATCCGCTTTAAAGAACCTTAAACTGAAGAGAGTAGGGATAACCACTAGACCATTCAGGTATGACCTAAATCAAATCCCTTATGAATTTACAGTGGAAGTGAGAAATAGATTTAAGGGACTAGACCTGATAGACAGAGAGCCTGATGAACTATGGACGGAGGTTCATGACATTGTACAGGAGACAGTGATCAAGACCATCCCCATGGAAAAGAAAGGCAAAAAGGCAAAATGGTTGTCTGAGGAGGTCTTACAAATAGCTGTGAAAAGAAGAGAACCAAAAAGCAAAGGAGAAAAGGAAAGATATTCCCATTTGAATGCAGAGTTCCAAAGAATAGAAAGGAGAGATAAGAAAGCCTTCCTCAGTGATCAATGCAAAGAAATAAAGGAAAACAACGGAATGAGAAAGACTAGCAATCTCCTCAAGAAAATTAGAGATACCAAGGGAACATTTCATGCAATAATGGGCTCAATAAAGGACAGAAATGGTATGGACCTAACAGAAGCAGAAGATATTAAGAAGGGGTGGCAAGAATACACAGAGGAACTGTACAGAAAAGATCTTCACGACCCAGATAATCAAGATGGTGTGATCACTCACCTAGAGCCAGACATCCTGGAATGTGAAGTCAAGTGGGCCTTAGAGAGCATCACTATGAACAAAGCTAGTGGATGTGATGGAATTCCAGTTGAGCTATTTCAAGTCCTGAAAGATGATGCTGTGAAAGTGCTGCACTCAATATGCCAGCAAATTTGGAAAACTCAGCAGTGGCCACAAGACTGGAAAAGGTCAGTTTTCATTCCAATCCCTAAGAAAGGCAATCCCAAAGAATGCTCTAACTACCGCACAATTGTACTCATCTCACACGCTAGTAAAGTAATGCTCAAAATTCTCCAAGCCAGGTTTCAGCAATATGTGAACCGAGAACTTCCAGATGTTCAAGCTGGTTTTAGAAAAGGCAGAGGAACCAGAGATCAAATTGCCAATATCCTCTGGATCATGGAAAAAACAAGAGAGTT
This sequence comes from Cervus elaphus, assembly GCF_910594005.1. NCBI lineage: Eukaryota > Metazoa > Chordata > Mammalia > Artiodactyla > Cervidae > Cervus > Cervus elaphus. Next base: position 72,026,164 of record NC_057834.1, on the reverse strand, counting down.
CCAGAAAAAACATCTATTTCTGCTTTATTGACTACACCAAAGCCTTTGACTGTGTGGATCACAATAAACTGTGGAAAAGTCTGAAAGAGATGGGAATACCAGACCACCTGACCTGCCTCTTGAGAAACCTAAATGCAGGTGAGGAAGCAACAGTTAGAACTGGACATGGAACAACTGACTGGTTTCAAATAGGAGAAGGAGTACGTCAAGGCTGTATATTGTCACCATGCTTATTTAACTTATATGCAGAGTACATCATGAGAAACGCTGGGCTAGAAGAAGCACAAGCTGGAATCAAGATTGCCGGGAGAAATATCAATAACCTCAGATATGCAGATGACACCACCTTTATGGCAGAAAGTGAAGAGGAACTAAAAAGCCTCTTGATGAAAGTGAAAGAGGAGAGTGAAAAAGTTGGCTTAAAGCTCAACATTCAGAAAACTAAGGTCATGGCATCTGGCCCCATCACCTCATGGGAAATAGATGGGGAGACAGTGGAAGCGGTGTCAGACTTTATTTTTTTGGGCTCCAAAATCACTGCAGATGGTGACTGCAGCCATGAAATTAGAAGACGCTTACTCCTTGGAAGGAAAGTTATGACCAACCTAGAAAGCATATTAAAAGGCAGAGACATTACTTTGCCAACAAAGGTCCGTCAAGTCAAGGCTATGGTTTTTCCAGTGGTCATGTATGGATGTGAGTTGGACTGTGAAGAAAGCTGAGCACTGAAAAATTGATGCTTTTGAACTGTGGTGTTGGAGGAGACTCTTGAGAGCCCCTTGGACTGCAAGGAGATCCAACCAGTCCATCCTGAAGGAGATCAGTCCTGGGTGTTCATTGGAAGGACTGATGTTGAAGCTGAAACTCCAATACTTTGGCCACCTTATGCGAAGAGTTGACTCATTGGAAAAGACCCTGATGCTTGGAGGGATTGGGGGCAGGAGGAGAAGGGGACGACAGAGGATGAGATGTTTGGATGGCATCACCAACTCGATGGGCATGAGTTTGAGTAAACTCCAGGAGTTTGTGAAGAACAGGGAGACCTGGCGTGTTGCGATTCATGGGGTCGCAAAGAGTTGGACACGACTGAGCAGCTGAACTGAACTGAACTGTGGAGGGATCTTTCACAGCCTCCCACCTCATCTGATGTCTCAGCAGTAGTCTAAGGGTAGGCTAGTCTTTCCCTCCTTGTACATCTCTTTTCTTGGCTTCTATGAGAAAGCATTCTCCCCTGCTTTCCCTTCTGCCTCTTTGCGTGCTTCTCCTTTGGTGGCTTCTCGTTTGTGGGCCAGGTGACTCTGAGTTATTAGTATCCTTTGGGACTGGTCCTCTCCTCACTCTCTACTCCTTCCCTGCATGCATGCATGCTAAGTCGTGTTAGCCATGTCCAACTCTTTGAGACCCTATGGACTGTAGCCCACTTGGCTTCTCTGTCCAAAGGATTCTCTAGGCAAAATACTGGAGTGGGTTGCCATGCCCTCCTCCAGGGGATCTTCCCCACCCAGGGGTCAAACCGTTGTTTCTTATGTCTCCTGCATCAGCAGTCTGGTTCCTTACCACTAGCACCACCTGGTAAGCTCACTCCCCCTATGTAGGCAGTATCAATCATTCTCATGAGACTGGTAACCATCTGTGTTGTTCCCCACTTTCCACCTATCCAGCACTTAGCACAGTGCCTGGCATACAGTTGGTGCTTAATAAATAATCATTGAATAAATGACCAAGGGGTCTCCTCAGTTCAGTTCAGTTTCTCAGTCGTGTCTGACTCTTTTTTTTTTTTTTTATTTTAATTTTTTTATTAGTTGGAGGCTAATTACTTCACAACATTTCAGTGGGTTTTGTCATACATTGATATGAATCAGCCATAGATTTACACTTATTCCCCATCCCGATCCCCCCTCCCACCTCCCTCTCCACCCGATTCCTCTGGGTCTTCCCAGTGCACCAGGCCGGAGCACTTGTCTCATGCATCCCACCTGGGCTGGTGATCTGTTTCACCATAGATAGTATACATGCTGTTCTTTTGAAACATCCCACCCTCACCTTCTCCCACAGAGTTCAAAAGTCTGTTCTGTATTTCTGTGTCTCTTTTTCTGTTTTGCATATAGGGTTATCGTTACCATCTTTCTAAATTCCATATATATGTGTTAGTATGCTGTAATGTTCTTTATCTTTCTGGCTTACTTCACTCTGTATAAGGGGCTCCAGTTTCATCCATCTCATTAGGACTGGTTCAAATGAATTCCTTTTGACGGCTGAGTAAAATTCCATGGTGTATATGTACCACAGCTTCCTTATCCATTCATCTGCTGATGGGCATCTAGGTTGCTTCCATGTCCTGGCTATTATAAACAGTGCTGCGATGAACATTGGGGTGCATGTGTCTCTTTCAGATCTGGTTTCCTCAGTGTGTATGCCCAGAAGTGCCGCCAAAGTAATCTTGAAAAAGAAGAATGGAACTGGAGGAATCAACCTGCCTGACTTCAGACTCTACTACAAAGCCACAGTCATCAAGACAGTGTGGTACTGGCACAAAGACAGAAATATAGACCAATGGAACAGAATAGAAAGCCCAGAGATAAATCCACGAACCTATGGACACCTTATCTTTGACAAAGGAGGCAAGGATATACAATGGAAAAAAGACAACCTCTTTAACAAGTGGTGCTGGGAAAACTGGTCAACCACTTGCAAAAGAATGAAACTAGAACACTTTCTAACACCATACACAAAAATAAACTCAAAATGGATTAAAGATCTAAATGTAAGACCAGAAACTATAAAACTCCTAGAGGAGAACATAGGCAAAACACTCTCCGACATAAATCACAGCAAGATCCTCTATGACCCACCTCCCAGAATATTGGAAATAAAAGCAAAACTAAACAAATGGGATCTAATGAAACTTAAAAGCTTTTGCACTACAAAAGAAACTATAAGTAAGGTGAAAAGACAGCCGTCAGATTGGGAGAAAATAATAGCAAATGAAGAAACAGACAAAGGATTAATCTCAAAAATATACAAGCAACTCCTGCAGCTCAATTCCAGAAAAATAAATGACCCAATCAAAAAGTGGGCCAAAGAACTAAACAGACATTTCTCCAAAGAAGACATACAGATGGCTAACAAACACATGAAAAGGTGCTCAACATCACTCATTATTAGAGAAATGCAAATCAAAACCACAATGAGGTACCATTACACACCAGTCAGGATGGCTGCTATCCAAAAATCTACAAGCAATAAATGCTGGAGAGGCTGTGGAGAAAAGGGAACCCTCTTACACTGTTGGTGGGAATGCAAACTAGTACAGCCACTATGGAAAACAGTGTGGAGATTCCTTAAAAAACTGGAAATAGAACTGCCATATGACCCAGTGTCTGACTCTTTGTGACCCCATGGACTGCAGCACATCAGGCCTCCCTGTCCATCACCAATTCCTGGAGCTTGCTCAAACTCATGTCCATTGATGTGATGATGCCATCCAACCACCTCATCATCTGTCATCCCCTTCTCCTCCCGCCTTCAATCTTTCCCAGCATCAGGATCTGTTCCAGTGAGTCAGTTCTTCACATCAGGTGGCCAAAATATTGGAGTTTCAGCTTCAGCCTAAGTCCTTCCAATGAATATTCAGGACTGATTTCCTTTAGGATTGACTGGTTTGAGATCCTTGCAGTCCAAGGGACTGTCAAGAGTTTTTTCCAACACCACAGTTCAAAAACATCAATTCTTTGTCTCTCAGCTTTCTTTATAGTCCAACTCTTACATCCATACATGACTGGTGGAAAAACCATAGCTTTGACTAGACAGACCTTTTTTTGGCAAAGTCAAGTCTCTGCTTTTCAAAATGCTGACTAGGTTGGTCATAGCTTTTCTTCCAAGGAGCAAGCGTCTTTTAATTTAATGGCTGTAGTCACCATCTGCAGTGATTTTGGGCCCCCCCCAAAATAAGTCTGTCACTGTTTCCATTGTTTCCCTATCTATTTGCCATGAAGTGATGGGACCAGATGCCATGATCTTAGTTTTCTGAATGTTGAGTTTTAAGTCAACTTTTTCAGTCTCCTCTTTCATTTTCACCAAGAGGTTCTTTAGTTCTTCTTTGCTTTCTGCCACAAGGGTGGTATCATCTGCATATCTGAGGTTAGTGATATTTCTCCTGACAATCTTGATTCCAGCTTGTGCTTCATCCAGCCTGGCATTTTGCATGATATACTCTTCATGTAAGTTAAAAAAGCAGGGTGACAATATACAACCTTGACATTCTCATTTCCCTATTTGAAACCAGTCTGTTGTTCCATGTCCAGTTTTAACTGTTGCTTCTTGACCTGAAAACAAATTTCTCAGGAGGCAGGTATGGTGGTCTGGTATTTCCATCTCTTTAAGAATTTTCCAGGTTGTTTTGATCCACACAATCAAAGATTTTGGCACATTCAATAAAGCAGAAGGAGATGTTTTTCTGGAACTCTCCTGCTTTTTTGATGATCCAACAGATGTTGGCAATTTGATCTCTGTTTCCTCTGCCTTTTCTAAATCCAGCTTGTACATCTGGAAGTTCACAGTTCACATACTGTTGAAGTCTGCCTTGGAGAATTTTGAACATTACTTTGCTAGTGTGTGAGATGAGTACAATTGTGCAGTAGTTTGAACATTCTTTGGCATTGCTTTTCTTTGGGATTGGAATGAAAACTGACCTTTTGCAGTCCTGTGGCTACTGCTGAGTTTTCCAAATTTGCTGGCATATTGAGTGCAGCACTTTCACAGCATCATCTTTTAGGATTTGAAATAGTTCAACTGAAATTCCATCACCTCCACTAGCTTTGTTCATACTTCCTAAGGCCCACTTGACTTCTCATTCTAGGATGTCTGGCTCTAGGTGAGTGATCACACCATCGTGGTTATCTGGAAATCTGGTTATCATGAAGATCTTTTTTGTATAGTTCTTCTGTGTATTTTTGTTACCTTTTCTTAATATCTTCTGCTTCTCTTAGATCCATACCATTTCTGTCCTTTATTGTGCTTGTCTTTGCATGAAATGTTCCCTTGGTATCACTGATTTTCTTGAAGAGATCTCTAGTCTTTCCCATTCTATTGTTTTCCTCTGTTTCTTTGCACTGATCACTAAGGAAGGCGTTCTCATCTCTCCATGCTGGCCTTGGAACTCTTCATTCCAATGGGAATATCTTTCCTTTTCTCCTTTGCCCTTTGCTTCAGTATTATTCCACTTCAGTATTCTTGCCTTGAGAACCCCATGGACAGTCACCTCAGGCTTGATTTTTCTTCATAGCGCTTCATACCACCTCACAGCATCCTTCTCTTTGTTTAAAGCATTTCTCCCCACCAGAAGGTGAATTTAAGAGTACAGAAAGTTTGACCATTTTGTTTACAGCCCTCATGCATGTACTTAAAAGAGTACCCAATATGCGGTAGGCATACTGTTTAAGAATGAACTCAGGAGAGAAAGTTCAAAGGTGCAGTGGCTGCTTGGAGGGCTGCTCATCAGTGTCCCTGGAGTCGAGTGGGAAAGCTGCCAACATCTGAGGGTTTGTTGAGGTAAGGGTGATTATTTGTATTTACTGAACCCAAGACTCTGGCTATATGAAATCCCTGTGGTTATCAGTATCTCCTTGAACACCAAACCCCAGGTCATGGTCAGTTATTGTCCTTATAGACAAGTTTCCTCTCTCCTCCCTCATCTTAGGAGGCAGCACGAAGGTCCCCTCACTGGGTCCCCTGCTCCTTCTCAGATACCTGCCACCACCAACCCCATCGCTATCTTCTCTTCCCCCTGCTGGTCCTTTAAATGGAAGCGTTACCCAACATTGCTTTTTGACCTTCTTCTCTTTAACACTCTCTCTAAACTCCTGTTAATCATTGTCTTTAGATGATATCAATGCATGAGAAAGATTAGCAAAAATGCTAGAAGCAATATTTTCAAAAAGGGAAACACATTTTGCTTTGCATTTTAATGAGCCCAGATTTTGATTGAGAAGACCTAGGTTTGGGCCCAGCTCTGTCAACTGACCAATTTTGTATCTGTGTGAAAAACTCATAACTTCTCTGGGCTTCCATTTCTGCATTTACAAAATAGAGATAATAATGTCTTGAAAAGAAAGTATTAGTTGCTCAGGCAGTCATGTCTAACTCTTTGTGACCCCGTGGACTGTAGGCCACCAGGCTTCTCTTCTCTGTGGGATTCTCCAAGCAAGAATGCTGGGATAGGTTGCTATTTCCTTCTCCAAGGGATCTTCCCAACTCAGGGATCAAACCCAGGTCTCCCACATTGTGGGTAGACTCTTTACTGACTGAGTCCCCAGGATTATAATGTCTTACCTTACATATATTATCTTAATGTATGAAATTTGAATGACTCATTTGTTTATAATAAGTTTTTTATAAAACATGTTTTGTAAAATATAATTTGATCTATAAATACAGATTCTAACATGATAGACCAGAAAAAAAATGGGTCACTAAACCACTTTCTATAGGGAATAATAATTGACACGGGGAATTGTCTTTTCATTTTCACGTACTTGTAGGGAGAAGTACAAGTATGGCCATATAAGTACTTGTATGGCCTCAAGGTTGCTTTTAGGTCTTATGTCAGTTCAGTTCAGTTCACTTCAGTCACTCAGTCATGTCCGACTCTTTGTGACCCCATGAACCGCAGCACGCCAGGCCTTCCTGTCCATCACCAACTCCCAGAGTCCACCAGCAAATCCATGTCCATTGAGTCGGTGATGCCATCCAACCATCTCATCCTCTGTCGTCCCCTTCTCCTCCTGCCCTCAGTCTTTCCCGGCATCAGGGTCTTTTCCAGTAAGTCAGCTCTTCACATGAAGTGGCCAAAGTATTGGAGTTTCAGCTTCAACATCAGTCCTTCCAATGAACACCCAGGACTGATCTCCTTTAGGATGGACTGGTTGGATCTCCTTGCAGTCCAAGGGACTCTCAAGAGTCTTCTCCAACACCACAGTTCAAAAGCATCAACTCCTCTGCCCTCAGATTTCTTTATAGTCCAACTCTCACATCCATACATGACTACTGGAAAAACAAGACTCAATCAAATCAATAATGCACTATGACTGCTCATGGACCTAGGATTGAAACTACAAATAATCTCAAAATATGTGACCAATGGATTGAGCTGAAATCCAAATCAACCAGGGTTCCATTTCACTTCTTGAAGTTAACAGTCCTTAAACCTTCTTTGACTGCATTCACATCAGCCCTGCCTCTTTATGGCAGCTGGAATCTGGCTGAATTGTCCTCCCAGTAAAAGGGGCTCATGTGGGATTGGAGGCAAGCACATTAGCACATTCCTATACAAGGAGAGGGGATTTCAACATTTTCCAGGCTCAGCTTTCCTTTTAGCTGTGGATCAGACACAGAGCACATCTTAGTTTAATTTTGTTCATTTGCTGTTATTGTTTGTTTCATTTTTCCTCCATGATATAGAAATCTGCACTTTGAGGGGGGAAAAAAAATCTTACCTGCTTTGAGGTTAGTTCCAGGAGAGGCTAAGCTATTTATTAAGAGCAGAAAATATTTTAAGCTGCTCAGCTGAGATTTTAATAGCTCTTGTCTAATCGTTAACATACAAACCTCCCTAACCAGAACATTTGTGAGGGATGACTTCTTAACAGGATCTGAAATCAACCCTTTCCCAAAAGGCCTGTTAAAAATTACACATTTGGAATTTTGTTCTAACCTGATTCAGCTGCTGTGTTCCCTTTTGATATTTCCTGGGGGGTTGTGGGGGAGAGGTAAACAGCTTTGTTCTATTTAATCTGCCTGCAAAGCAGGAGACCGGGGTTCTATTCCTAGCTCAGGAAGATCCCCCGGAGAAGAGAATGGCAACCCGCTCCAGTATTCTTGCCTGGAGAATTCTTTCCAAAGTATTCTTGCCAAAGAGTCAGACATGACTGAGCAGCTAACACTTTTCTATTTAATCTAGCATTAAAAAAAAAAAAAATCTGGTGTCATTTTTGAGTACTTGATGAAAGGAGGATGACCAACCATCCTAGTTTGCCTGGGAATAAGGAATTTCCCAAGACACAGGCTGAGTTAATCACCCTGGAAAGGAATTCTTAGTCCAAATCACTCACAAGACAGAGGAAGAAACTGAGGCCCAGCAAAATGAAAGAATCTTCCCTAATATCACATAAAGAACATTTAGTGTTGCTGGCACAAGAACCCAGATCTCTTAAGACCTAGATAAGGGCTGCGCTGACCCACTGTCCTTGTCCTGGCAGTGAGATATGGGGTCAGCTATGAAGAGGAACTTAAGTTTGATTACTGGCTCTTAGACATTTGACTGCTTTATTTATTTATTTATTTTTGTCTTTATTGACTCCATTACAATGTTGCTTCTGTTTTATGTTTTGGCTGCAAGGCATATGGGATCTTAGCTTCCTGACCAGGGATGGAACCTGCACCCCCTGCATTGGAAGGCAAAATCTTAACCACTGGACCACCAGGCAAGCCCCTTGACTGCTTTATTTAATTCACATGTGAGGAAAGCAAAGCAATAATCCAAGCACATTCTAATCAGTGATTGTAGGGGTGCAAATGTTCTAAAGCAAAGTAAAAATGATGACCACTTGTATATCCACGTTTACAGAAGCATAATTCAGGATAGCTAAACCTGAGTGTCCATTGACGGATGAATGATTAAGCAAAATGTGGTATAAACATGCGATGGAGTATTACTCAGCATCAAAAAAGGAAGGAAATTCTAACACATGCGACAACATAGATAAAACTTGAGGACATTATGCTAAGTGAAATAAGTACATAGCAAAAAGATAAATACTGTCTGATTATAACTACATGAAGTACTCTATAAGTGGTTTCTTACAGATCTAAGATACAAATACTCTTAGAATATTTGACTACTCTAAGGAGTCAAAAATCACAGAGACAGAATAAGAATGGCAGTTGCCTGAGGCTCTGGGGAAGGGAAATGAAGTGAAGTCACTCAGTCCTGTCTGACTCTTTGCAACCCCATGGACTGTAGCCTACCAGGCTCCTCAGTCCATGGAATTTTCCAGGCAAGAGTACTGGAGTGGATTTCCATTTCCTTCTCCAGAGGATCTTCCCAACCCAGGGATCAAACCTGGGTCTCCCACATTGCGGGCAGACACTTGACCGTCTGAGCCACCTTTCCGAGATAAAAATTGTTTTGGCGATGGATGGTGTTGATGTTTACACAACAATATGGATATACTTAAAACCACTGAACTGTACACTTAACAATGGTTTAAATAGAAAATCTTATGTGTATTTTACTGCAATTTTTTTTAATGAAAAAAAAATTAAATACTGATTACAAAAAGCTCATCTATTCCGCTGGTGCTGGGTTTCTGTTAAGGAGGTCTACAAAGTGCTTTGCAGTCATTTATTAGCTAGGGGTGTTTTGTCAAATCCAACCGCATTCTTTAGATAAGGAGTTTGGTTTGCTTTGATATTTAATGACCTTCCCTTTACGGAGGGCATAGAATTTCCAGATGTGCAACACCCTTAACACCTAGCAGGACCTCACAGCCTGGCACATAGTAAATGCTCCATAAACATTTTTTAAATAAATACAGAACAGCAAAGGCTAGCATTGGTTTTGAACATTTATTCAGAGGGAGGTTTACTTTGAATCTGATGAAGATGAAGCTTCAGGTCTTCCTACTTTAAAAAGCCCTCTTCCCAGACCCTGTGAGGGGCCTTAGCAATGTATTCACATAAAACTTATAAAAATAAGATTTAACTTCTTTTTTTTTAGAGGACCCTCAAAGTTGTGTAATCTTCAGGCCCCATGAAATCTGGACCTGTCTTTGTACTTCCTCCCTGTCTAAGGACTCCACTAATTACTTTCCACCATCCTCTCTTGTTATCTTCACTTCTCAGATAAGGTAACAGGATAACCTGAGCACAGTTACCCAGCTAGGGAATAACATGCAAGGATTTGTACCCTGACATCTGAAACCAACTGAGCACTATGAAAGTCACTCAGTCGTGTCTGACTCTTGCAACTCCATGGACTGTAACCCACCAGGATCCTCTGTCCATGGAATTCTCCAGGCAAGAATACTGGAGTGGGTTGCCATTTCCTTCTCCAGGGGATCTTCCCAACCCAGGAATTGAACCTGGGTCTCCTGCACTACAGGCAGATTCTTTACGGACTGGTCTACAATGGGCCGGGGGCAAACCTGACTCCAGTCCCAATTGAATTAGCTGTGTCCTCGGTAAAGACTGTGATTTCATCTGATGTAACTGTACTGACAGCAAGGATGGCTGCTCTTTTAAAACAATCTATGATTTGGGGAAACCATTTATTATATATGCTTTTCCTACTCTCATCTCCATTTAGTATTCTTGTTTAGTCAATGGAAGGGAATTTAGGAAAGAGTGGGGGATGAAAAGAGTGAGACTGAAGAGGGGAGAGGGACAGAGATGCAATCTTGTATTAACAAAGTTTCTCCACACTCCCTCCCCAGCTGTTTTCCTTTCTTTTTTGAAGGATGTGCAAGGGTGCTTTGTGACCTGGGAAATTCCACTTCTGTTTTATCTATTATTTGTATTTGCTCTGTCCCCCTAGGATTTCTACTCTGGAGGCCCTATTTCTAGTCTGAAAGCTCTACAAGTCAAAGGGCAGAAAGGAATCTTTCCTGTAAACATCCTCTAGGCCTCTCCCGGAAAAGGTAACCAGCAACCACTGCTTCCTGTCTTTATTCTGGTTCTTGGAGCAAGTAATACAATTTTCTATTCCTCTAAGATTTCTGGGGGCCAATGGGAAAACAGAATTGAAATGTCACAGGATTGAAAATTTCCTCCCATTGAGGATGCCACCTCTCTTCAGAGTCAGATTCTCTGCCTTAGAAATCTCTCTCACGCACACCTTTCATCAGAATGCTGGGCCTCCACTGTGCCTGGCATCTAGGAAACCATGCCATTGACTCCCACCTCCTCAGAGAGGTGCCGTCATCAACCCAAAGGCAACACCTCCCACTCCCAGTTTCCTGCCCTGATTTTCGTATACCTGACTGTAATACAAACCTTAGAGTCACCTCTGCTGATCCCTCCTTCCCCTCAGATCCCACTAATCACTATCATTTTCCTCTTTTGCTAACACCCAGAACTCATTCTCGGTTTTCCATTTTCTCCACTGATAGATATTAATGCTTTGTTTTCTGTCCTTCTCTTCTTGGGTCTAGGCTATACAACTGCTTCCTGACTAGGTCCTCTAGCTGTCGAGTCACTCCCTTATAGAAGTGGATTTGTCATTTAGTTTATAAGTCCTAAAATCTAGGATGCCTTGCTTGCATAGACAAACCCCTTTCAAGTGTTTATACCTAGTTTTGTATCTGTGATTTTACATTCCTTTTCTTAAAGAAGACTCCCCAAATCATATAAGCTTCAGATCTCTCAAAACAGCATCTTCCTCATCACCATCAACTTTCCACTTAAGATGCCAGATTAATCATTTTTTAATAGGCTTTATTTTTTAGAGCACTGCAGGATCACAGAAAAATGTAATAGGAAGCACAGAGAGTTCCTCTATCTCTACATAGACATAACCTTCCCCACTGCAGACATCCCACACCAGAGGGGGACATTTATTACTATTGGTGAACCTGCAGTGGCACATCAGTATCACTCAAATTCCCTGGCTTATGTTAAGATTAATATTTTAAAAGTAATACTCCTTCATGTCATTTTTCTCCTTTAAAACTGTGCACTAAAATGGTGCCCATTCTTCTAAGTCTATCTCCTTATTTAGACATTGAAGGTTTTCCATATAACATGTCCCAATTTTACTTCAAATTGTCAGGAAGATCCCCTGGAGAAGAGAATGGCAACCTACTCCAGCTTTTTTGCCTGGAGAATTCTATGGACAGAGGAGCCTGGAGGACCAAAGTCCACGGGGTCACAAAGAGTCAGATACAACTGAGCAACTAACACTTTCTTTCACTTATTTCCCAGTAATCACCTCTACACACTCCTCAGAGAGGGAGGCTCCAAGCTGGCCATCCCCATTGTCACCTCTCTTGTTCACATCTCCTCCACTCAGAGTATGGCTAAGTTCAACTCAACAAAGATGTGGTGGGACAGGATAGCATGTCCATGTGCATCCAGTATGCAGTTACTCCACGTGGTCAATGAACCCTCCAGTCCATCCTTCTTCCCCCAACTGCAGCACTTTCTAGTTTGGGGGATTTAACAGACCAGTAAGACTTTTCCAAACAATAAAGTTCAATACAGGACTGTCAATTTTTTGTTCCACCAAACTAAAGACTTACAACACTAGCATCACAATTATCTTACTAAAGACGTTTTATCACTCAAAAAGCACAAAAGGCATAGGTCTCAGAATAACCATCAGTTCTTTCAATGTAGTACACTCTGCTTTAGGAAAACTCACTACATTTCTCTTTATTGTATGGCTGTTTGAGGTAGTGAAAACAACTAGACTGGTATCTCCAGCACCGATTTAGCTCTTACTCATAAGCTGCATTGGGGCACATTTGGAGTTGTTGACTCTATTTAACTTCTTGTGCACATAAGTCATTTCCTCAACTAGGACGTAAGCTTCATAAGAAGCCTGTAGAAGAACTGCACCTTTAACTCCCAGCAAGGCCATGCACACAGAAAATGTTCTATAAATATTTGTTGAATGAATGAATCAGCCTAGAGCAGGGTTTCTAAGCCTGTGTAACCAATAAATCTCCTGTTAATGGAGTATGAGCGCCCCATCCTGAGGCAATTTCTTTCAAGACTTCTTAAAAAGAGTTAACCAGTACAAATTGCTGTGCTTTTGAGTGAAACCTGAAAATTTGAAAACATCTGATATGAAAAGTAAACAGTTTCTTCCTCAAGGCAGTAGCAAGCCCCAGCAAAGAGAATCAAAGCACAAACACACCTTTTGTAAGCTGTCGTTTAACTATCCTGGTTATTTTGGGCTTTGTAGGTAGGCACGCTTGCAGGGTGTGCTTCTAGCTTGACTTAACTTGAAGGGGCTTCCTTCTGGGGCTCCCACCTGTGTGCCTGAAGCCTCCATAATACCCAGGTTGCCTCTTTCTCTACCTGGGAGATTCAGAAAGGAAAGCAGTTCAACATCTTCCCAACTGAGTCCTGATTTTATATTCTGGTGTTCACATAGAGCAATGCAGAAAAGAAAGTGTCTTTCAGATTTAAAGTATACTCAGCATCCAGAGTCATCTTTGGAAAATATAAATGAGAGAAAGTCACATCCATGCTTAAAACATTCATTGCATTTCAATTTAATTCCATTCAATAAGGAACTTCCCTGTCAGCCCAACGATTAAGACATTGTGCTTCAACTGCAGGGGGTGAAGGTTGGGGAACTAAGATCCTACATGCAGTGTGGCTCTGTCACAAAATAAAAATAAAAGAAACAAAAATTTTAAGATAATAATAAATTTTTAAAAATTAAAAAAATTTCATTCAATAGTTACTGATTGAGCATATGCCAGGCCCCATTCTAAATGTTGGGAATACATCAGTAAATAAAACAGTTAAAAATTCCTGATTTCCTGAAGCTTATAGAAGAGGGTAGGGGAAAACATACAAGAAACATAATAAAAAAATTTATTATACTACATTAGAGGCTGATAAGTGCAAAGGAAAGGAATTGGAATAAGAGGGCTGTTACCATTAGGTGACATGGTCAGGGCAGGCCTAACTGAGAAGGTGGTTGGAGCAAAGACTTGAACAAGGTGAAGGGTGTGGGCTGTGAGGTTATCTGGGAGAAGAAGAAATGCCTTCCTACAGCATGACCTCACTGGGTACCTTATCACCTCCTCTTGTGCATACTAGCCCTCCCTCTCTGCTCTCCAAACACCCTGGCCACCCCCTTCCCACCTCAGGACTTTGCACACACTGTTCCAATCACTCAGCATTCTCCTTTCCCATCCCTGGCTCCTGGACCAACTCCTCATCCTTCAGGTTTTATATAAATGCCATCTTGGCAACCCACTCCAGTATTCTTGCCTGGAGAGTCCTATGAACAGAGGAGCGTGGTGGGCTACAGTCAACAGGGTCGCAAAGAGTTGGACACAACTGAGTGACTAAGCCCACAGATAGGCTTTCTTAGTCCCAACCCATTGTAACTTAGGTGTCCTCTAATAATTACTCTTATAGCCTCCCCTTCAGACACTCCATTAATATGGTTTGAATAAACAAGCAAAACGGGCTAAAAGGACTGAGCTCACTGGGGACAGGGTCTCTGACTTATTCATTTGTCTTCAGTGCCAGGAACATTGCTGAATGTATTTGATAGACTTCCTCTGCCTAAAGAAGATAAGCTTCTTTACTAAGGGTTGGTACAGGGGTCAAGTTATGGACTGCTTAAATTTAAGCATCATCATCATAATAATAAATAAACAATATGAAAAAACGGGGTATGAAGCTTTAAATTGTGTTATGGAGAATGAATTTTTTCCCTGCTTCCCTCTTTCAGCAGAGTAACACCTCCCTCCAGATGGGCCCTTTCAGGATCATTTTCCACGCAGTGAAGGGCCACTGGTATCTTCACTTCTTTTGAGTCCTAGTTTTCTTGGTAGGAGAGTCCTAGCTGCTGGAGCATTTTTGCTTTCTCTTCTTCCTTGAGTCTGAGATCAAAATGTCTCAATTTTCTCTGTGCCTCAGCCAGATTAATTAAAAATAGCTATCATATATCCAATTCTCAATTATCAGAGGTAATTAAAACATATAAAAATTTCTTCCATAATCATTCATACGTTGGGGAGTATCTCCAATGGTATTTTCTTCTTGATGTTTGCTCAGGAAATACCATAAGAATGATAAAGATAGCCATTTAACCCCTGTCTCATTTTGAAATGTATCTTAGGTGATATAAAAATCATGCAACATAATTGAAACAAAAGAGATAAATCAGAGCAAAGAGAAAAAGACAGTAAAATGAAACAAGAAATAATGCCACAGCACAAATTAATTTCAACCACAGGGATTCAAGCAGTCACTACAGAGGGACCACAAATTTGGCTTTGAGCAACGAAGGAATCAAACCAGTCATAGGAGTCAAGATGTTCTATAAGATGAATACCAGGGGCTTGGAGACTGGAGATCTGAAGTTTCTCCAAGGCGTCTTCAAATGGGACACTTGGTGGCTTCCCTGGTGGTACAGTGGATAAGAATCTGCCTTGCAACACACGGGACACCGGTTCGATCCCTAGTCCGGGAAGGTTCCACATGTGGAGGAGCACCACACTATTAAAGCCTAGACACCTAGAGCCGGTGCTCCACAAGAGCAGCCACCTCAGTGACCCCCACACCACAACCAAGAGTAGCCCTCATCTCCGTAACTGGGGAAAGCCCACGTGTAGCAACGAAGACCCAGCATAACCAACAAAATAAAAATAAAGAAATAAAAGAGACACCACTGGATGTCATAAGTAACATTTAAAGTGAGTTTTCAATTGCTGTTTCTTATAGTGTCACTCAAGGAACCTTAACTTAAGGCCTAACAGCAAAGTGAAGTCCTCAAAACCTCAGTTCTCTAAGAGAACAAAGTGATGTAATTCAAATATAAAGTCCTTTAATTACCTGACTTGATCGTGTTTAAAGTTTAAAATATCTAAGAGAAACAAAGGACTGCATCCTCCCATACATGTTATTTTCTCCAATCAAACTTCAATAAGAATCACGCAACAAAGAAAGCAAGGACAAACTCTCTGGCAAGGGTCTAATGTATCAAAACTCTGTATTTTTGATTAGACAGGGGTCTGCAAGAGCGTGGCATCTACTTACGAACACAAAGTAGGCTATCCAAGCCAGGTGCCTACATAGACCTGCCTCTGTAAAGAAGCCAGCTAAGGCGTACCCATGGGCTGGGGCCAGATTTCCTTCAGAAAATAGTTCACATTTGCTCTGACACAACAACAAATGGACAGCCAAAGCCCCATGGAGCGTGACCACCATGGGACATAAATAACAACCCTCCCACAAATATATCATATGTTCCACAGTTTAGTTTTCTATTACCCTGTTTTGGTTTATTTATCCCGTGCCTCCCCACCCACTAGAGTAGATAGTTGAGAAGTGACTGTTAAAAACAAAATCAATCTGCAGAGAAAAGTCATTTTGGATTAATGACTGTGGCCCTAGGCTGTTGGCCTTGTGTTTAATTTGGCTCCTTCCCAATCCAGTCCCACGCAGGAGATAGGTCACTCTGTATAGCTAACTCCACCAACAAGATGATTTTGTTTTTTATAAAATATGTTCACTTGGTAAGCTGTCAAAGTGAGTGGTGCTTAAGGTATGCATTATTCAGAGGGAGAAAATATTTTCAGCACTACTTGGAAGTCTTTATTTCTGACAACGCACTAAGAACTCGACACAGTGATCTTATTGTTTTAGCTGTTGCTTTTACCATTACTCATGAAACATGCCTGGAAAAAAAACCAGGGTAACTTCTCCCTCCCCTTCCCAAATGTTTTGTGTGTGTGAACTTTTTTTTTTTTTAAACTTTTGGTTTGGGATGAATGCGCCTAACAACCCACCACCTGGTGTCCAAATATTTTTACAGACTTGAATTTAAATACCACAGAATTAGGGCCATAGCTCCGGTTATATTGGTCTTTTTCTCAGACAGGCTTTTTTTAATTGAATGTAATCGTTCTTGAGCTAGGAGAATCTCAGCCAGGAGGAGATGTAGCCTTTAGATGAGAACGCACTATGTTGACCAATTAAAAAAAAAAAAAAAAAAAAGATGGAAAAGAGAACTCCCCCTGGAGAATATTTCAAGGAAAAAAAATGAACGTTTAAAAAAAAAAATGAAGGTTTATTTTGGTTATCATAATCAGCAGTATACAAAATGAACCAAAGTGACAACTCCTGCTGCATTCCTGCCGTAATTGTCCCTGGTGGAAGAAGATAAGGTATGAACAAGCTCAGTAGGAATCAGGTTTCAGTCCTGTCAGGTGTAATCAGAACCGCAGTCCTAAAACAAAGGCCTCCACGCCACCTCCTCCCTCAGTCAGGGGACTGTTCGATTCCCCCTCCCACCCTAACCCCAACCCTGCCAGGCACTAAGAGAATAAAGAGGGATCAAATCTGTACAAACGAAACAACAGTAGCAAGCCTGAGGGCTGTCTGTCCGTCTGCACACCCTGGGATCAGTGATCTCCAGGTAACATTGGTTCTCCACTTTTCCTATAGAATAATAGCAATAGATCTTTAGAAAATATGTTTTGTTGTTTTTAAAAATGAACATTTCCCTTTTAATCCTATGCAAAGAAACTTGGTGAGTGAGTCTACATTATGATGGAGTTCCTAGGACCATGCCATGTCATGATGGTTAGAAAGAACATTTTTTTTTCCCTGAAAGAAAAGAGAGTACATTCACTCAAAATGTCAGCCAGATTTAGAGCCCAGAGAAAACTGCTCTGGTCAGTGACTGGTAAGATCTGTATGACTGGATTTCCTCACAAAGTTAAAAATAAGGACATGCTAAGTCACTTTAGTCGTGTCTGATTCTTTGCGACCCATGGACTGTAACCTACCAGGCTCCTCTGTCCATGGGATTCTCCATGCAAGAATACTGGAGTGGGTTGTCATGCCCTTCTCCAGGGGATCTTCCCAACCCAGGGATCGAACCTGCAACTCTTATGTCTCCTGCATTGGCAAACAGGTTCTTTACTATTCGCATCACCTGGTAAACCCCTAAAAATAAGGACAAACAGAACCAAAACAAACAAAAAAAGACATGTCCTTGCAGCCACTAGCTTTGCTAGTGAAACTAATCGGAAGATTCATTAAAATAATCTCAGAATTCAACCTGTCCCCAGTGTCTCATTGGCCAGACAGTTACCAACAACTGGATTTTGATGCAGCTGCCTCGGAATAAAAGCGAGAGCTGACACTCCCATTTCAGCAGTGGACAAACTAAGGTGCAGTGAAGCAGTCATGCCAGGGTCCCTGAGAGCCGGTGGTGAGCCGGAGACGGGTCAGAAAGAGTAGGAAGTGTAGACACTGGTGATAAGGCGATGACCAGAGGAAATTAAAGCTCTGTAGTGTGGGAAAAGAACAATTAGCCAAGACAGAGGAGCAGGAAGGAATACAGAATGAATTACAATCAGAGGAAACGAGCCAGCAACAAAAAAGCCCGGTGGGGCAGGGCGAGAGGAGTCGGGAGAAGTGACTGAGGAATGCTGTCTTTCAGTTCCTTCAGGAGCTCATTGTTGACTTCCGGAGACTCATAACTTAACCCCTTTGTACCTCGAAACATCAAACTCCGAGGCAGTTCTCTTTATTCATGCAGCACTTTGAGTATTACTTCATGAATATTATTAATTCCAGATAAGAATGACTTCGTGATTAATTTAGAGAAATCTGTCCCCCATCCAGAGAAAGGCCAGAAGTTTAAGCTTGGATTGGTAAGGAAAATAGTTCCATCAGAAACCATAAGAAATATCTACAGCACAAGTATAGATGTTTAGGCAGGTTTAGATGGTTTAATACCAATAAAAAAGTATTCATTAATGAGATCTTTTTTCCCCCAGATGCTATTATTACTTTAAAAATTTTTTTATTGGAGTCTAATTGATTTACAGTGTTGTGTTAGTTTCAGGATTACAGCAAAGTGAATCAGTTATATGAGATCCCTTTTTTCTTTCTAAAAAGAATCAATACCAAAATAACCTAAAAGGATGAAACGCTCTATAACTAGGAGGCTGCTGCTGCTAAGTTACTTCAGTCGTGTCCGACTCTGTGCAACCCCAGAGACAGCAGCCCACCAGGCTCCCCCATCCCTGGGATTCTCCAGGCAAGAACACTAGTAGAAGGTGACAGGAAAAAGGTACAATTTTATAAAAACAAGAATTAGCTTATTCTTTAAATCAGTATGTTTACCACACATGATGATTAGCATGAAAAAAGGACTTACGGTGAGCCCAAAATAATATTGTTTTTGATTCATTCCTAAAAGTTGATTGTCAGAAAGCTAAGAGAAGCTCAACTGCAATCAGCCAAGATGTTAAAATCATGGGAGAAGGGCAAGCAGAAGGATGAAACACTGCAGCTAGAGTCGCTGAAAAGAAGGGGGAAGAGTTTGATTATAAAATAGGTGAGGATACTAAAGAGGATTAGAAGAACCAGATACTGTTACAAAGGGCTGATTGAGGGGGCAAAGTGGATAATAAGGCAAATTAAAGATTCCTAAAAATCTTCTGTGTCCAGGAAATGAATTAACTGCCCAGACAAACTAATAAAAAAGGATCACATGAGAATAATCAAAAGTTACTGTAGAAAAAACAGAAGGCTTTTTGCTTTATAAAACCAGCACATTTAGAAAGATTTTTTTATAAAACAGGGAGGCGGCTTTGAGACAATACTAAGAGGATATAAAATGAACTGCTAAAGTAGATGGTAATGGAAGGACGACCTTAGAAAAAGCCACAACCATAAAAGATTCTTTAAAGACCCAAAGTGGTCATGGGTGAGGGGGAACATTCTTCGGGACCTTGGAAAAATTGAACTAAGTTTTATTTTAGTTAAGCTTTTTGTCTTGCCTTCATGAGGCCAGTAAAATGTATCAGAAATGGAAACAGTGTCAAAAAAGTGATAAATTAAGGGCGATTAGGAATTCCCTTCCATAAATTAAGATGACTCAAGAAGAGACAACCTCTGAGTGGGAAGGAAAAGCGTCAGAGATTAATACTGCCTTAATGCAGTGTTTGGATGGCTCCCTGGAAAGACAGAATGCTTGGGGGAATCAGAGCCAAGCAAATCTCACACATTTCTAGAAATGGACCAGGGGAGGGAGCAAAAAACTGCTAGCGTTTCCTTTGGAACTCAAGGGCAACTGAAAAATTTAAAGTGTAGATAAAGCATCAGGGTGAAATTACAAAATGCCTAGATTTATGTGAGTTTAGAAAATAAGCAATCTTGTTTTAAGAAAAATTACCTCAATTAAAGTTCTTATAGAGGTCTCTGGAGACTTATATTTATAGAGAAAACTAGTAAATGAACTTATATTGGCATCATCATCATATTCTGCAAATGCTATTTGTTAGCTAATAAAGAATAGAGACTGGTAAGAAGGTATTACGGAGAAGGCAATGGCACCCCACTCCAGGACTCTTGCCTGGAAAATCCAATGGACAGAGAAGCCTGGTAGGCTGCAGTCCATGGGGTCGCTAAGAGTCGGACAGGACTGAGTGACTTCATTTTCACTTTTTACTTTCATGCATTGGAGAAGGAAATGGCGACCCACTCTAGTATTCTTGCCTGGAGAATCCCAGGGATGGGGGAGCCTGGTGGGCTGCTGTCTACAGGGTCACACAGGGTCAGACACGACTGTAGCGACTTAGCAGCAGCAGCAGCAGCAAGAAGGTATTAAGAGCAGATTAAGTAACCCCTCCCCACTTGGAGATCCTAACACTCCTAAGGACCTGACATCAGTGTAGACAAAAAGCGTCCCACGAGCGTGGGCATCCAATGATAGGAAGGCACATGCATTATACAGCACACGTGTGGGCAAGAGAATCTCAACCTCAGGTTCATCTAAAAACAGAAGACATTAACAGAACAGGTGTACGTCATGAGACCCTTGATGAGCGGTGATGAAGCAAATGGCTTGCTTTGCAGACAGGGTATTTTGGATACAGAAAGGATCTCAGAGCCCAGGGCCAAAAGTGGGCAATCAGCCTGAGGAAACTGAGAAGGGCTTGTTAAGAGGACCATTTTAGTAAAGAGTAGTGGGAAAGATTAGGTGTTCTAGAGGAGAAGGCAGCTTTGAACATGGACTCTAGACAAGTTGAGTTTGAAGTCCAGCTCCACAGTGGTAAACCTTTCTGGGCTTTGGTTTTCTTGTCTCAAAAATGGGATTTTAGGGGACTTCCCGGGTGGTCCAGTGGTTAAGACTCTACACTGAAGTAGATGCAGGGAATGCTGTTTCAAACTCTGTCTGGGAAACTAAGATTCCACATGCTGCATGGCTGTGGCCAAAAAATGGAGGGGGAGCAGATTTTAATTCCTTAGAAAATATTTAACGATTGTTAAGAGTTCAGTGAGATTGTACGTGAAAAATAAGATTTCCAACAAAAGCTATGTGAATGAGTTGCAGTCAGTTTGAGGATAAGAATGCATACCTTCCTAGCTTCCTTCATGCCATCTCTGGCTAACTTTCTATTGCCTTTTCTAACCTCTTCCACTCTCAAAGGACCACAGCTCCACTTGGCTCTCCTGCTCTAAAAAATGGTGGGAAGGTCTACCTCATCCTGTTTCCCCCTTCCCACTCAGAACATAGTCTATTTCTTGTGCACTTTATTTCCTGTTCTATTTTCAAGGACACAGACCCCATTCCTTCCCAAAGCTAACCTCTCTCTTGCACTCAGTTCAGTTCAGTTCAGTCACTCAGTCGTGTCCGACTCTTTGCGACCCCATGAGTCGCAGCACGCCAGGCCTTCCTGTCCATCACCAACTCCCGGAATTTACTCAGACTCATGTCCATCGAGTCGGTGATGCCATCCAGCCATCTCATCCTCTGTCGTCCCCTTCTCCTCCTGCCCCCAATCCCTCCCAGCATCAGGGTCTTTTCCAATGAGTCAACTCTTCACACGAGGTGGCCAAAGTATCCAAAAATGGCCTCAAGGCTCTTGCAGGATGCTACTTCATCAGTAAGCCCATTTTTCTGTCCCAGCTGCAGAAACTCCTCCATCAACTCCTTCCCCTCAGCTTCTAGCCTACGCAATTTTTTTCTGGCTTCATGCATCTTGTCCTCCAGTGCGCAGATTGGCACTGCCCACTGCCCTCATTCCTCACATAAACTAAACTCCCCTCTGTCTGTGTTTTGCTCCCTTCCTCTGCTGAAACAGCTGGTTTCATGGCCATCCAAGAAGAATCTAACAGGTCTTTCTCCATCTATTCTGTTCTAGCTTCTTGTGGTTCTGAGTTTACCTTCTCAGAAGCAAACATTCAGTCTACACCAGGCAGGTGATGTGTGCTAATATTATTGGCTACTCTGAAATAGGCGTTCTCTCTCTTTTCTCATTGTTCCTTCTTAGTCTTCTTTTCTTTACTCACACTGTTCATGTACCTTATCTCCAAGGATTCTCGGCTTAGCTTGTTTGGTTTCTCTCAGTGGACTTCCTCTGGGCAACCTCATTCAAGCCTATGACCTTTTTTTTACAGGTTATTCCTTCACTACTCTCCTGAAGTCGGAATTTCCAATTGTCTTTTGAAAATCTCATGTCATTACCTTTTCATTCATTTAGTTATCCAGTCAATGAAAACTTATTGAGTGCCTCTGAAACGTGCTAAAATCATCTACTCTTTATTCCCACTCCCATCTGCATTTTGTCCTGTCCTTACTCTGGATAAATGACATTTTGATCATTACACCTCAATGAGGATCTTCAATCTCCTTATCTGGACATCTAATCAGCCACTGAGTCATTATGGCAGTATACATTGACTCCTTTAACATATGCCTACTTTTTCTCTAGAAGTTAGAAGCTAGCTTATTTCTTGGGGGCAGAAGCTAATTTCAGTTCTCTCTGCAACTTCCCAAAGTGACTTAGTATAGTTTCTAGAACTGAGTGTAACTCCATAAATATTGTTGAATTACATTGAATTGAAATCATTCATTAAGTGATTGACAGTTTTGGCAAGAATCTTAGAAGATGTGCCTAATTCTTTGGCAAAAAATGCAAATACACTCAGTTATCAATCAATACTTGCAATTAAGGTTTTAAAATTCTATAGACATGTGCAGGAAAAAAAAAACATGTAATGGGCCTAAAAATAATAATTTTGAGGATGGAAATAGAATTGTTTGAGAGAAGACTATCCTTTGCTTAGCAAATGAACTTGAATATGAAAGATGAAATCCCCAAGGATAAATTGCCTTGTATTAGAAAAGTATCAAGAATTGAAGAGTGGCAGCCAAAAGCAGGGCATCCCTGGTGGCCCCAGTGGGAAAGAATCTGTCTGCAATGCAGAAGCTGCGGAAGACACAGGTGCGATCCCTGGGTTGGGAAGATCCCCTGGAGGAGGAAATGGCAACCCAGTCCAGTCCTCTTGCCTGGAGAATCCCACGTATGGAAGAGCCTGGTGGGCTACAGTCTTTGCATGTTGCAGAGAGCAGGACACGACTGAATCGACTTAGTATGATGCAGGCACAGCCAAAAGGGAAGAGAAAGAGGAGCTAAGGAAGGTGAAGTGAGGGGGTGATTTTTGTCAGAGCCCCCTCTCAAAGAGAGCCAGTATGTAGTTAAGAACGGCTAAGTGAGTTTCAAACCCAATGGCATCCAATAATTGGTTTTACATAATTGGTCATGCTGTACTCTGATTTTGTGTAAGTCTTATCGTTCTCTCCTCTGTTGTAGACCCTCAGTAAGTCTCCCACGTGGTGCCCTAAGTCAGTGAGTGTGGCAGCTGTAGGTGCCGTTGAGGTCTTTCTTCCAGAGAACCTGCTGCAGTGAGAACAGGTACATCAGCCTCCAGCTGCTGCACCTTTCGGATGCACTACAGAGTTCATGCCAAAGCCTCCACCTCCCTGGGCTGCCCAACCAGTGAGTGAACACAACAGGGGCTGTAACTGGGCCATTCCTGCCCACCGCAGGACTCCTCCAATGCTGATCATTGCTCTCAACCCCCGTATCTGCTCGCT
This sequence comes from Cervus elaphus, assembly GCF_910594005.1. Taxonomy (NCBI): domain Eukaryota; kingdom Metazoa; phylum Chordata; class Mammalia; order Artiodactyla; family Cervidae; genus Cervus; species Cervus elaphus. The sequence goes on along the minus strand of NC_057834.1, from coordinate 72,002,517 downwards.
CAGGACCTTCTCAGTGCCGCAACATGGCTTGAGGCTCTTCCTACCGATCAACTTCTTTCCTTTCCTTTCTTTCTTCGAAGGTGTCAGGGCTGAGCCCTGTCTGAGACTTCCCCTACCTGCTCCTGCTCTCTTGCTCTCTCTTCTTTATCATTGAAAACATTTCCCTCAAGAATTCACTTGCATTTCTAACTTTTTCTTGGTGACTGAATCTCAGAGGACCTGAAATGACACAGTGGGGTGTTTTCCTTGTGGATGGGGCCTGGGCAATGCAGGAATTGAAGCAGTTTCCATGGTGGAGCCATATGGTGTGGAAAAGGACAGTGCGTACAGAAGGTGAGGGCTGAGTGGGGATGGAGAAATGAGCAGAAGCAGGAAGCTGGAGCCTGGAAGTGACTAGAAGCAAAGCTCTCTGGGAATATCTAGAGATTTGGGAGAGAGATGCTGGGTTTCCCATTTTGTTTGTACCTTAGAGGATGAGGTAGCCTCAGCAGCTGGAGGACTTTCCTGGAAAACCAGCTGTCTTGCTGTGTGTGAGCAGGTGCAAAGGCAGAAGCTCACGTTGTGCTTTGCCCTGCAGGGAATGGAGGGTGGTCAGAGAGCCCATTATTGTTCCTGCAGCACCTGCCTCAGGGCTCGGCAAAGAGGAAACAAGTCAGACTTGCTGAATGAAGAAAAAACCTGCTGCTCTAAAGGAGCTCACATTTCCTGGTCTGGGTGAATTACATCAGCTACCCAATAAACCTGTGAATGACATCACCAAATCCCAGTTAGTGACCACTAAGAAATTTAGAAGATGGAAAGGGCTATGAACTGGGAATTCAACAATGTCAATGGGGTATTCCACACGAAACCAGGATGACCCACTTTGTTAACTCAATGTATGATAGTTTTTCCCCCAAGGGGAGTTTATTTTGAAGGAGTTTATTTCACATTTACACATCTGCATACTTTGTATTAATAATGTGAAGATGAAATATTTACAATCATCCCTTACCTTCTACCAGGCTCTCTCTCTGAGATACTGCCTGCAAATGCAGGTGTGGATACTGAACTTGGCCTTCCCCTATCCCTTCAGGCTCCCGGCCGTGGCAGCTGGTGGTCCCTGGGGCTCTCCTAGCCCCAGTCACTCTGTTCTCTCCTGTCAGGGACCAGCAGGGCACAGGGAAACCGCTGCTAAGCCAACTGCAGTCAGCACAGCCCAACTGCAGTGGTGGAGGCATCAGCCAGGCTTGTGCCATGGGCAGTAGCTGCCAACTTGGGAAAGGCGTAAGAGAACAGGGAGGTTGCCAGAGTATTATCACCTTTACATTTCAGTGAAATTGCTTGATTCTGCAATATGGTCTGTATCTCTCTTCTGAAGGCCACCTCTGCCTCACTTACCTCCAATGTCTAAGAAGACTTAGTCCAAAGGGAGGTGGTGATGAGCGCTGTTATTATTGGCTATGCTGAGTGCTTTCCATGTACTTTATCAAGCTATGTTTACATAGCTAAGAAGGTCCACTAAAGTGACTTTTCCTGAGTGAAGAACATCTGCTCCACGCTCTGGTATATACATTATAAATGCCTCTGAGATACACCATTACCCCAAAAGCGCCAGGTGGATTCTACCACCCATGATCGGTTACTTGAGCTGTTCAACAAGATTCTGGCGTGGATTATGAAGGCAGTTTCAATAGTATTGTATGATGAACAATTGAAGAACTACCAGTGTTTAACTGAGGGTGTCTGGCCCCTGGGATGTGTATGAATCACCATGTAAGGAAAAGGGAGCTCCTGTAAAAATTTACTTCTCATGATCTTAGTTCTGAACTGCCTTTCTGTACCTGTGCCTCTTATTGTTCTCTTCCACTCCTGACCTTCTTCGCTAACAAATTTACTGTCTGATATCTTCCTTCTGTCCCTTCTTCTACCTCCTGACTTGATCCTTGGGTTTGGGAAGATCCCCTGGAAAAGGAAATGGCAAGCCAATCCAGTATTCTTGCCTGGGAAGTCCCATGGACTGAGGAGCCTGGCTGGCTACAATCCATGGGGCTGCAAAGAGTCGGACACCACCCAGCAACTGAGCATGCACACACACATACATTCTTTCAGTACAGAGTGTCCATTTTCCTTCAGATATGACCATTACTCTTACTGGCAAAAACTCTGGCCCTCGTATCTGTATAGGATAGTATTTGGCCGTTTCAGGTAAGTACCCTGCCTAGGTAAACTGTGGGAACTTTCAACCAGGGCTCCATTTGTGGTGTGGAACACCTAACAGGTTTGGTGCTTGAACTCGATACTGGGAAGGCATGAGCAAACATAGTTCTGCCTTCAAATTCCTGGGAGCAGCATTTTTCTTATTCTCTATGGCTCCGAGGGATAGAATGAGGAATAGTGGGGGCATTAAAAGGACAGAGTATACCTTAAAACAGAAACAAAAATGTATTTGACAGCAGTCAGAGCATCCACACTTGCATCACCTTGTCTCTAAAAGGCGCTAGAGCAAAGAGTGACTATCCGTCACATAGAAATGATGGCAAAAGGAGTCAGGCATCCATAGATCATTTACTAAGGGTCTGTGGCTCAGCGGTAAAGAATCTGCCTGTCAATGAAGGAGATGCCAGTTTGATCCTTGGGTTGGGAAGATCCCTTGGAAAAGGAAATGGCAAGCCAATCCAGTATTCTTGCCTGGGAAATCCCATGGACTGAGGAGCCTGGCTGGCTACAATCCATGAGGCTGCAAAAGTTGGACACCACCCAGCAACTGAGCATGCACACACACATACATTCTTTCAGTACAGAGTGTCTCAGATTCTAAACTTTCATGACTCTTTGAGTTAAATAGAAAAAAATTCAGATGTTTGACCCCGAGGAACAATTTGGAGTTGGAGCCACTGGAGGGTCATTCACATATGGCTCTTACCAAGAAGAAAATCACTGAGATGAGAAGCATTAGTTTGAATCTGGGTTGGGAGGGAGGAACCATACCCTCAGAAGGAACCTGATAAACGGTTTGTGTTTCTCTATGACAAACAGGGTAAACTTAGACTAAAGAATGTCAGCAATTTTTGCCTTCCCACACACTACTCTATGATAATTAGTTTTACTATTTTTTCACAAGCTATTACTTTAATTATTTTAATTAGATTGTTCATGCACTCAAGTTGTTTACAAGCACTTTTTCTTTTATAGCATATGGATAAACAGTAGAGGGAAACCACCACCCTGGAGAAAGTCAGTAAGTTTTTACTAGGCAGCCATAGCCCGTGGAAATGGCCCCTCCTACTCCAAACTGGAGAGCTCCCAGCATCCTGGTCCCTGCTTAGAGAGGACCAGGTCCCTGCCTCTGTGCAGTGCCTAAGTCACAACCTTATATTCTGGGGCCATTGCTTCTTCAGTCGAAGAAAGAGAGCAAATAACCTATTTTTTATATGCCCCTCTGACAACCACCACCACAGAGTAACTACTAAGGGTTATGGAAGTTAGTTGTCCACCTATATTGAAATTTCACATGCTTGGCATTTCCTAACTTTTCTGGTTTGTTTCCTGCTTCCACCTCATACCATCTGGGTGACCTTGAAAAAGTAACTTCTCAAATTCTCCCTTTGCCTATCTGTCAAATGAAGGTTAAAAACACTGAACAGGTAGAGTTCTTCAGAGGATTCAATGAGTCAGCCTTGGGTGGACCCTTAAGACTGTTCCAGCAAAGAATGGTCATCAGTTGGTATCTATTCCTCCTCCCTCTTCTACTCCACCCTCTCAGGCTTTTTGACATGACAAAATTGAGATTTTTTGGTTTCAGGCTTCAGGGCTCTCTCTTACTTCATTATTGTTCTTAAGCCTATTCTTTTCATAAGTATGAAAGAGAGAAAGTGAAATAAGTTGAGAAAACAGTCTCTGAGGAATTATCACCATTCAAGTAGTCTTATTGGAACAGATGAGACCCCCGAGTTCCTGTTCTCTGTTTTGTCATCCTTGTCAAAGTTAGTGCACATGAGCTGCATTGAATATGTCTCTCAGCCCCATCCTTTCCATGTGATGGGGCTCCTAAATCACGACCAGTGAAGTGTGATTTAAACTTTTTTTTATTTAAAACTTTAATAGATTAATAGGAAAAAATTTTTTTTTCTCCAGGAGTTTTCCTATGACTAGGATCTAGAACAGAGAAAAAGATTTAGTCTGTGTTGAATTGAGATGTTTACACTTGACCTCATTTATTGCATTGTTCCAATTAAATATGATAACCAAATATTATTTTTACCATAATTTAGTGTTAGTCGCTCAGTCGCGTCCGACTCTTTGCAACCCCATGGGCTGTAGCCCTTCCAGGTTCCTCTGTCCGTGGGATTCTCCAGGCAAGAATACTGGAGTGGGTCACCATTTCCTTCTTCAGGGGATCTTTCTGAACCAGGGATCGAACCCACGTTTCCAGCATTACAGGCAGATTCTTTACCATCTGAGTCACCAGGGAAGCCCCTACCATAATTTAAACATTAAACAAATAACTGACAGGTCAAAAGATTTTCAGAAGAAGTCTTAGGGCACCATCTAGTGACTATTTGGGGTACAATTTAAACAAAACCCCAAACTCCCCGATTAAGTTTTCAAAAGAAGTCTCTGGCTCCCTCTTGTGGCACATCACACAACTGGGGAAACAAAAGCTTCCAGATGATGCCTTTTGTCCCAGGAATGGTCAAATATTCTATCTCTGGGGCAAATAAATAGAGGAAAACAATAGAATAGAAAAGACTAGAGATCTCTTCAAGAAAATTAGAGATACCAAGGGAACATTTCATGCAAAGATGGGCACAATAAAGGACAGAAACGGTATGGACCTAACAGAAGCAGAAGATATTAAGAAGAGGTGGCAAGAATACACAGAACTATACAAAAAAGATCTTCATGACCCAGATAACCACAATGGTGTGATCACTCACCTAGAGTCAGACATCCTGGAATGCGAAGTCAAGTGGGCCTTATTAGGAAGCATTACTATGAACAAAGCTAGTGGAGGTGATGGAATTCCAGTTGAATGAGTGAAGAGTGAAAGTTGCTCAATAGTGTCCGACTCTTTGCGACCCCATGGACTTAGTCCATGGAATTCTCCAGGCCAGAATACTGGAGTGGGTAGCCTTTCCCTTCTTCAGGGGATCTTCCGGACCCAGGAATCGAACCCAGGTCTCCCACATTGCAGGCAGATTCTTTATCAGCTGAGCCACCAGGGAAACCCAAGAATACTGGAGTGGGTAGCCTATCCCTTCGCCAGTGGATCTTCCTGACCCAGGAATCGAACTGAGATCTCTGGCATCACAAGTGGATTCCTTACCAACTGGACTATGAAGAAAGCCCAGTTGAGCTATTTCAAATCCTAAAAGATGATGCTGTGAAAGTGCTGCACTCAATATGCCAGCAAATTTGGAAAACTCAGCAGTGGCCACAGGACTGGAAAAGGTCAGTTTTCATTCCCATCCCAAAGAAAAACAATGCCAAAGAATGTTCAAACTACTGCATAGTTGTACTTGTCTCACACACTATCAAAGTAATACTCAAAATTCTCCAAACCAGCCTTCAATAGTATGTGAACTGAGAACTTACACATGTTCAAGCTGGATTTAGAAAAGGCAGAGAAACCAGAGATCAAATTGCCAGCATCTGTTGGTTCATAGAAAAAGAAAGAGAGTTCCAGAAAAACATCTCTTGCTGCTTTATTGAGTACGCCAAAGCCTTTGACTATGTGTATCAACAAACTGGAAAATTCTTCAAGAGATGGGAATACAAGACCACATTACCTGCCTCCTGAGAAATCTGTATGCAGGTCAAGAAGCAACAGTTAGAACCGAAGATAGAACAACAGACTGGTTCCAAATTGGGAAACGAGTACATCAAGGCTGTATATTGTCACCCTGCTTATTTAACTTGTATGCAGAGTACACCATGCGAAATGCTGGGCTGGATGAAGTGAAAGCTGGAATCAAGATTTCTGGGAGAAATATCAGTAACCTCAGATATACAGATGACACCACCCTTATGGCAGAAAGTGAAGAAGAACTGAAGAGCCTCTTGATGAAAGTGAAAGAGGAGAATGAAAAATCTGGCTTGAAACTCAACATCCAAAAAACTAAGATCATGGCATCTGGTCCCATTACTTCATGGTAAATAGGTGGGGAAACAATGGAAATAGTGACAGACTATTTTCTTGGGCTCCAAAATCACTGTAGATGGTGATTGCAGCCATGAAATTAAAAAGACACTTGCTCCTTGGAAGAAAAGCTATGATTGACCTAGACAGCATATTAAAAAGCAGAGACATTACTTTGCTGACAAAGGTTCCTCTAGTCAAAGCTATGGTTTTTCCAGTAGTCATGTATGGATGTGAGAGTTGGACTATAAAGAAAGCTGAGCACCAAAGAATTGATGCTTTTGAACTGTGGTGTTGAAGACTCTCGAGAGTCCCTTGGACTGCAAGGAGATCCAACCAGTCCATCCTAAAAGAAATCCGTCCTGAATATTCATTGAAAGGACTGATGCTGAAGCTGAAACTCCAATACTTTGGCTACTTGATGTGAAGAACTGACTCATTGGAAAAGCCCCCTGATGCTGGGAAAGATTGAAAGCAGGAGGAGAAGGGGATGACAGAATATGAGATGATTGGGTGGCATCACCAACTCAGTGGTTATGAGTTTGAGTAAACTCTGGGAGTTGATGATGGACAGGGCGGCCTGGCGTGCTGCAGTCCATGGGTTCGAAAAGAGTTGGACACGACTGAGTGACTGAACTGAACTGGGGCTTCTTTGGTGGCTCAGAAGTTGAAGAATCTGCCTGCAGTGCAGGAGATCTGGGTTTGATCCTGGGTCAGGAAGATCCCCTGGAGAAGGGAATGGCAACCCACTCCAGTATTCTTGCCTGGAAAATTCTATAGACAGAGGAACCTGGCAGGCTACAGTCCATGGGATCTCAAAGTGTTGGACACAACTGAATGACTAACACTGTCATGACTGCCAGTGATTCCCTCAAGAATCACAGTAGAGCCACGCTTTTTTTTCCTGTGTAAGTTTGCACTGTAGTATGATACTTATTGGTAAAGTCCTGCTGTAACTTCAAAAATGGAAATAATGAGAATTGTTCCAAAATTTTAACATTTGTCAGGAATAAAATTTTAAAGCTGGCCAGACAAAGAAAATGTTAACTGTCTTCATGCCATGGTCGTACTGGAGCATCCCCTGACCAGTGACTAGAAGACCCCACCATCCTGGTAACCTTATTGAGTGCTTTCTAATCTTTTTATGTGTTCCAACAGTTAATTTGCACAACTCCAAGAGGGAAGACTCTACTATAATCCTCATTTCCAAAGAGAAAACTGAAGCACAGAAAGGAAATTGCCAAAGTCCAATTGCCAAGTGCCAGGCCTGGTATGTGAGTCATAGGCATGGCCCATCACCCACTCACTCCTGCTGTCACCTAGGTCTCTACTAAGACTCTGGGCAGGACTTCAGTGGCATTGTCATCCTGTCTGAATCTTCACTGTTTTAATAGCCCTTTAGCAATGTCTTCTAAATTCTTGTTGAACACATGTTAATGTTAACATTTTAACACGTTAAATTGTCTCATTTTAACCTCAAAGTAAGTAAGAGTTAGTTACTCAATTGTGTCTGACTCTTTTCAACCCCATGGACTGTATGTAGCCTGCCAGGCTCCTCTGTCCATGGAATTCTCGAGGCAAGAATACTGGAGTGGGTTGCCATTCCCTTCTCGAGTGGATCTTTCTGACCCAGGGATCAAACCCAGGTCTTCTGCACTGCAGGCAGATTCTTGACGTCTGAGCCACTAGGGAAGCCCCTTTTAACCTCAAAAATAGAAATAAAAGAGCTTAATCCGTATCTTCTACATTTGTTAAGAACCACAGAATGTTAAAACTGGCCATTCAAGCAATTGGCATAATATCTGTGCTGTTAGTATCAGATAGACTCTACAGGGCTTCCCAACTTCGGCACTATTCACATTTGAGGCCTGATAATTCACTGTGGTCAAGGACTTTCCTGTGCATTGAGATAGCAACATCCCTGGTCTCTACCCAATAGATGCCAGTTTCCTCAGTCCCAATGTCTCCATTTTGGAGGGAGAGCAGCAGAAATGCTCAAATCTTCCTGGGTTGAGAACTACAGGGCAGTGTATACTCTGAAATCATTGATACAAAATGGAGAAAATAGAAGCAGCATTAGAGACGGCATAATTTTCCTAAATGGTCCTGAGATAGGGGAAGAAGAATAGAAGCAATGAAAAAATGCCATTGGCCCAGCTGCAACATTAGCCCCCAGAAAAATGCCACAAATCTATCATGTTTATCTCCTCTGCAGCCTGAGAATGCACCAATACCCTTACATTACATGCTGTGGAAATAATCATTAAGTATGTGAGACATTCATGATTGCATTGTGTCACAGCATCAGAAAATGTCACTAGTTGCTGCTGGCTTTGTGCTTGAGGAACAGGAAGTTTTCCATTCTTTGGGTGGGCATGACTTGCCTGTTGAGAGTGGAATGCCTCCAGGTACTTTGCTATCAGGAGAAACCCAGCCTGAGGAGCAGGTTGTAAGCTGAGCTGAGAGCCCTTACCACTGTGTAAACCTCTTCTTCCAATCCTGTAAGATCTTTACCATTTCTGAACTCTTTGTTTTGTGAACTCATGAATTTCATTATTAAGTCGACTTTAGGTCAATTTTCCTTTTTTGTATAATCTAAAGGATCTTGACTCATACACAGTCCTTAAAACACTGCCATGCCATGATGTTATTTTAAAAAGGACATCAATAAATTAGAATATTTGTTACTGAATAAATGAATTCATCCATCAGGTATTTATGGAGTACCATACAACTACTTTACCCACTCCAGTGTTCTTGCCTGGAGAATCCCAGGGATGGGGGAGCCTGGTGGGCTGCCGTCTCTGGGGTCGCACAGAGTCGGACACGACTGAAGCGACTTAGTAGCAGCAGCAGCAGCAGCAGCATACAACTACTTTAGAGAGTGAGCAAAATGATAAAGGGTATAAAATCTACCTCATTTGAGGGAAAATGGTAAGAAACAGAGAATGGTTAGCCTCAAGACGAGAAGACTTAGAAGGGCCATGATAGATGTCTTCATGACAGATGTAGTTCCATGTATTTGAAGAGGGTGACACTTTGAGACATGGATTTAGCTTGGACCTTCCTGCTGGAATACAAGATATCTTAATTCTCTTTAAGATGTGGACTCCTTCTTCTAAGATACTGGGAGGAAATAGATTCACAGATAATAAAACAAGGAAAGGCAAAATCTTGCAGTTAGATTTTGGACTTCTAGACCACCAGTGTTTCCTCTCAGAAGAGAAGAGCTCTTTCCTAAGGTAGACTGGCCTGGAGGGGCTAGAATCGAGGCAGGACAGAAGGCCTCCTCCAGCTCCTTTCATCCTAAAGCCCAAGCTTTTGTTGTGAGTCTTATTACAATGGAAAGAAAGAATACTCTTGCCAGTCCAAAACATATGGGGAGCCCAATTCAGGAACAAAAAGTGCTTATCATCATCTGTATCTTATCTTCCCCCTTCCCTTTATTGAGCCTTCACATGGATTGCAGTCTTGATCAATAGTAAATCTACAGCCTCATGAAGGGTCTTGAGCCAGGGGTACCTAGCTAAGTTGTGCAGGGATTCCTGATTCACACAGATTTTGAGAAGATAAATTTTTTTATTTTATTTTAAACTGCTAAATATATGATGTTTCAGAAAATAATTTCTTTCACAGCAATAGATAACCAGAACAAATGAGTACATAAAATTTGTCGTTTTTCAGTCACTCAGTTGTGTCCTACTCTTTGCAACCCCATGGGCTGCAACACGCCAGGCTTCCCTGGCCTTCACCATCTCCCAGAGCTTGCTTAAGCTCATGTCCATTGAGTCAGTGATGCCATCCAACCATCTCATCTTCTGTCATCCCCTTCTCCTCCTGCCTTCAATCTTTCCCTGCATCCCAGAATAAAATTCGTAAATATGGGTTATTTCCAACTTTTCCTGCTTGCAGTATGATGTTGAATATCTTTGTATGTATAGCCTTGTGAATTCCTGAAAGTAATATTGTAGGATAAATTATTAGACATGGAATTGTTTACTCCTATTTTGAATTATAAAACTGTGAAATTGTTCCCCCAAGAAAGGTTGTATGCCAATTCATACTCCCAATAAAATGTGTTTGACATTGTCTTTTGCCCCATAACCTTGCCAGTGCCAGCTCTACAGATCTTTATCATTTACCAATTTGAAAGGGAAAAAACAGGTTATCATGTATTGATTGCTTCTCCCATGCTGACCTTCAGCTCAAGGCTTTATATATCTTTTTCCATTTGATCTCTGCTTTAACTCTGTGATATAGGTACTATTGGGCTTCCCATATGGCACTAGTGGGAAAGAACTCACCAGTCAATGCAGGAGACAGAAGAGACACGGGTTCAATCCCTGGGTCACGAAGATCCCCTGGAAGAGGGCATGGCAACCCACTCCAGTATTTTTGCCTGAAGAATCCCATGGACAGAGGAGCCTGGCAGGCTATGGTCCATAGGGTCGCACAGAGTTGGACAGGACTAGAGTGACTTGGCATGCATGCACATGGGTGCTATTATTACTCCATTTTGTACCCCAATTATAAAACCAAGACCTGATCAAGATTCCGTAATACAGTAGCAGATGGGATAGTCTCAGTAAGTCTGACTTAAGAATCTGAGCTGTTAATGACTGGTGAGATTGAGTCTACCTCATGTGGCCAATTAGGCCTTTAACATTTCTTTCTGTCTGAATTGCATCTTCACATCCTTTCCTTCTGTGCTGGATGTCTTCTGTTCGTCACTCTTCCCCTTTCTCCACTCTGCTCTCACCCTAGAGATTTGACTTCCCTGGGTTTCATCAACATGGCCCAGTGCCCTTCAGCTCCCTGGTGGATTTAGCCAGTGGAAAGGCAGGCAGGAGACTGGAGGTGGAAAGAGACTAACCAGTCAGGTGCATCTGACTGGTTATGTCTTCAAAACAAAGTTCATTGCTCTTCTAACTTGACCCTCTCTCTCTCTGAGCTCCTGTGACTTTTCCCTCATTGACCTTTCACACAGAAAAGAGGTAGCTAGTTGACTTCAGATGGCTCCAAGTGACCGCACTGGTTTTTCCTCTCACTCATAACTGTACAAATAGTCCTTTGGAAATGAACCCTCCTCCCTTTGTCCTAATTTGCATGTGCCATCATTTTCAGTTCTCTATTATGTTGTCTTTTCTCACTGAATTGTAGGTTCTTTCTCTATACTGAGATCATAACCCTTTGCTTATCACTTGGTGTAGATGTCCCAGCTTGTTGCTTCTTGGGCATGTGTGCTCAGTCTCTCAGCCATGTCTGACTCTTTGCAACCCAATGGACTGCAGCATGCCAGGCTTCTCTGTCCATGGAATTTTCCAGGCAAGAATATTGGAGTGTGCTGCCATTTGCTGCTCCAGGGAATCTTCCGACTCAGGGATTGAACCAGCATCTGTTGCGTCTCCTGCATGGGCAGGCAGATTTGTTACCACTGTGCCACCTGGGAAGCCCTGTTGCTTCTTAGTTTTCTTTAATATAGTTTTTGGGTAAATTGTATATCAAAGCTCCACTCGGAAAAATGTGTGCTTAACCTTAACAAATCCGTTGCAACTTGCTTCCCATCTTTTGGGTGGAATAAAATGTCTACAACCTGATCTATTTGTGGCCCAAATATCATCTTTTCCTCCTTAAAAATACACACTTTCTTTCAGAAGCATTTGAAAAGGTTTTATCTTGTACTTCACCTGAGCAGTCTATCGGGAGCTGTACTTCAATGTCATGTGCTTTCCTCTGCTCCCAGCTTTGCTGATTACTGATTACTCTCTCAGGTAACCTCATAGTACAGTACAGAGGATAAGACTATGCCTTGGGGGCAGGAGAGAAGTAGAGGATGGATTTCCATTAAGATGAAGGGCATTATAATACAAGATGGTGGGGGAAGGGGGTTAAAACTGAGGGTTAAATATGGTTTTTCCAGAAGTGCACTTAGGAAGTTAAATTATTCATAGAGTGTCTCATGGACAAGCTTGGTCTCTAATATCACCCTATCTTTATATCTTTCTCCTAATCTTCTACCCTTTTCTCCATGTATTCCTCTCCTCACTTCCCAAAGAAAAACCTGCTCACCTGTCCACAAGTGTCAATGTTCCCCCAGAATTCTTTCCCTACTTCCACCAGTGAATTGTCCTCAGCATCCTGAAGGGAAAGTGGGGCCCTAGCAGCATACCCTAAGGGAGTGATCTATCACCTGTGCCAGTTCCTAAGAGCTGTGGGGGTGGGGAGTTCAACACCCCAACCGCACATAGGAATCTGGGGTGGGCAGCCAAGCCCAGCCTCCTTTGAGGTGGCCCAGGCAGAAGATGCTGCAGAGCCATCTTCATTTCTTTGCATTGAATGCATTAATTTCTTTCCTTAATCTCCTGTTATCAAATTGTGTCCCCTTGGGCTTCACGAATAAGAAATGGCGGCTAAGTACACACACACTTGGATGCTTAGCTTGGGGAAAAGGAGGGAGGGAGAAGATGGGGAGGGGAGTGGAAAGGAAGAGAACATTTCGTTCTGTACCTTTAAAAGATGCAAGAACCAACAGTCCCTGTCTAATAGCTGTTGCTGCAACAGTGGAACATGACACTTTGGAAGTAAGCTCCCTCTCCTCGGGAGGGTGGATTTAGAGGGATGCCATCATAGAAAGATGACATAGAAAAGATTCCTGTCTTTTTAGGAGAAAACACAAAGTCTTTCTCATCATGTGGCCTTTCAATCAGTTCTATACTATTTCAGATATAAGTGTGAAGTCCAAGTTGGACTTAACTAACTGATAAGGAGGAAAAAATGTTAAGGGAAGGGAGGTCAAGGGTCAGGGGTGGGTAAGACATACAAACAGGTTGTGTCACTGTTGAAGGGAGAAGCTGGTGTATGTGTGTGTGTGTTGCTCAAAGCTAGAACCTGATAGGCTGCGCTAGGCAAAAAGATTCATGGACAGGTGGTGAGAGGGAAGAGACGCCTTCCTGGATGAGGGCCAGAGAGTAAAGTCCTCAGGCAATCCAGAGAAACCATGCACATGGGTGCTTGTGGACACTCTGGAAAGGGAGATGACTTCAGGGGCCAGGGCACGCAGGGTCGGCACACAGAGGGAAGTCAAGGGGGTACAATACAGGCCACAAAAATTATCTCAAGTAAGAGCAGGCAGGGCGGCTGGATGCAGGTAGTGAATTTTTTAAGTCAGCTTTATTGAGGTATAGTTTGTGTACAATAAAAGTCACCCTGGAGGAAGAACAAATGGGGAGTTATTGCTTAATGAGGACATTAAGAAGACATTTCTCTCTTTTTGGAGAAAAGAAATAGTTTTGGAAATATATTGTGATGACGGTTGTGTAACACTGTGAATATAAATAATGCCAATAAACTGTACACTTAAAGGGTGAAAGGGCAAGCTTATGCTATATATTTTACCACAGTAAAAAAAAAGTCACCAATTTTAAGTATACAATTTGATAAGTTTTGACAAAGGGACACAGTCTTAATCAAACCACCATCTATTTCAAAAATTAGAAAATATTCATCACTCCCAAATGTTTCTTTGTGCTTCTTAGGAGTCAACCCTCTTCCCTTATGGCAAACATCATCTACTTTTTGTCATTGTAGGTCTGCTTTTTCTGAAATTTCCTATAAATGTAATCATAAAGCATGTAGTTCTTTTTTGTCTTGCTTCCTTCATTTAACATAATGATTTAGGACAAACAGAACACGGCAAAAATGTGATCTCATTTCTAAGACTGTGAATCAATAGTTTCTTTTTTTATCATTGATGTGTATTTCATTGCATGGATGTTTCACAATTTGCTTATCAATTTCCCAGTGGACAAACATTTGGGTTGTTTTTTGAGTTATTATAAATGACAGCTTGGATTAAAGCCTAAGCTCCTGAGGATAGAGGTGTCACTATTACAAAAGAATGAGGTGCAAATGCTACCTACCTGTGGTTGTGAATCAAGGTCCATAAACAAATCCTTTGTGTTTCTTTTGACAGTGTAACATCTTAGACCATGGCCTTCAAATGATTGCCAAATCTCAGATTTTCCAGTTCCCTAGTTCACAGATTTTATTCTATGAGGCATGCTCCACCTGGGGATCTCTGCAGTTGGGGGTCTATGTGACAGGCTCTAAGAACACTGTGCAGCAGCAAAGACATTCTCTTGTTGACTATCTACATTACTTCTCTAGGAGGTGAGTGGAGATCCAAAGAGAAGTGAACCAATAAAACTTTACAGCATATTATATTGACATAATAAAATTTATTTTGTACAATATGCTATATAATTATATCACTTGCCTACATACCTCATGCTCTTATTCTTACATAAGAGAAAATTTCACTATATATTCCCAAAATTATCATCACTTGTTCAAAATTACTTTTTTTCCCTTTTTCCTTCCCACTTACATACTCCATAAATGACTCCTGCCCCAGCTTTGGTGCCCTAAGAAATGTCTTCAGACTATCTGCTGGTACTTGGCCTTTAGGAGTCCTTGGCTGGGATCTGATTTTAGAGTTTTGCTGTGACACCTTACCCTAATTCCCACCTCTGGCGTTTCCTATGACCTTGACATTTTAGACTGAGCTTTTTATGCAGAATGGCTTGGGATGAGAGGAAGTCCAGTGAACTCCTTGCCTGTTCTGGCCCTTAGGCCCTAGGCACCAAATGGCAAACCTGCCTCTCTGGCCCTGTCCACCACCTCATGGATTTTCTTCAGCTCTCTGTTAAGAAGCTTGTGGGATTTAATGGAAGACTTTCAGGCTTGGACTCCATCTCCCATTGGCCCCAGAAAGGCCTTCAGCACCTAGTAAGGAAATGTCCAAGATCCCACAGTATTTTCTATGCCACACCCTACCTCCTTCTATGGCCCTATGCTGGCCAGAGGGAGAACCCATCCACCCCGGCCTAGGATACTCCTCTTGGGAAAATTCTCCAGCAGCATCTTGAGTTTTCTGTCTCCTACAGGACTCACAAAAGTCCAGGCTGCAAGGAAGAATCATGCAGGGTTGATGACATGATGGAAATCCATTTTTCTCTGCCCAATATCACTCTGCTCTCTTCTTTTGGTAGTGACACTCCTTTTCTTTAGGGAACTGTTCCTTCCTTATTTCTCTGTATGGTTCTGGAATAAGAACCAATCCTAATACCCTACCCAATACCCAAGCCCCACGTGCAGAGCAGTCACCCAGCCTGGCCACTTAGAGTCATTCCCTGTGATTCTTTCTCTTCCCCCACTAGTAATGGAGATGTCAGATGTGATCCCAGAATTCCTAGGAACCATGTCCCCCAGAGTATGGAGAAGATTGAGAAAATGAACATTATAAGCAGAAAAATATCCTGATTTTTCTTTGGGGACTCCCCCTTTATAATGAATGCAGTCTTGGTTCAATTGTCGGTTAAGATCCCAACACTCACTTGCCCAAGGTATGGACATATCATCCAATAGAAGCCAATTAGACTCTCTCTCAAGAGGCTTCCCTAGTGGCTCAGATGGTAAAGAGTCTGCCTGCAATGCAGGGGACCCAGGTTTCATCTCTGGGCCAGGAAGATCCCCTGGAGAAAGGAATGGCAATCCACTCCAGTATTCTTGCCTAGAGAATCCCCATGGACAGAGGAGCCTGGCTAGCTGCAGTCCATGGTGTCACAAGAGTTGGACACAACTGAGTGATTAACATTAGACTCTCTCCCATGAACATTTGAATCTTGAGCTGTGTGACACAAGAATTTAAAGTTTGGAGCTGGGTCATCCTAGCAGAAACACCCTGGAGAGACTGTCCATTAGTTCCTAGATCTAGATCTCAATTTGCACTGCTTCCTGTCTCCCAAAGATCCAATTATTCAACTTTTTCTTTATTTCTCTGAGTTATTTTATAACTTTGTAATAAATTTCCTTTTTACATATGTTAATCAAAGTAGGTTTCTCCTGTTTGCAACCCTAAAACCTTTCAACTAATAAATCTTCTGTTGTCTTTATCCGTTAGGGTCTCCCCAGTCATCACCATTGCTGGTTCCATTTCATCTACTAATGTCCCATCACCAATCAGTCTGAATGGAAAACAGACTATGTATTACAAGAGACTTATCCAGGGAATGGTGTGACTCAGTAGTAGTTGCTTAAACCCATTGTTGGGAAGAAATTCTCCATGGGTCTTTCATGTTTCTACACATCATGCAAGCACAAAGACTGACTACTGTTGTTATGGACTGTCTTTTTCTTTGCTTTTTCTTCCACATCAGTAAAATGCATTTATTTTAATGTGGATTGGTATAACTACAAATAAGGATATAACATATTATCATATTCTTCCTGGCTATATATATACAACCTGATTTGAATTCCTTGTTCAGGTTCCAAGCCCAAATGATGAATTCATTTTATTATTGTTATTATCATTGATTTGTTAGAAATTTTTAAAATGAATCTGGGGGGAGGAGCTAAGATGGCAGAGGAATACAACAGGGAGACCACTTTCTCCCCTACAAATTCATCAAAAGAACATTTGAACACTGAGCAAACTGCACAAAACAACTTCTGATCGCTAGCAGAGGACATCAGGCACCCAGAAAAGCAGCCCATTGCCTTCTAAAGGAGGTAGGACAAAATATAAAAGATAAAAAGAGAGACAAAAGAGCTAGGGATGGCGACCCATCCCGGGAAGGGAGTTGTAATAGAGGGAGTTTCCAAACACCAGGAAACCCTCTTACTGGCGGGTCTGGGGAAGTTTTCGAATCTCAGAGGGCAACCTAACTGGGAGGAAAAATTAATAAAACCCACAGATTACGAGCCTAAAAGCAACTCCCAGCAGAAAAGTACCCCAGACACCCGCATCCACCACCAGCAAGTGGGGGCAGAACGGTGAGGAGCGGGCGGCATTGCTTAGGGTAAGGACGGGGCCCGAATGCCCTGAGGGCAATCGGAGGCAGCTAGCGTGAGATGGCAACTTAAACTGTGGGATAGCAAGAGAGAGAGAGAAAATTAACTGGCGAAAAGCACGCGAACCGAACACACTGACAGCCATTGGCAGAACAAAAGAAAGGCTGAGCAATTCCAGAGAAGAGCTAGCCGGCTGCGGGCTGGCCCATCCCCCACCAGAGGCAGGAGGCAGCGGGGAGGGGAAAGGGGCAAACTCGGTCCCAGAGACGCACCCCCTACCGAACTGCAAACAGGCTTCCAGCTTCTAACCAAAGACTTCCTGAGATCCTGGATGGTTGACATCTGCCGGGAGGGTCGCAGCTAGAGGCCAGCTCCAGAGAACAGACACAAGGCACACCCAACCAGCGCCCGAGGAAACTGAGGCTGGGACCGCGGAGGGGAGAAGGCGCCCTGCACCCGGGGAAAGTGCGCCCGTCAAGCTCCTGGCTGCCTGAGCTGCTCTGGCCAGGGAAGGTACAAAACTCAGGCCCAACCAAGTCTGTGCTTTTGTGGAGTACCTGAAAACTGGAACCTCACACCACGCAGGGCCCGCTCCATATAGAGCAGCCTGGAGCCTGAGCAGTGTAGACGGGGTGGGGGGGGGGGTAGTGGGGGAAGCACACACGCCCGCCGCGAGGTGGGGCAAACCCAGTGTGGCCAGAACACTGCGAGTGCTCCCCACACAGGCCAGTGACATTTGTCTGCAGCGCCCCTCCCTCCCCACAGCACGACTGAACAGGCGAACCTAAACAAGAGACCACCTCCGCCCACTTGTGTCAGGGCGGAAGTTAGACACTGAAGAGACCTGCAAACAGAAGCCGAATAAACAAAGGGAACCACTTCAGAAGGGACCGCTGCAACAGATTAAAATCCCTGTAATTAACACTGACTACACCGGAAGGGGCCTATAGATATCGAGAAGTGTAAGCTGGAACAAGGAGCTATCTGAAACTGAACTGAACCCACACTGCCTGCAACAGCTCCAGAGAAATTCCTAGATATATTTTTACTATTTTTTTTAAATAAAAAAAAATTTTTTTCTTTTCTTTTTTCTTTTTTAAAATTTTTTCTTTTATTTTCTTTTAAAATTCTCTATTAGTCATTAATTTTAATTTTCATGTATTTTTACTGTATTTTTACTTAAAAAAATTTTTTCCCTTTTTTTCTTCTTCTTTTTTATTTGATTTTCTTTTACTCCTCTATTACTCCTTAATTTTCATTTCCATTCTCATATATTTTTATTATTTTTTTAATTAAAAATTTTTTTCATTTTTCTTTTTTCTTTTAAGTCCTCTATTACTCCTTAATTTTCATTTTCATTTCACTATAACCTTGCAAAAAAAAAAAAGACCCTATTTTTAAAGCAAACTTCCTATATAGTTCTTAAATTTTTTGTGTTTTTGTTTTTAATATTGTATTTTTAAGAGTCTAACCGCTACTCTAGATTTTTAATCTTTGTTTTCCAGTATTTGATATCAATTTTGGACATTTAAGAATCCAATATTCAGTACCCATTTTTACTCAGGAATGTGATGATTACTCTTTTCCCCTTTTGACTCGCCTTTTTCTCCCCCAGATCACCTCTATTTCCTCCCTCCCCCTTCTCTTCTCAGTCCAATTCTGTGAATCTCTGTGGGTGTTCTGGGCTACGGAGAACACATAAGGAACAGAGTACTGCATAGATCTGTCTCTCTCCTCTTAGGTCCCCCCTTTTCTCCTCCTGCTCATCTCTATCTACTTCCTCCCTCTCCTCTTCTTCATGTAACTCTGTGAACCTCTCTGGGTGTCCCTCACTGTGGAGAATCTTTTCACCATTAACCTAGAAGTTTTATTATCAGTGCTGTATAGTTGGAGAAGCCTTGAGGCTACTGGAAGAATAAAACTGAAAGCCAGAGGCAGGAGCCTTAAGCCCAAAACGTGAGAACACCAGAGAACTCCAGACTACAGGGAACATTAAGTAATAAGAGATGATCCAAAAGCCTCCATACCTACACTGAAACCAACCACCACCCAAGAGCCAATAAGTTCCAGAGCAATTTACGTACCACGTAAATTCTTCAGCAACGCAGGAACATGCCCTTAGTGTCAACATACAAGCTGCCCAAAGTCACACCAAACACATACACCCATCTCAAAACTCACTACTGGACACTCCATTGCACTCCAGAGAGAAGAAATCCAGTTCCACGCAACAGAACACCAACACAATCTTCCCTAACCAAGAAACCTTGACAAGCCAATTGTCCAACCCCACCCAATGAGAGAAACCTCCACAATAAAAAGGAACCACAGGCCACCAGAATACAGAAAGGCCACTCCAAACACAGCAATCTAAACAAGATGAAAAGGCAGAGAAATACCCAACAGGTAAAGGAACATGAAAAATGCCCACCAAGCCAAATAAAAGAGGAGGAGATAGGGAATCTACCTGAAAAAGAATTTAGAATAATGATAATAAAAATGATCCAAAATCTTGAAAACAAAATGGAGTTACAGATAAATAGCCTGGAGACAAGGATTGAAAAGATGCAAGAAATGTTTAACAAGGACCTAGAAGAAATAAAAAAGAGTCCATTAAAAATGAATAATGCAATAAATGAGATCAAAAACACTCTGGAGGGAACCAACAGTAGAATAACAGAGGCAGAAGATAGGATAAGTGAGGTAGAAGATAAAATGGTGGAAATAAATGAAGCAGAGAGGAAAAAAGAAACAAGAATCAAAAGAAATGAGGACAACCTCAGGGACCTCTGGGACAATGTGAAACACCCCAATATTCGAATCATAGGGTCCCGGAAGAAGCAGACAAAAAGAAAGGCCATGAGAAAATACTCGAAGAGATAATAGCTGAAAACTTCCCTAAAAAGGGGAAGGAAATAGTTACACAGGTCCAAGAAACCCAGAGAGTCCCAAACAGGATAAACCCAAGGCGAAACACCCCAAGACACATATTAATCAAATTAACAAAGATCAAACACGAAGAAAAAATATTAAAAGCAGCAAGGGAGAAACAACGAATAACACACAAAGGGATTCCCATAAGGATAACAGCTGATCTATCAATAGAAATTCTACAGGACAGAAGGGAATGGCAGGATATACTTAAAGTAATGAAAGAGAATAACCTACAACCCAGATTACTGTACCCAGCAAGATCTCATTCAGATATGAAGGAGAATTCAAAAGCTTTACAGACAAGCAAAAGCTGAGAGAATTCAGCACCACCAAACCAGCTCTTCAACAAATGCTAAAGGATCTTCTCTAGACAGGAAACACAGAAAGGTTGTATGAACGTGAACCCAAAACAACAAAGCAAATGGCAACAGGACCATACCTATCAATAATTACCTTAAATGTAAATGGGTTGAATGCCCCAACCAAAAGACAAAGACTGGCTGAATGGATACAAAAGCAAGACCCCTATATATGCTGTTTACAAGAGACCCACCTCAAAACAAGGGACACATACGGACTGAAAGTGAAGGGCTGGAAAAAAATATTTCACACAAATGGAGACCAAAAGAAAGCAGGAGTTGCAATACTCATATCACATGAAATAAACTTTAAAATAAAGGCTGTGAAAAGAGACAAAGAAGGACACAACATAATGATCAAAGGATCAATCCAAGAAGAAGATATAGCAATTATAAATATATATGCACCCAACATAGGAACACTGCAATATGTAAGGCAAATGCTAACGAGTATGAAAGGGGAAATTAACAATAACACAATAATAGTGGGAGACTTTAAGACCCCACTCACACCTATGGATAGATCAACTAAACAGAAAATTAACAAGGAAACACAAACTTTAAATGACACAATGGACCAGCTAGACCTAATTGATATCTATAGGACATTTCACCCCAAAACAATCAATTTCACCTTTTTCTCAAGTGCACACGGAACCTTCTCCAGAATAGATCACATCCTGAGCCATAAATCTAGCCTTGGTAAATTCAAAAAAATTGAAATCATTCCAGTCATCTTTTCTGACCACAATGCAGTAAGACTAGATCTCAATTGCAGGAAAAAAACTATTAAAAATTCAAACATATGGAGGCTAAATAACACGCTTCTGAATAACCAACAAATCATAGAAGAAATCAAAAAAGAAATCAAAATATGCATAGAAACAAATGAAAATGAAAACACAACAACCCAAAACCTGTGGGACACTGTAAAAGCAGTGCTAAGGGGAAGGTTCACAGCATTACAGGCTTACCTCAAGAAACAAGAAAAAAGTCAAATAAATAACCTAACTCTACACCTAAAGCAACTAGAGAAGGAAGAAATGAAGAACCCCAGGGTTAGTAGAAGGAAAGAAATCTTAAAAATTAGGGCAGAAATAAATGCAAAAGAAACTAAAGAGACCATAGCAAAAATCAACAAAGCTAAAAGCTGGGTTTTTTTTTTTTTTTTAAAGATAAACAAAATTGACAAACCATTAGCCGGACTCATCAAGAAACAAAGGGAGAAGAACCAAATCAACAAAATTAGAAATGAAAATGGAGAGATCACAACAGACAACACTGAAATACAAAGGATCATAAGAGACTACTACCAGCAGCTCTATGCCAATAAAATGGACAACTTGGAAGAAATACACAAATTCCTAGAAAAGTATAACTTTCCAAAACTGAACCAGGAAGAAATAGAAGATCTTAACAGACCCATCACAAGCATGGAAATCAAAATTGTAATCAGAAATCTTCCAGCAAACAAAAGCCCAGGACCAGATGGCTTCACAGCTGAATTCTACCAAAAATTTAGAGAAGAGCTAAAACCTATCTTACTCAAACTCTTCCAGAAAATTGCAGAAGAAGGCAAACTTCCAAACTCATTCTATGAGGCCACCATCACCCTAATTCCAAAACCAGACAAGGATGCCACAAAAATAGAAAACTACAGGCCAATATCACTGATGAGCATAGATGCAAAAATCCTTAACAAAATTCTGGCAAACAGAATCCAACTACATATTAAAAAGATCATACATCATGACCAAGTGGGCTTTATCCCAGGAATGCAACAATTCTTTAATATCTGCAAATCAATCAATGTAATACACCACATCAACAAATTGAAAGATAAAAACCATATGATTATCTCAATAGATGCAGAAAAAGCCTTTGACAAAATTCAACATCCATTCATGATAAAAACTCTCCAGAAAGCAGGAATAGAAGGAACATACCTCAACATAATAAAAGCTATATATGACAAACCCACAGCAAACATTATCCTCAATGGTGAAAAATTGAAAGCATTTCCCCTAAAAGCAGGAACAAGACAAAGGTGCCCACTCTCACCACTACTATTCAACATAGTTTTGGAAGTTTTGGCCACAGCAATCAGAGCAGAAAAAGAAATAAAAGGAATCCAGATAGGAAAAGAAGTGAAACTCTCACTGTTTGCAGGTGACATGATCCTCTACATAGAAAACCGTAAAGACTCTACCAGAAAATTACTACAGCTAATCAATGAATACAGTAAAGTTGCAGGATATAAAATTAACACACAGAAATCCCTTGCATTCCTATACACTAACAATGAGAAAACAGAAAGAGAAATTAAGGAAGCAATACCATTCACCATTGCAACAAAAAGAATAAAATACTTAGGACTATATCTACCTAAAGAAACGAAAGACCTATACATAGAAAACTATAAAACACTGATGAAAGAAATCAAAGAGGACACAAACAGATGGAGAAACATACCGTGTTCATGGATTGGAAGAATCAATATTGTCAAAATGGCTATACTACCCAAAGCAATCTATAGATTCAATGCAATCCCTATCAAGCTACCAACGGTATTCTTCACAGCACTAGAACAAATAATTTCACAATTTGTATGGAAATACAAAAAACCTCAAATAGCCAAAGCAATCTTGAGAAAAAAGGATGGAACTGGAGGAATCAACCTGCCTGACTTCAGGCTCTACTACAAAGCCACAGTCATCAAGACAGTATGGTACTGGCACAAAGACAGAAATATAGATCAATGGAACAGAATAGAAAGCCCAGAGATAAATCCACATACCTATGGACACCTTATCTTTGACAAAGGAGGCAAGAATATACAGTGGAAAAAAGACAGCCTCTTTAACAAGCGGTGCTGGGAAAACTGGTCAACCACTTGTAAAACAATGAAACTAGAACACTTTGTAACACCATACACAAAAATAAACTCAAAATGGATTAAAGATCTAAATGTAAGACCAGAGACTATAAAACTCTTAGAGGAGAACATAGGCAAAACCCTCTCTGACATAAATCACAGCAGGATCCTCTATGACCCACCTCCCAGAATATTGGAAATAAAAGCAAAAATAAACAAATGGGACCTAATGAAACTTAAAAGCTTTTGTACAACAAAGGAAACTGTAAGTAAGGTGAATAGACATCCCTCAGAATGGGAGAAAATAATATCAAATGAAGAAACAGACAAAGGATTAATCTCAAAAATATACAAGCAACTCCTGAAGCTCAATTCCAGAAAAACAAATGACCCAATCAAAAAAATGGGCCAAAGATCTAAACAGACATTTCTCCAAAGAAGACATACAGATGGCCAACAAACACATGAAAAGATGCTCACCATCACTCATTATCAGAGAAATACAAATCGAAACCTCAATGAGGTACCATTACACACCAGTCAGAATGGCTGCTATCCAAAAGTCTACAAGCAATAAATGCTGGAGAGGGTGTGGAGAAAAGGGAACCATCTTACACTGTTGGTGGGAATGCAAACTAGTACAGCCACTATGGAGAAGAGTGTGGAGAGTCCTTAAAAAACTGGAAATAGAACTGCCATATGACCCAGCAATTCCACTCCTCGACATACACACCAAGGAAACCAGATCTGAAAGAGACATGTGTACCCCAATGTTCATCGCAGCACTGTTTATAATAGCCAGGACATGGAAGCAACCTAGATGCCCATAAGCAGATGAATGGATCAGGAAGCTGTGGTACATATACACCATGGAATATTACTCAGCCATTAAAAAGAGTTCATTTGAATCAGTTCTAATGAGATGGAGGAAACTGGATCCCATTATACAGAGTGAAGTAAGCCAGAAAGATAAAGACCAATACAGTATACTCACACATATATATGGAATTTAAAAAGATTGTAACGATAACCCTATATGCAAAACAGAAAAAGAGACACAGATGTACAGAACAGACTTTTAGACTCTGTGGGAGAAGGCAAGGGTGGGATGATCTGAGAGAACATCATTGAAACAAGTATACTATCCAGTGTGAAACAGACCACCAGCCCAGGTTGGATGCATGAAACAAGTGCTCAGGGCTGGCGCACTGGGAAGACCCAGAGGGATGGGATGGGGAGGGAGGCGGGAGGGGGGATCGGGATGGGGAACACATGTAAATCCATGGCTGATTCATGTCAATGTATGGCAAAAACTACTGCAATATTGTAAAGTAATTAGCCTCCAACAAATAAAAATAAATGGAAAAGAAATAAATAAATAAAAATAAAAATGCAAGATTTAGAAAAAAAATTAAAATGAATCTATTATTGTATTTTCCAAATATTTTTTCAGTTGGTTCTTTTTCACTTATAATTTTGTTTATGGCATTTCATTTTATTTTCACAACGGAGAGAAGTGCTTGAATTTTGCATAATCATCTCTATAAATTTTTTCGTAATGATTATATAAATACTTACCAACAGCTTAGCTTAGAAGTATGTGTATGCTTCATTTTTCTGAAATTATTTGTGTATGTCTTGTAAGGAAATTAGAAATACTTGGTTATATTTGGTAGAAAGAGTTCCAGGGATATCTTTCTGTTTTGCTATTTTTCATCATTTCCATTTTTCTTTCTTTTCTTCCTTTTAAAATTTGTTTCTATGTAGGCAAAAGCAGAGTTCAAGTTATTTGGCAATCTGTGACCTTTCTAAGGCTTTCTTGGACTTCCTGGACTATCTTTTTAAACGTATTTGTATAACAAACAATTTTGGAAGAGAGAAACAGTATGTGTTTGCTTTTGCCTATTATAAGAGATCTGGGTTCCCTAAGCTCAGTATTTCTCTCTGTCATATACATTGGTGTTAGCTGATCTTCTTTGAATTGCCTGTTGGAGCTGGGATCTGGGAAATTGACACAAATCTGAGATTTGACTACTGCCAGTGCTGTGACTAACAAAGTCCTTTGTCTATGATCCAGTCTTGTGTTTTCTCCCAGCATTCATGAAACTGTGGCAAGCCAGCTTAGATTATTGAATGGTAAAAATCACACTGTATGGTTATTGACAGTCTTGGTAACCAAGAGGGAATGTGAAAGAGCAAGGATGAGGACCTCATAGACCAATTAAAAGATTTTTGAGGAAAACCCTGGGAATTAGTGTTGAACATGTTGACCAAATTTTATTATCAATCAGGCATTAAATACTTCTGTAATTTTTTGTTGCAGGCTGAGTACTAGAAAGTAGGGTGAAGGCCAACCATTTGAAAGAGTGCCTGGAGTGTTGCTGACTCCCCTCTGTGCAGGGCACTTTCCCAACCTGTTGATTAGCTTCAGGTGTGCCCCACGGTGACAATTAGTACTAATATTCACCCTGGTGACAACAGCTGGACTGTCTCTCATGCCAAACTTTAACCCATTCAGGTTAGAGCAAAATGTCAGGATATTTCGCAGATTGTCCTGGCTGCTAAATTGAGCAGTGGCTCTTTGGAGGAAAACTCCAATGGGAATCCACGGATGTGGTATTAACTAATATCTGAGCTCTTTCTGCCTGGGATTGGGTTTCTAATGCTGATGCAGATGACATATTGGAGAATGGGAAACTGACCCAGAGAACTCTACTTGTATTCTTATTGTCAGTTCTTAGTCCTGGAAAACTTAACACTGGAACTAGGTGAAGCCAAAGGGCTATTTTTGATAATGAGGCATTAAATACCTCAGGTTGAAGTTGTCATTTTTTTTAGTCACTAAGTTGTATCTGACTCTTTGTGGCTCTGCGAACTGCAGCACACCGGGCTTCTCTGTCCTCGACTATGTCCTGGAGTTTGCTCAAATTCATTTCCATTGAGTCAATGATGCTATCTAACCATCTCATCTGCTGATTCCTCCTTCTCCTTTTGCCTTCAATCTTTCCCAACATCAGAGTCTTTTCTGATGAGTTGATTCCTTAAAAAACTTGCCACTCTATGAGCCAAGCCCAAGTCAGCAGACAGAAGCAAATCCAGTGACACCAGCCAGAAAAGAATGAGGCCATGACTACCAAAAGCAAAGTAGGCAATATCAGCCATGAGGATCTTTACCTACCTTAAATTTTTGAATCAGTCCAAAGCATTGGAAGTTGATTTGTTGGAGCCATGAGCAGTCACACCCAATTTGAAACTAAAAATAAATAAATGTAAAGCCTTACTGGTGTAGAAGGCTCTTTTCCCTTTGTACCCCTCCTTCCCTCCACCCCCTCAGCTCTCACCTCAGCTGCTCTTATTATAGGTATTTGAAGGAACTTCCATGCTCCCTTCCAGCCACAGACATCTAGCACTGGAATGGCCTCCCCAAAAACTGACTAAAAAATTTCTAATTCTACTTCCTTCGCCTTCTCCTGGTCCATGCACTTTAGTAAGGCAGTTTGGTCACGAATGCTGCTGTCCTCAGAAAGGGTTCACCTCTCCTTGGCTGCTTTCTAGGTAATGGTCAGGACAAAAGGGGTAGGAGGTGACATAGACCTATTTTGAAAAATTGAGATTTCTTCCTGACCCTTCTTGCACATGTCTTTGTTTCCCCTAATAGCAAGTCCAGGCCAGCCTGGCTGGTATACTCTCTAGATGGCAATTCAGCGAAAATGGTGCCCAGGAGCTTCCAACTTAATTCTGATTCTACCATCTGGATTCTCCAGTTAGATGAACTTGGTCCTAGATCATAAAGATAATGCCACTTGACTGATCACACTATCACCAACCCCCCATGCATGGTCCAGACAGGTAGATGTGGGGTACATAACGTGTTTGTATAACTTTTATTAAAATGTCCAAGTCTTGCACCTTTTTTTCTCAGTAAAAGGTCTGGTGTGTGATTAGGAGATTAGGAGATAACTACAAAAAAGGTGAAATTATCAATATTTGAATTGAACACACCAATTTTGAAGCAATGGAGGACAGACAAGAATAGTACCTGGGATTGGGAACCCCAAGAGACACAGAAGAGAGATGGATCTGCATGACCTCTGTTTTTCAGAATCACCCTTGGAACCTTCTTCATGATGGGCAACCTCCTGGTGAGTTTCTCCCAAATCATTGCATGTGCCTTATATTTTATTGACTACTGGATCTGTAATCCTCTGCCTGATGCCTCTGACAACAATTTGGCCCATTTCCTCTAACGTCACTGAGAAGTCAATCAGAAACAACAGAGGATGTTCTCAGCTCCTGAATCTTTCACAAAAAAAATCTGTTAACACCTCTAGATATTTCCCTACCCCCCAGTTTCATAATTATGTCATTTCCTCTGATAGACAAATGCTACCAAGCTGGTGGTGTAGACAAACAGGACAGGTTGGACTGACTGCCCTCAGACAGTCCTTCTGAAAACAATGATATAACTTAATTGCTTAAACTGAACTGGAAATGTAAGGTTTACCAGTTCACTGAGAGCTTATGTTAGAGGCACTGTCAACACCTTCCCCTAAATGATACAGGCCTTATATAGGAAACTCCAACAATTATAATAACACTTTCTTTCCATGGGTATGATGTACATCCTTTGTACTGTACTTCTTTTGTGGAATCCATGCATTAACCTCCCTGCCTTCTAAAAACACAGAGACTTACAATTTAGCAGTTGTCATAAGATATCTTCCAGGGTTTAAGGAAGAACCTGTAGACTATATGGCCTTTAGGACTGCAGAAATCTCTCCAAAAAGAAGCTACCTTGGAGAGATTCCCAGAGAGATAACTGACATTTATGCACACTCTGTGTGTAGTTATCCTAATGGCAGAAGTCATCCAATTAGAAAATTAATTCCTGACTTTAGTTGAAGTGATTATTGGTACTACCTTATCCCTGGAAGGCATTCAGGTTGGCCTCAACTCACTGGTCAGGGTTGTTACAAATGAGAGGATTGCCCTAGACTTCTTTGAGGCCCAAGACAGAACCTGTACAATCACCAATACATTCTGCTGCACCTGGATTAATATCTTAGGCCAAGTGGAAAAATCAATACAGAAACTTAGAGAGCAAAATCACCTGACTTTCTAAGGTAGAACCTGATGATATATGGAATTTGTTCAGCTGCCTGGGTCTGGACTCTTGAGAGACAAGTTTGAGGTCAATACCTCAGGTGGGCCTTATCCTGAGAGTTTGACTCCTATTGATAATAGGTTAATTGAATGCTGTGTGAGAAAAACTGGACATATTTGGTCTTATTGGTCCTGACTAATCTGAGTGGCCTGTGGAGTAGTAGACTCATGGGATATTTTTCCAGATATCCAAGACAGCATAGATAGTCATGCTCATTGTCTAGTATAATAAAGGTAATGTTTCCTTTTGCAGCAAAGAACAGGAAACTTTACTCTTCATTATAATATAAACATATTATGTATATGTATGCTGTTGTTCAGTTGCCCAGTTGTGTCCAATTCTTTGGGACTTCCTGGACTGCAGCATGCCAGGCCTACCTGTCTGTTACCATCACCTGGAGTTTGTCTAAGTTCATGTTCATTGCATTGGTGATACCGTCGAGCCATCTCATCCTCTGACACCCTCTTCTCCTTCTGCCCTCAGTCTTTCCCAGCATCAGAGACTTTTCCAATGAGTCATCTGTTCACATCAAATGACCAAAATACTGGAGCTTCAGCTTTAGCATCAGTACTTCCAGTGAATATTAAGGGTTGATCTCCCTTAAGATTGACTGGTTTGATCTCCTTGCTGTCCAAGGGACTTTCAAGAGTTTTCTCCAGCACCACAGTTTGAAGGCATCAATTCTTTGGTGTTCTGCCTTCTTTACAGTCCAGCTGTCACAACAACTGGGAAGACCATAGCCTTGACTATATGGACCTTTGCTGGCAGAGTAATGTCTCTGCTTTTCAACACACTATCTAGGTTTGTCATTGCTTTCCTGCCAAGAAGCAATAGTCTTCTAATTTCATGGCTGCAGTCACCATCTGCAGTGATTTTGGAGCCCAAGAAGAGGAAATCTGTCACTACTTCCACCTTTTCCCCTTCTATTTGCCTTGAAGTAATGGGGCAGGCAGAAGATATTAAGAAGAGGTGGCAAGAATACACAGAAGAACTGTACAAAAAAGATCTTCATGACCCAGATAATCACAATGGTGTGATCACTCATCCAGAGCCAGACATCCTGGAATGTGAAGTCAAGTGGGCCTTAGAAAGCATCACTACGAACAAAGCTAGTGGAGGTGATGGAATTCCAGTTGCACTATTTCAAATCCTGAAAGATGGTGCTGTGAAAGTGCTGCACTCAATATGCCAGCAAATTTGGAAAACTCAGCAGTGGCCACAGGACTGGAAAAGGTCTGTTTTCATTCCAATCCCTAAGAAAGGCAATCCCAAAGAATGCTCAAACTACCGCACAATTGTACTCATCTCACACGCTAGTAAAGTAATGCTCAAAATTCTCCAAGCCAGGTTTCAGCAATATGTGAACCGAGAACTTCCAGATGTTCAAGCTGGTTTTAGAAAAGGCAGAGGAACCAGAGATCAAATTGCCAATATCCGCTGGATCATCAAAAAAGCAAGAGAGTTCCAGAAAAACATCTATTTCTGCTTTATTGACTACACCAAAGCCTTTGACTGTGTGGATCACAATAAACTGTGGAAAATTCTGAAAGAAATGGGAATACCAGACCACCTGACCTGCCTCTTGAGAAACCTGTATGCAGGTCACGAAGCAACAGTTAGAACTGGACATGGAACAACAGACTGGTTCCAAATAGGAAAAGGAGTACGTCAAGGCTGTATATTGTCACCCTGCTTATTTAACTTATGCAGAGTACATCATGAGAAACGCTGGGCTGGAAGAAGCACAAGCTGGAATCAAGATTGCCGGGAGAAATATCAATAACCTCAGATATGCAGATGACACCACCTTTCTGGCAGAAAGTGAAGAGGAACTAAAAAGCCTCTTGATGAAAGTGAAAGAGGAGAGTGAAAAAGTTGGCTTAAAGCTGAACATTCAGAAAACTAAGATCATGGCATCTGGTCCCATCACCTCATGGGAAATAGATGGGGAGACAGTGGAAGCAGTGTCAGACTTTATTTTTCTGGGCTCCAAAATCACTGCAGATGGTGATTGCAGCAATGAAATTAAAAGACGCTTACTCCTTGGAAGGAAAGTTATGACCAACCTAGATAGCATATTAAAAAGCAGAGACATTATTTTGCCAACAAAGGTCCGCCTAGTCAAGGCTATGGTTTTTCCAGTGGTCATGTATGGATGTGAGAGTTGGACTGTGAAGAAAGCTGAGCACTGAAAAATTGATGCTTTTGAACTGTGGTGTTGGAGAAGACTCTTGAGAGTCCCTTGGACCACAAGGAGATCCAACCAGTCCATCCTGAAAGAGATCAGTCCTGGGTGTTCATTGGAAGGACTGATGCTGAAGCTGAAACTCCAATACTTTGGCCACCTTATGTGAAGAGTTGACTCATTGGAAAAGACCCTGATGCTTGGAGGGATTGGGGGCAGGAGGAGAAGGGGACAACAGAGGATTAGATGGCTGGATGGCATCACCGACTCGATGGGCATGAGTTTGAGTAAACTCTGGGAGTTTGTGATGGACAGGGAGGCCTGGCATGCTGCAGTTCATGGGATCACAAAGTGTCGGACACGACTGAGCAACTGAACTGAACTGAATGGGGCAAGATGCCATGATCTTAGTTTTTTTTAGTATTTAGTCTTAAGTTGGCTCATTCACTCTCTTCCTTCACCCTCAAGAGGCTCTTTAGTTCCTCTTCACTTTCTGCCATTAGAGTGGTATCATCTGCATGTCTGAGGTTGTTGATGTTTCTCCTGCCTATCTTGATTACAGCTTGTAATTCATCCAGCCTGGCATTTCTTGTGTATATGTATATGTATATACATACGTATATGGCTTCTCACGTGGCTCCGGAGAGTAAAGAATCTGACCGCAGCGTGGGAAACCAGGGTTTGATTCCTGGATCAGGAGGGTCCCATGGAGAAGGGCATGGCAACCCACTCCAGTATTTTTACTGGGGAAATCCCATAGACAGAGGAGCCTGGTAGGCTACAGTCCATAGGGTTGCAAAGAGTCAGACACGACTGAAGCGACTTAGTACACACACGATCAACTTCTTCAAAGCACATCTGTTGTCTGGACCAAATACCACTTTTCAGGAAAGAGTATTCTTGCCTGGGAAATCCCTTGGACCGAGGAGCCTGTCAGGCTATAGTCCATGGGGTGGCAAAGAGTTGGACATGACAGCGACTGAACAACTGTTACAACAACAACAGTTGCTGCCAGTCAGATCATGTGTGTATGTATATATATATATATATTTAGGGCTTCCCTGGTGGCTCAGCTGGTGAAGAATCCACCTGCAATGTGGGAGACCTGGGTTCGATCCCCAGGTTGGGAAGATCTCTTGGAGAAATAAAATGTATTTGAATATATTTAAAATGGTTTTTGGACCAAAGCTTATATAGCGTAAGAAAACCCTGCCTCTATCAAAGCCTCATATACTCGTCTCCTAATTTTAACCATCTGACAAACAGCACAGTTACCCCCACATTATATTCTGATAGCAGGAGGGACATGATTAACAGAGAGGATCAGTCCATTTACCCTTCCATCCTCTGCCCTTTGCCCAGGGAAGTCTCATTCCCTCTTCTTGTTGAAAGTTCTTAGCTTCTGCTGACATCCTCCCCAGCAAATGACTAGGGGAAAGTCTAGACTTTGCATGAGGATATTTCTGCAGCTCCTCTTCCCTGTCAGCATCATTGCTGCCTAACACTGTTATCAATAATCTGTCAGATAAATTTCTAGAATTTGTAAAAAATCATCAAAGAAACTGGGAGAAAGGTGAAAACTATTGTAAGTCTGGAGGTCAGAAGTGATCAATGGGTGACTCTGTTTGATTAAATCAGGAGTACTATTGCTTAATCCTGGGTCAGTACTCCTTCAGTGCTAACATGTTTGAAGTTACCGATAAGTGTCTACAATGGAAATGTTGAGTAACTCATTTCAAGATTTATCTGAATACAAGATGTGTTATCTTGAATGAAATAGAGATAGGAAGACTTTATATTTGAGAAATTCTAAAATTTTACAAGATCTCCTAGATCTAAACAGGGAGGACTTGTTTTTTTCCCCTAAAGTCTTTTGTATTATAAACATTTGAAATTTCCTTTTAAGAGAATCCTAAATGAAGCAGACGGTTCAAACTGATCTGAATTTAGAGCTGAAAAAACTGTAAAGTCTCTTTTGTAACTCGCACTGGCTTTGAAGATAAAGGTCAGAGTCTTGAGAGGTTTCATTTTCACATGGATAGCTGAAGAAGACAATGCCCAGAGAAGATTGGGATTTTTTCTTTGTATGCACTATGGAAGAAATACCTATTTTATATGTAAAAAAAAAAATAAAGCATTCTTTTCTCTAGACAAAATGTAGAGAGAGAGAAATAATAGATATGGGAAAAAATAAAGGAACTAAAATTAGGAAAGGCTTATATATTTTGTTAGAGTGCTTTGCTCTCTGAGAGTCCCCCTGGTTTATTAACAGAAGAGTTCAATGCAAGGAAATGATCAGAGTAATGTGTTTATCTTTGGAAATAAACTACAAATCTTCATTTTAGATAACAAGCATTTCTTTATTCTTACAATAATATGATTTTTAGCATAGCATACTACTACCATAGTGTGGTAGTCTTTTTCATTGATTTTATTTTATTTTTTTTATTTTACTTTATTTTATTATTTTTTTCATTTATTTTTATTCATTGGAGGCTAATTACTTTACAATATTGCAGTAGTTTTTGCCATACATTGACATGAATCAGCCATGGATTTACATGTGTTCCCCATCCTGATCCCCCCTCCCACCTCCCTACCCATCCCATCCCTCTGGGTCTTCCCAGTGCACCAGCCCTGAGCACTTGTCTCATGCATCCAACCTGGGCTGGTGGTCTGTTTCACACTTGATAGTATACTTGTTTCAATGCTGTTCTCTCAGAACATCCCACCCTCGCCTTCTCCCACAGAGTCCCAAAGTCTGTTCTGTACATCTGTGTCTCTTTTTCTGTTTTGCATATAGGGTTATTGTTAACATCTTTTTAAATTCCATATATATGCATTAGTATACCGTATTGGTCTTTATCTTTCTGGCTTACTTCACTCTGTATAAAGGGCTCCAGTTTCATCCATCTCATTAGAACTGATTCAAATGAACTCTTTTTAATGGCTGAGTAATATTCCATGGTGTATATGTACCACAGCTTTCTTATCCATTCGTCTGCTGATGGGCATCTAGGTTGCTTCCATGTCCTGGCTATTATAAACAGTGCTGCGATGAACATTGGGGTGCACGTGTCTCTTTCAGATCTGGTTTCCTCAGTGTGTACGCCCAGGAGTGGAATTGCTAGGTCATATGGCAGTTCTATTTCCAGTTTTTTAAGGAATCTCCACATTGTTCTCCAGAGTGGCTGTACTAGTTTGCATTCCCACCAACAGTGTAAGATGGTTCCCTTTTCTCCACACCCTCTCCAGCATTTATTGCTTGTAGACTTTTGGATAGCAGCCATTCTGACTGGTGTGTAATGGTACCTCATTGTGGTTTTGATTTGCATTTCTTTGATAATGAGTGATGGTGAGCATCTTTTCATGTGTTTGTTGGCCATCTGTATGTCTTCTTTGGAGAAATGTCTGTTTAGTTCTTTGGCCCATTTTTTGATTGGGTCATTTGTTTTTCTGGAATTGAGCTTCAGGAGTTGCTTGTATATTTTCGAGATTAGTCCTTTGTCTGTTTCTTCATTTGATATTATTTTCTCCCATTCTGAGGGCTGTCTTTTCACCTTGCTTATAGTTTCCTTTGTTGTGCAAAAGCTTTTAAGTTTCATTAGGTCCCATTTGTTTATTTTTGCTTTTATTTCCAATATTCTGGGAGGTGGGTCATAGAGGATCCTGCTGTGATTTATGTCAGAGAGTTTTTTGCCTATGTTCTCCTCTAGGAGTTTTATAGTTTCTGGTCTTACATTTAGATCTTTAATCCATTTTGAGTTTATTTTTGTGTATGGTGTTACAAAGTGTTCTAGTTTCATTGTTTTACAAGTGGTTGACCAGTTTTCCCAGCACCACTTGTTAAAGAGGCTGTCTTTTTTCCATTGTATATTCTTGCCTCCTTTGTCGAAGATAAGGTGTCCATAGGTTCGTGGATTTATCTCTGGGCTTTCTATTCTGTTCCATTGATCTATATTTCTATCTTTGTGCCAGTACCATACTGTCTTGATGACTGTGGCTTTGTAGTAGAGCCTGAAGTCAGGCAGGTTGATTCCTCCAGTTCCATCCTTTTTTCTCAAGATTGCTTTGGCTATTTGAGGTTTTTTGTATTTCCATACAAATTGTGAAATTATTTGTTCTAGTGCTGTGAAGAATACCGTTGGTAGCTTGATAGGGATTGCATTGAATCTATAGATTGCTTTGGGTAGTATAGCCATTTTGACAATATTGATTCTTCCAATCCATGAACACGGTACATTTCTCCATCTATTTGTGTCCTCTTTGATTTCTTTCATCAGTGTTTTATAGTTTTCTATGTATAGGTCTTTCGTTTCTTTAGGTAGATATAGTCCTAAGTATTTTATTCTTTTGTTGCAATGGTGAATGGTATTGCTTCCTTAATTTCTCTTTCTGTTTTCTCATTGTTAGTGTATAGGAATGCAAGGGATTTCTGTGTGTTAATTTTATATTCTGCAAATTTACAAACTTTACTATATTCATTGATTAGCTGTAGTAATTTTCTGGTAGAGTCTTTACGGTTTTCTATGTAGAGGATCATGTCACCTGCAAACAGCGAGAGTTTCACTTCTTTTCCTATCTGATTCCTTTTATTTCTTTTCCTGCTCTGATTGCTGTGGCCAAAACTTCCAAAACTATGTTGAATAGTAGTGGTGAGAGTGGGCACCCTTGTCTTGTTCCTGCTTTTAGGGGAAATGCTTTCAATTTTTCACCATTGAGGATAATGCTTGCTGTGGGTTTGTCATATATAGCTTTTATTACGTTGAGGTATGTTCCTTCTATTCCTGCTTTCTAGAGAGTTTTTATCATGAATGGATGTTGAATTTTGTCAAAGGCTTTTTCTGCATCTATTGAGATAATCATACGGTTTTTATCTTTCAATTTGTCGATGTGGTGTATTACATTGATGATTTGCAGATATTAAAGAATTGTTGCATTCCTGGGATAAAGCCCACTTGGTCATGATGTATGATCTTTTTAATATGTAGTTGGATTCTGTTTGCTAGAATTTTGTTAAGGATTTTTGCATCTATGTTCATCAGTGATATTGGCCTGTAGTTTTCTTTTTTGTGGCATCCTTGTCTGGTTTTGGAATTAGGGTGATGGTGGCCTCATAGAATGAGTTTGGAAGTTTGCCTTCTTCTGCAATTTTCTGGAAGAGTTTGAGTAAGATAGGTGTTAGCTCTTCTCTAAATTTTTGGTAGAATTCAGCTGTGAAGCCATCTGGTCCTGGGCTTTTGTTTGCTGGAAGATTTCTGATTACAGTTTAGATATCCTTGCTTGTGATGGGTCTGTTAAGATCTTCTATTTCTTCCTGGTTCAGTTTTGGAAAGTTATACTTTTCTAGGAATTTGTGTATTTCTTCCAAGTTGTCCATTTTATTGGCATAGAGCTGCTGGTAGTAGTCTCTTATGATCCTTTGTATTTCAGTGTTGTCTGTTGTGATCTCTCCATTTTCATTTCTAATTTTGTTAATTTGGTTCTTCTCCGTTTGTTTCTTAATGAGTCTGGCTAACGGCTTGTCAATTTTATTTACCTTTTCAAAAAAACAGCTTTTAGCTTTGTTGATTTTTGCTATAGTCTCTTTTGTTTCTTTTTCATTTATTTCTGCCCTACTTTTTAACATTTCTTTCCTTCTACTAACCCTGGGGTTCTTCATTTCTTCCTTCTCTAGTTGCTTTAGGTGTAGAGTTAGGTTATTTATTTGACTTTTTTCTTGTTTCTTGAGGTAAGCCTGTAATGCTGTGAACCTTCCCCTTAGCACTGCTTTTACAGTGTCCCATAGGTTTTGGGTTGTTGTGTTTTCATTTTCATTTGTTTCTATGCATATTTTGATTTCTTTTTTGATTTCTTCTATGATTTGTTGGTTATTCAGAAGCGTGTTATTTAGCCTCCATATGTTTGAATTTTTAACAATTTTTTTCCTGTAATTGGGATCTAGTCTTACTGCATTGTGGTCAGAAAAGATGACTGGAATGATTTCAATTTTTTTGAATTTACCAAGGCTAGATTTATGGCTCAGGATGTGATCTATTCTGGAGAAGGTTCCGTGTGCACTTGAGAAAAAGGTGAAGTTGATTGTTTTGGGGTGAAATGTCCTATAGATATCAATTAGGTCTAGCTGGTCCATTGTGTCATTTAAAGTTTGTGTTTCCTTGTTAATTTTCTGTTTAGTTGATCTGTCCATAGGTGTGAATGGGGTCTTAAAGTCTCCCACTATTATTGTGCTATTGTTAATTTCCCCCTTCATTCTTGTTAGCATTTGCCTTACATATTGCGGTGTTCCTATGTTGGGTGCACATATATTTATAATTGTTGTATCTTCTTCTTGGATTGCTCCTTTGATCATCATGTAGTGTCCTTGTCTCTTTTCACAGCCTTTATTTTGAAGTCTATTTTATCTGATACAAGTATTGCGACTCCTGCTTTCTTTTGGTCTCCGTTTGCATGGAATATTTTTTTCCAGCCCTTCACTTTCAGTCTGTATGTGTCCCTTGCTCTGAGGTGGGTCTCTCGTAGACAGCATATATAGGGGTCTTGCTTTTGTATCCATTCAGCCAGTCTTTGTCTTTTGGTTGGGGCATTCAACCCATTTACATTTAAGGTAATTATTGATAGGTATGGTCCTGTTGCCATTTGCTTTGTTGTTTTGGGTTCACGTTCATACAACCTTTCTGTGTTTCCTGTCTAGAGAAGATCCTTTAGCATTTGTTGAAGAGCTGGTTTGGTGGTGCTGAATTCTCTCAGCTTTTGCTTGTCTGTAAAGCTTTTGAATTCTCCTTCATATCTGAATGAGATCTTGCTGGGTACAGTAATCTGGGTTGTAGGTTATTCTCTTTCATTACTTGAAGTATGTCCTGCCATTCCCTTCTGGCCTAGAGGGTTTCTATTGAAAGGTCAGCTGTTATCCTTATGGGAATCCCTTTGTGTGTTATTCGTTGTTTCTCCCTTGCTGCTTTTAATATTTGTTCTTTGTGTTTAATCTTTGTTAATTTGACTAATATGTGTCTTGGGGTGTTTCGCCTTGGGTTTATCCTGTTTGGGACTCTCTGGGTTTCTTGGACTTGGGTGGCTATTTCCTTCCCCATTTTGGGGAACTT
Organism: Cervus elaphus; assembly: GCF_910594005.1. Taxonomy (NCBI): domain Eukaryota; kingdom Metazoa; phylum Chordata; class Mammalia; order Artiodactyla; family Cervidae; genus Cervus; species Cervus elaphus. The sequence goes on along the minus strand of NC_057834.1, from coordinate 71,964,922 downwards.
TTCAACTATTATCTCCTTGAGTATCTTCTCATGGCCTTTCTTTTTGTCTTCTTCTTCTGGGACTCCTATGATTCGAATATTGGGGTGTTCATTGATTTTAAATGCAACGGATATGGCCGTATATGACAAAGCCACAACTAACATCACAGTCATCCACAAAAAGATGAGAGCATTTCCTCTAAAATCAGGAACATGACAAGGATGCCCAGTCTCACCACTTTTATTCAGTATTGTATTGGAAGTCACAGCAATTAGACATAGAAAAGAAATAAGGGAAAATAATTGGAAAGGAAGAAGTAAAACTGTCACTGTTTGGCACTTTAGATGACATAATACTATATATAGACAATCCTAAAGATGCCCACTAAAAAACTATTAGAAGTAATAAATGAGTTTGGTTGGTGAAGTTGCAGGATACAAAGTTAATATATGTAAATCTGAAGCATTTCTATCCACTAATAGCAAACTGTGACAAAAAGAAATTTAAAAAAGAACCCTATTTACAATCACATCAAAAAGAATAGAATACCTAGGAATAAATCTAACCAACGACTGTGTGGATCACATTAAACTGTGGAAAATTCTGAAAGGAATGGGCATAGCAGACCACCTGACCTGCCTCTTGAGAAACATGTATGCAGGTCAGGAAGCAACAGTTAGAACTGGACATGGAACAACAGACTGGTTGCATATAGGAAAAGGAGCACGTCAAGGCTGTATATTGTCACCCTGCTTATTTAACTTATATGCAGAGTACATCATGAGAAACGCTGGGCTGGAAGAAGCACAAGCTGGAATCAAGATTGCTAGGAGACATAATAATAACCTCAGATATGCAGATGACACCACCCTTATGGCAGAAAGTGAAGAGGAACTAAAAAGCCTCTTGATGAAAGTGAAAGAGGAGAGTGAAAAAGTTGGCTTAAAGCTGAACATTCAGAAAACTAAGATCATGGCATCTGGTCCCATCACTTCATGGCAAATAGATGGGGAAACAGGGGAAACAGTGTCAGACTTTATTTTTCTGGGCTCCAAAATCACTGCAGATGGTGATTGCAGCAATGAAATTAAAAGACGCTTACTCCTTGGAAGGAAAGTCATGACCAACCTAGATAGCATATTAAAAAGCAGAGACATTACTTTGCCAACAAAGGTCCGTCTAGTCAAGGCTATGGTTTTTCCAGTTGTCATGTATGGATGTGAGAGTTGGACTGTGAAGGAAGCTGAGCGCTGAAGAATTGATGCTTTTGAACTGTGGTGTTGGAGAAGACTCTTGAGAGTCCCTTGGACTAGAAGGAGATCCAACCAGTCCATCCTAAAGGAGATCAGTCCTGGGTGTTCATTGGAAGGACTGATGTTGAAGCTGAAACTCCAATACTTTGGCCACCTCATGCCAAGAACTGACTCATTTGAAAAGACCCTGATGCTGGGAAAGATTGAGGGCAGGAGAAGAAGGGGATGACAGCAGATGAGATGTCTGAATGGCAGCACCGACTCAATAGACATGGGTTTGGTTGGACTCCGGGAATTGGTAATGGATAGGGAGGCCTGGCGTGCTGTGGTTCATGGGGTCACAAAGAGTCGGACACAACTGAGAGCCTGAACTAAACAGAACTGAACTGAACTAGGTAAAATGCTTATACTCTGAAAACTATAGCACACTAATGAAAATGAAAGTGACACAAACAATTGAAAAGATAAACCATGCTCGTGAGTTGGAAGAGTTAATAACGCTAAAATGTCCATACTACCAAAGGCAATCTACAGAGTCAATGCAATCCCTATCAAAATACCAATTGCATTTTTCACAGAACTAGAAGAAATAACTCTAAAATTTGTGTGGAAACACAAAAGACCTCCAATAGACAAAGCAATCTTGAGAAAGAACAAAGCCAGAGGCATTGTATTCCCTGACTTCAAACTATACTATAAAGCTATAGTAATCCAGACAGTATAGTACTGGCACAAAAACAGACACATAGATCAATGAAACAGAACAGAAGGCCCAGAAATAAACCCATACTTTTATGGTCAATTAATCTATGACAAGGGAGGCAAGATTATACAATGAGAAAAAGACAGCTTCTTCAATAAATTGTGCTGGGAAAACTGGACAGCTACATGCAAAAGAATCAAACTGGACTATTTTCTCACACCATATTCAAAAATAAACTCAAAATGGATAAAGACTTAAATGTAAGAACTGAAACCATAAAACTTCTAGGAAAAAACACAGGCAGCATGCTCTTTGACGTTGATCTTAGCAACATTTTTTTTGGCTCTATCTTCTCAGGCAAGGGAAGCAAAAGCAAAAATAAACAAATGAGACTACATCAAACTAAAAAGCTTTTGCACAGCAAAGGGAACTATCAACAAAATGAAAAGGTAGCTTACTGAAGATATTTACAGATGATATATCCAATAAGGGGTTAATTTCCAACACAAACGAAAAACTCAGACAATTCAACATGAAAAACAAACCTGAGTAAGATATGAACAGAGACCCGAAGAGACATTTTTCCAAAGAATATATACAGCCAACAGACATATGAAAAAATGTCAACATCATTAATCATCAGGGAAATGAAAATTAAATCCCAGTAAGATGACACCACACACCTGTCAGAATGACTACCTTCTAAAAGACAACAAATAACAAATGTTAGTGAGGATATGGAGAAAAGGGAGGCTTCATGTACTGTTGGTGACATTGTAAATTCCATAGCACCCACTATAGGAAACAGTATAGAGTGCCTCAAAAAGTTAAATATAGAACTACCATATGATCCAACAATTTTACTTCTGGGTATTTACTCAAAGGAAAAAAAAAACCACATTAATTTGAGAAGATATGTGTACCCTAATGTACATAGCAGTATTATTTACAATAACCAAGACATGGAAGCAGCCTAAGAGTCCATCAAAAGATAAATGGATGAAGAAGATGTGGTATATGTACAGTGGACTATTACTCAGTCATACATAGAAATCTTGTCATTTGTGACAACATGAATGAATTGTAGATAGTACCATGCTAAGTGAAATAAATCAGACAAAGACAAACACATATGATTTCACTTACATGTAGAATCTAAAAAAATAAACCAAACAAAATGAAAGCTGACTTACAGGTACAGAGAACTGACTGGTGGTTGCTAGGAGTGAAGCCCATGGTGGAGGGGTGAAAATGGCGAAGGGGACTCAGAGGTACAAACCTCCAGTTATAAACTAAGCTATGGGGATGAAATTTATAGTATAAGACATGTAGTCAATAATATTGTAGTAACTCTGTGTGGAGACAGGTGGTTACTTATCTCAGTGTTCATTCATTTCATAATGTATGCAAATATCAAATCAATATGTAGTATGCCTGAAACTAATATTTATGTCAGATATATTTCAGTTTTTAAAGGCAATATGTTTAATGTAGAGAATAAAAAATGCTTCTTTATTGAAGACGTATTTTTAAGATCCTACTGCATTTGTGCATCAGGAATGCAATACCAAACAAAACCAGATGTGGTCTGTTTTTAGTTTGTGAGAGTTCAGTACATATCACTCAATCCCCCAAACAACTCTACGGTCTTAAATGCCCATAAAGAACTGAATTTTAAACACACAGTGCAATACTATAACAGTAATGTGAATGAAGAATTTATAATTACATACAGTGGATAAATCTCTGAACATAGTGTTAAAGAAAGATGCCAAATACAAAAATGGACATGTTACATGACTTCATTGAGATGAGGTACAAAGCAGGCAAAGTTAATCTGTAAAGAAGGTGGTACTTTGGGACATAATGACAAGAAGAGAGCACAGAACCATGTCTGGAGTCAGGGAAATGTTCTGTTTCGTGATCAAGGTGCTGGTTACATGGATGAGTTAAGTTTGGGAAAATTCAGTGTAGCTTAAAAATTGCAACAGCTTTAAGAGAAAATAGTTATTACTATTTCCATTCACAGATGGAAAGTCTGAGCTTCTGAGAGGCTGATGACTTGGGTCAAAGTCATACTTTAAGTGGCAGAGCCAGATTTCAATCCAGGCTACCTGCTTCTAGGTCCCAGGTGTCTGAGGAACCTGAGAAACTCCTGTTACTCCATACACTCAGCAGCATTTGGTGGTGTCAGATTTTTGGATTTGGGCCATTGTACTGGGTGCGTAGTGGTATCTTTACCACTCTAGGTGCCATGTATCTTGGTATATGTTCCAAGTGAATTTGGAAAAGAAGATGTGTTCCACTGTTCTTCAATGGAGTGTTCTGTAAATGTTTGTTCAGTCTTGTTGAATGATGGTCTTGTTGAGTTCTGTATCTTTCCTAGTTTTCTGTCTAGTTGCTCAATGAACTAGATTGTGCATGTGTTGGTTTTAATACACAGACTGTGAAGAGAGACTTAGTTAAAACAAGGACGTGAACTTTGTTCTGTGGAGTGATAGCTGATATGACTACCCCAGGCACCTGGGAAGGACAAGCATTTAAAGTACAAAGGGCAAAGGCAGGTGCTTACTCCTCTGGATAAATCATCACTCCCCAGATGCCTCTCAATATTGCTATTTTCTGACTGAAATCTCTGAAATGAATCTCCTATACTAGAAGTGTCCAAGTTCTGCCATGTCATTAAACTTTTTTTAAAATTGGAGGATAATTGCTTTACAATGTTGTGTTGGTTTTTGCCAAACACCAAGTGAATCAGCCTCACGTGCACATATGTCCCCTCCCTCCTGAGCCTCCCCCACATCCCCGGCCCCATCCTACCCCTCTAGGTTGTCACAGAGCTCCAGGCTGAGCTCGTTGTATCCGTACAGCAGCTGCCCACTGGCTATTTTACACAACGTAGTGTATATATGTCAGTAATACTTTCTTAATTCATCCCACCCTCTCCTTCCCCCACTGTGTCCTCAAGTCTGTTCATCATGCCTGTGTCTCTATTCCCGCCCTGAAAATAGATTCATCAGTATCATTTTATTATCTTGAAATGGAGTCAGCCCCAATTTTCTTAGTAAAGACTCTAAAAAATGAGTTTCTAAATGCAAACTCATTAACTCTTATAATTTGAACAAAGAAACAAAAACTAGTAAAAGAAGTATCACTATCATATGTTATGTATAACTCTCCCCAGATTACTTCTCCTACTTCCATATATTATCACTTACACTGAAAAAGGTATAATCCTAAAAATATGACCGTCTTTCAGAGGGGTAGCTTTTTTCCTTTTCATGTGTTGGGGAGGAAGAAATTTTTTTCATCCCATCTAGGTTCTTCTGGCTGGTCTAAGAATTAAATTGACATGATGCAAGTTAGTGGAAGAAAATCATACAAAAGTTTAATAATCCAAAACTGAGTAATTTGCCAAAATAGCATAAACTCTCACTTTAAATACCATTTTCAGATAAAAACAAAAGAAGATGTTGGGGGTAGGGGTTTAGGGATTCACAGGGAAGGAAGGCAATTTATATAGAGATAGAAAAGCAAATGTCTGGTAAATAAATTTTGATGGGTCATGTGGAGACTATGGGACAGAGAGTGGACCCTGATCTCTACATCCTTGTTAATTCCCACCGCCACACTTAGCCCATATGCTTTGCAGATATCTCTGGTCATAGCTCTATTTTGAAAACAAGCCCTTTATTTAAATTCTTTGAGCAGCTAAGGGGGAGACAAAAAGACTTCTTGAGTCTTCTATATTTTCTGATTGTCTTGGAAAAAATCTGCATGCCAAAGAGATATTTTGGGGTGGCAAATTCTTCTCCTTTATACACAGATATGCAGATGACACCACCCTTATGGAAGAAAGTGAAGAGGAACTAAAGAGTCTCTTGATGAAAGTGAAAGAGGAGAGTGAAAAAGCTGGCTTAAATCTCAACATTCAAAAAACTAAGATCATGGCATCTGGTCACATCACTTCATGGCAAACAGATGGGGAAACAATGGAAACAAGGCCAGACTTTATTTTCTTGGGCTCCAAAATCACTGTAGATGGTGACTGCAGCCATGAAATTAAAAGTCACTTGCTCCTTGGAAGAAAAGCTATGACCAACTTAGACAGCATATTAAAAAGCAGAGACGTTACTTTGCCAACAAAGGTCCATCTAGTCAAAGCTATGGTTTTTCCAATAGTCATGTATGGATGTGAGAGTTGGACTATAAAGAAAGCTGAGCACCAAAGAATTGATGGATTTGAACTGTGGTGTTGGAGAAGACTCTTGAGAGTCCCTTGGACTGCAAGGAGATCCAACAAGTCCATCCTAAAGGAGATCAGTCCTGGGTGTTCATTGGAAGGACTGATGCTGAAGCTGAAACTCCAATACTCTGGCAATCCTGATGTGAAGAACTGACTCATTGGAAAAGCACCTGATTCTGGTAAAGATAAAGGCAGGAGGAAAAGGGGATGACAGAGGATGAGATGGTTGGATAGCATCACCAACTTGATGGACATGAGTTTGAGCAAGCTCTGGGAGTTGGTGATGGACAGGGAAGCCTGATGTGCTGCAGTCCTTGGGGTTGCAAAGAGTTGGACATGACTGAGCAACTGAATTGAACTGAAGTGTACGATTTAGTGGCATTAAGTACATTCGAATTGTTGTGCAACCATCTACCCAGTGTCAGTTAGAGAGACATTTCCCCCTTGAGTTCTTATGGTTGGACTAATAATAAAATTGACACAAGGCAGATTAGCAGGAGAAAAAGAATTAAATGTTAATTTCTGCACATGGAAGTCCCATGGAAATAGAACTTAAGTGGCCAAAATAGGCAGCTTATATCAGTCTCCATTCCTTATTTGGAACCAGTCTGTTGTTTCATATCCAGTTTTATCTGTTGCTTCCTGACCTGCATACAGATTTCTCAAGAGGCAAGTCAGGTGGACTGGTATTCCCAATTCTTGAAGAATTTTCCACAGTTTGTTCTGATCCACACGGCTAAAGGCTTTGGCATAGTGAACAAAGCAGAAATAGATGTTTTTCTGGAACTCTCTTGGTTTTTCAATGATCCAACGGAAGTTGGCAATTTGATCTCTGGTTCCTCTGCCTCTTCTAAATCCAGTTTGAACATCTGGAATTTCACGGTTCACGTACTGTTGAAGCCTGGCTTGGAAAATTTTGAGCATTACTTTACTAGAGTGTGAGATGAGTGCAATTGTGCAGTAGTTTGAGCATTCTTTGGCATTGCCAAAGAATATATAAGCAATCCAGGCAGCTTATATACTTTTTAGGAAAATGAGAAATATATCTGTGAGGAATTGACAGGAAAAATGTTTTGGGTGAAGAATCTAAACTGAGCTTGGCTTGAGTTGATAAATGAGAATAAGTAAGAAGTTTTATTAATACAGGCTTCTCTGCTCTGAATCCCTATCTTTGGTGATGAAGGTGTCCTCCCTCCAGATGCAGAGGGTGCACCCTTCATGTAAGATTTATTTCCTGCTTTTTTTAGGGAGACAGAGAAAGTCAGAGTTTCCTTCTTGAATCACCTGCTTTTCAAGCAACTTCAGTCAGTTCAGTTGCTCAGTCATGTCCAACTCTTTGCAACCCCACGGACTGCAGCACACCAGGCTTCCCTGTCTATCACCAACTCCCAGAGCTTGCTCAAACTCATGTCCATCAAGTTGATGATGCCATCCAATCATCTCATCCTCTGTCATCCCCTTCTCCTCCTGCCTTCAATCTTTCCCAGCATCAGGGGCACTTCCAATGAGTCAGTTCTGCACTTCAGGTGGCCAAAGTATTGGAGTTTCAGCTTCAGCATCAGTCCTTCCAATAAACACCCAGGAGTGATAACCTTTAGGATGGACTTGTTGGATCTCCTTGTAGTCCAAGGGACTCTCAAGAATCTTCAAAACCACAGTTCAAAAACATCAATTCTTCAGCACTCAGCTTTCTTTATAGTCCCACTCTCACATCCATACATGACTACTGGAAAAACAGCTTTGACTAGATGGACCTTTGTTGGCAAAGCAATATCTCTGCTTTTTAATATGTTGTCTATGTTGGTCATGAAACACCTGGAGTAACAAGCAAATTTGGCCTTGGAGTACAGAATGAAGCAGGGCAAAGGCTAATAGAGTTTTGCCAAGAGAACACACTGGTCATAGCAAACACCCTCTTCCAACAACACAAGAGGAGACTCTACACATGGACATCACCAGATGGTCAACAGTGAAATCAGATTGATTATATTCTTTGCAGCCAAAGATGGAGAAGCTCTATACAATCAGCAAAAACAAGGCTGGGAGCTGACTGTGGTTCAGATCATGACTCCTTATTGCCAAATTCAGACTTAAATTCAAGAAACTAGGGAAAACCACTAGAGCATTCAGGTATGATCTAAATCAAATCCCTTATGATTATACAGTGGAAGTGAGAAATAGGTTTAAGGGACTAGATCTGATAGACAGAGTGCCTGATGAACTATGGATGGAGGTTCGTGATATTGTACAGGAGACAGGGATCAAGACCATCCCCATAGAAAAGAAATGCAAAAAAGCAAAATGACTGTCTGAAGAGGCCTTAAAAATAGTGGTGAAAAGAAGAGAAGTGAAAAGCAAAGGAGAAAAGGAAAGATAAGTCTGTTGTTCCATGTCCAGTTCTAACTGTTGCTTCTTGACCTGCATATAGATTTCTTAGGAGGTGGGTCAGGTGGTCTGGTATTCCCATTTCTTTCAGAATTTTCCACAGTTTATTGTTGTCCACACAGTCGAAGGCTTTGGCATAGTCAATAAAGCAGAAATAGATGTTTTTCTGGAACTCTCTTGCTTTTTTGATGATCCAGTGGATGTTGGCAATTTGATCCCTGGTTCCTCTGCCTTTTCTAAATCCAGCTTGAACATCTGGAAGTTCATGGTTCATGTACTTTTGATACCTGGCTTGGAGAATTTTGAGTATTACTTTGCTAGTGTATGATATGAGTGCAAGTGTGCAGTAGTTTGAACATTCTTTGGCATTGCCTTTCTTTGGGATTGGAATGAAAACTGACCTTTTCCAGTTCTGTGGCCACTGCTGAGTTTTCCAAATTTGCTGGCATATTGAGTGCAGCACTTTCACAACATCATCTTTTAGGATTTGAAAGAGCTCAACTGGAATTCCATCACCTCCACTAGTTTGTTCGTAGTGATGCTTCCTAAGGTCCATTGACTTCACATTCCAGGATGTCTGGCTCTAGGTGAGTGATCACACCATCGTGACTATCTGGGACTGAAGATCTTTTTTGTATAGTTTTTCTGTGTATTCTTTCACCTTTACTTAATATCTTCTGCTTCTGTTAGGTCCGTACCATTTCTGTCCTTTATTGAGCCCATCTTGCCTGAAATCTTCCCTTGATATCACTAATTTTCTTGAAGAGATCTCTAGTCTTTCCCATTCTATTGTTTTCCTCTGTTTCTTTGTATTGACCACTGAGGAAGGCGTTGTTATCTTTCCTTGTTATTCTTTGGAACTCTGCATTCAAATGGGAATATCTTTCCTTTTCTCCTTTGCCTTTAGCTTCTCTTCTTTTCTCAGCTATTTGTAAGGCCTCCTCAGACAACCATTTTGTCTTTTTGCATTTCTTTTTCTTGGCGATGGTCTTGATCACTGCCTCCTGTACAATGTCATGAACCTCCATCCACAATTCTTCAGAGACTCTGTCTATCAGATCTAGTCCCTTAAATCTATATCTCACTTCCACTGTATAATTGTAAGGGATTTAATTTAGGCCATACCTGAATGGTCTAGTGATTTTCCCTAGTTTCTTCAATTTAAGTCTGAATTTGGCAATAAGGAGTTCATGATGAGCCACAGTCAGCTCCTGGTCTTGTTTTTGCTGATTGTATAGAGCTTCTCCATCTTTGGCTGCAAAGAATATAATCAATCTGATTTCAATACTGACCATCTGGTGATGTCCATGTGTAGAGCCTTCTCTTGTGTTGTTGGAAGAGGGTGTTTGCTATGACCAGTGTGTTCTCTTGGCAAAACTCTATTAGCCTTTGGCCTGCTTCATTTTGTACTTCAAGGCCAAATTTCCCTGTTTCTACAGGTATCTCTTGACTTCCTACTTTTGCATTCTGGTCCCCTATAATGAAAAGGACATCTTTTTGGGTGTTAGTTCTAGAAGGTTTTCTGGTCTTCATAGAACTGTTCAACTTCAGCTCCAAGCAACTTCAGTTCAAAATAATCAAGATGCCACTGAAGCATATTTTGGGTTGGCCCACCCTGAGTCCTAACACCACCTTTAGAGCTTTTTCATTAACCCAGACTGAAACTCAGTACCTATTACACAATAACTTTCCATTTTCACTATCCCATAGCATTTGCCTGCCTTAGCTGAGTTTATCATATTCTGACTTGGGTAGCTTTAGTCTGTCATTAACCTTCTTTTTGTCTGTGATTGCCTGAGTGTTTTCACTGTAGGAACCAGAAGCTGTGCATTTAGGTAAACACCACCAGCTGTGCTGGACTGGGGCACTGATTTCTCAGTGAGTGGGTAGACTTCCAAGCTGAGGAGTCATGAGCTGATAAAGAAAAGATAAAGGAACATCTTTATTCTCAATAACAAGCACAGTGTTATTTTTTCAACTAAGAATACTGATGCCTAGGACATTTAAGTAAGTTGCTTGTGGTCACAATGCTAGAGTGGTTGAGTCCAGACTAGGGCCTTGTTTCCTCCTCACTCCAAGCATCCCTGCCTTTTGGTTTCATTTCATCCAGGAGGCCATATTTCCAAAGTTTTAGATGACAACTTGATGCTAGGCTCCAAGGAAGACAAAGCCAGGGATTTTGCTTTCAAGGTATTTGAAGTCCTAAAGCCTCAAAGTGCTACTATTTAAACATTAGTGGCTTCAGGCAAGTCTTAACTGCCCCGGGTATCTTCACCTACCCATACCTCAGCTGAAAGTATCATGCGTATGCCTGCTAAGTCGCTTCTGTCATGTCCAACTCTTTGTGACCCTATGGACTGTACCCTGCCGGGCTCCTCTGTCCATAGGATTCTCCAGGGAAGAATACTGGAGTGGGTTGCCCCTGACCTCCTCCCGAGGATCTTCCCACCTCAGGGATAGAACCCACATCTCGTATGTCTCCTGTATTTGTAGGCAGATTCTCTTCCACTACCACCTGGAAGGCATTGCAGGAGGAGGTAAAACAGTGAAAAGGTGGATTGTCTTTAGATGATATTGAATGATTCCATGAAATACAATGTAAGGAAATGGCCTGTAGTTCATCCTACATTAAAAAGGAATGATGTATTTAAGAGACAGTCTTTCCAGAACACTTAAAATGTCAGTTAATTTAAAAAGTGAAGTGTACTACAGGTTTAGGGGGAAATGTATATTCAGTTTTCAAAGCACTTTAATCTTCTGGACTCAGTGGCTGTGTTTAAGGAAGTACAGTCCCGACAAGGCTGTGTCTGCCAAGTAGGCTATGGAGCCGCTTGAGTCATTTCTCGCCTGTTCACCAGATGCTTTCCTTGGCACATCCCTTGTGGCACATTTCCTTGGTATCCCTTGTGGAAATCCCTGCAGGCTGATCCTGCAGGTCCTTAAATAACCCTTCCCCTCAAGGCAAGCCCTGTCTCTACCCCTTCAAGATGCTGGCTTTGTAGCCTATGGTTTATTTCATTCTTTCATTTCCTTTAAGGTTCAGAACCAGAACCACAGCTGCCATGAAGAGCTCCTCTCCCAATTCAACCTGTGGCGATTTCCTAATCCTTAGATATATTGAATTTTGTTAACTGTATCTTCTACTTAAAAACACAGGGAGAGCAGAGCCTGATGGCTAAGATTTCAGGCTCTTTGCGCAGGCTTCTGGACTCAAATTCACTACTTACTGGCCAAGTTTCTTAATTTATCTCAGTTTCATCATCTGAAAATGGGGATAATAATAATTTCCTCAAAGGTCAAATTAACTCTATTTCTTTATTTATTTTTGACTCTGCTGGGTCTTTGTTGATGCACAGGGGCTTTCTTTGGTTGCAGTGTGCAAGCATTACTCTTCATTTTGGAGCATGGGTTTCTCATTATGGTGACTTCTCTTGTGCAGCACAGGCTGTAGAGCGCCGGATCAGTAGTTGTGACACATGGGCTTACCTGCCCTGTGGCATGTGAAATCTTCCTGGACCAGGGATCAAACCCATGTCCTCTAAATTATCATGTGGATTCTCATCCACTGTACCACCAGGGAAATCCTAAGTGAATTCCTATAAAGGTACTTGGAACAATCCAAATGTTCATTAACAGACAAACGGACTGAAAAATGACATAGAAACATATAATGGGATATTTCTTCCTCAGCCTTAACAAAAGTGCAGTTCTAATAAAAACTTCAGTGTGGATCAACCTTGAACCATTACAATCAGTAAAATAAGCCTAACACAAAAGGACAAATATTGTATGAGATTCCTAGAACAGAAAAATACATAGAGACATAAAGTAGAACAGAAGTTATCAGAGGCTGAAGGAAGGAAAGAAAGAGGAGTTATTATTTACTGGATACAGAGCCTTGATATGGGGTGATGAAAAAGTTCTGGAGATGGAAAGTGGTAATAGCTGCACAACAATATGAATGCATGTAATGCCACTGAACTGTACACTTAAAATGGTGAAAATGGTGAGTTTTGTTATGTATATTATACCACAATAAAAATGGTTTTAAAGGAACAGGGTCTGATACATAGTAAAGTTTCTGGTTTATTTGTGATATCTTTTGCATTATTGCCTAATGTTGTTCTCTAACTTTTTCCTTTAAATTCTTCACTCAGTGTGATGCCTTCTGTCTAACTTCAGGGCATGGACCATGTCATACTTTGGCTTCTCCTTCAGTGTACCTGCCCATGTACCTTGCATATAGTTGGACTCTGTCAATCATTGACTGACTAGAGCAGATTCCAAATAACCTGTGTTAAAATAGTGTGACCCATGCTCTCACGCGAATGGAGTGGATCTCAGTGTTTTCTCTGTGGGAGGCTATTAGCCTGGTGACTAAGAGCTAGAATCTGGAGTCCATCCGACCTAGATTTGAGTTTCAGTTTTGCCATTTGTTAACTCTGTGCCTTTGGAAAGTAAATCAGTCTTCTCAGCTTCAGCTAATTGTGATGGGGCAAATAATATCTACTTAACCATATGTTCTGTGTTGATAAAAATGAAATAACATATGTCGAGAACATGGCCCGACCTGGGAACTCAATAATTAGCAGTTAATACAAACATTTCTTATCCTAAGCACTACTGCTACCTTAACTTATCACTCCGAGAGTCAATTTCTGAAACTGATCTTTCAATTCAAGCAAATGCCAATCCCTCGACTTTTGTGGGCATTTCTACAATGAAAGACAATGTCTTAAAACCATAACCTCTCAGGAGGATTGTGGGACTTACTCTGCTTCCCAGCGGTCTCAGATGTACAAGGAAGATTCTAAAAGCTCAGCAGAGTGAGAAAAGAGCAGTAGCTCTTCTCAACTCACAAGTAGTTCCCTCTTAACCCAGACAAACACTTTTAGGTGTGAATGGTTGCTCAGAGCCCTTAGAGAAAGCAGTGCTGAGCAAAGTTAGGGTCAAAAGCCTGGGTGTCTCTCCAAAGTGCGAAGTAGATTGAGAGACAGGAGCAGTGGAGTTATTGGCTCATTCAGCATTAAAGGGCAGTAAACATGTAAAGACCAGGTACATTCAGAGGCTGAACTTGGTTAAAGAAAATGGTGGCCACTGTGGATGATTCTGAAGGCATCCAAGAAAGGAAGCAGAGTCGGAGCCACAAAGATGAAGTCCTGAAAACTGAGGTTTTTCCTGTGGCAAGAACCAGATCTGGGCAGACTGGATCTTGTCCTCACTGAAATATTTTAGGGTGTTTATTCCAGAGTGAGCACTGAGCCATTGTCTTAGCCCAGGGCAAGGACAAGTGATCATATGTCAAGGTGAATGCTGGCAAACAAAGGAGAAACTCTTGGACTCGGTATTCCAGGAAGTCTAGAAATCTTGACCAACTAAAATGTAATCCTGTACTGGAATGTGAGTTCTAGATTTCACAACACCTGCAGTGATTTCAGAATACAAAGCAGAGAAAGAGAGCAAGCTGAGAAGGAAGGAAGGGAGCAAACACAATCAAGAGACCGCACTTGAAGTGGAGCAGTTATGAAGGAGGACGGCCCAAGAGCTAGAAACATGTTCTTACACAAAGCACTTATCACCTCACGGGCAGCCACTGTCAACATTCCTTTGACTGCCATGCACCTGATGGTAGAAAGGTACTCTGTGTATCAGTCACTGCCTCAAACAGGGACACATTCTGTTTTCCTGCCCATGAATATATTTGTAACTAATCTTCCAAATAACTTCACATTTCAGAGCTTCTATGTCTGAGTTATAAATTTTCTGTCAATCATTACCCATAACTTGAGAAATGTCTCTCTAATCTAACTTCAGGAGATGTTTATCTATGTCACTAAGGACTTGTCTGAAATTTTTATCAACAGTGAGGAAATACACAGACACACACACATACACACAGATACCAATAGACTGTATAGTATATAACTGTAAATATGAAAAAAAGTTCAGGAAAGAAGAATGGAAAGATATTCACCAAATTGTTTACAAAATTATATTCATTTTCACCTTCATTTTTGATACATATTTGTATTCCCCCACCCTCACTGCAGGAATCACTTCTCTACTCTAAGCAAAACATCTCTCTGTGAGCCAGAAGTGGGTAGATGTCTTTGTGGGATAAGCAATGGCCATCTGTTACTGAAATTGTGGCCTTGAAGTCCATCGTGAGCAATGAGCTCTTTAGAGGAAAAGTGTGATAACAATTCAGGTGATTCTGGGACTTCCTGGTGGTCCAGTGGTTAAGATTCTGTGCTTTCACTGCAGGGGGCACAAGTTCAATCCCTGGTAGAAGAACTAAGATCCCACTTGGCAAGAGGCACAGCCAAAAAATAAAAAATAAATAAAACCAAAAAAATTCAGGTGATTCTAAATTATATTTTAATTTCATATTAGAAATAATAAAATTGTAAGAGTTTCATAAACACATTCTTTCCCTTTTCAAGAAAATACTAAATTACTAAGGTAACTAATGTTTCATTCTCTTCTAATACATATGATTAACACTGGGAAAACTGTCAATTGAATTCAGCATCTATTTATCATTTACTATGTACAAGGCAGTTTGAAGGACTGCAAAATTGAACTGTAATCTAGTGGAAGAGAAAACTCAAGTACATAACAATATCACAGGTCAGAATACAATAGATTTAGCAAAGGCAGTTATAATGCTGTAGAATGCTCATAATAACTTTTTATACTTCCTGAATCTTTCAGGGTCATTATGAGGATTACAAATGTAAATACTTGGATGTTCTAAGCAGTCAAATATTTATCATTACATTAAAGAAATGCACTGAAAAAATTCATTGGAGCAATTAAGGTTTTCTCTGAGCAACATTTCTTTTATTCAATTTAATTTTCAGAGTTCAGTGTCTCAGGGTTTATGGTGATCGTTTTGAGCCGCTATAAGAATTTTAACTAGTTCTTTGATTTGCTAACACTTTCTTTTCAGTAAATATGCTCAGATATACTATTTGCCTTTGGTTCTTTACCTCTGCGCTTTTTTCTATGTGAAACTAAGACATGCTGTAACCTCCATTTCATAATTTAAGGAAAAGCTGATGCCCTCCCCAATGTTTCTGTCAAGTCCTGGGGTAAGACAGCCTGGGCTTGACACTGCCCAGGTCACTCTGTCTTCTTGGGTGGTTACTGCACTTCTCCCAGCCTCTATTTAACAAGAGGCCTTGAGTGGTGTGATATTGTCCACATCACTTACTTGGTATTGGTTGAGTGGAGACTAGCCGTGGGGTGGTGGCTTCACTGCGGGAACTACAACAACGAAAGACACAGAGTCAACAGTTTCTGTCCCTACAAGTTCTTCGAGCCCCCACCTCACCCTACACGGCACCAGGCTGTGGCCATTATCTTTTTTTCCTTGACATCGACTTTTTAAAAAATCTCTATTGGGTTTGTTACAGTACTGTGCCAGGTGCTGTGTTGGGCTCTTGAGCACACAGTGGTGACAGACCCAGTCACTGGCCTTGCTGAGCTTCATCTGGGGAATGCTTTCTGGCCCCCACTGAATTCTGAACCCCAAGCCACTCATCACTCTCCAGACAGGCTCTCTGATTTTCTCTCTCTAGGTTTGTCCTTACCTGGAACGTGCTTTCCTTCCCCATAGTCACCTGTTGAGTTATTCAAAGGGCCAGCCATAAGTCTTACTTCCTTCAAAATGGTTCTCAGATACCCCTAACTGGGATTAATTCATTTGTACTCCAAAGGCCATTTGTACTTCTGTTAGAAGTCATCATGGTACAGAGAAAAGACCATAAAATTTGAAGCTAAAAAACACTAGGTTCAAGACCTATTTCTGTCACTTACTAATGACACAAACTAGAGGAAAACATATAGCTCATCAAAGCCCATTTTTCCATCTGTAAAATGGAGATAATAATATCTAGCGCAGAGATTAAATAATACCTAAAAATAGCAATAATATAATGGTACAAAAGTTGGTATATTTTTATGTCATATGTTTATAGAAATGACTGATTATTTTATCCCTTTAGAAGTGTTAAAGGGAAATAGGTTCTAACAGATAAAGTCTTTCACCTGGCAATACTGCTTTACCTGTTTTTTTTAGCTGAATTTCCTCTGACATACTTAATTCCTAATCTGAACCAGCCATTGCACATAATCTCATTTAGCCATCCCCAATCCTGTGAAGTATACAACATCTCCCATATTTGATACCGTTTATTAGCAATCAGCATTTGTTTCCACCTTCTTCTCTGCTTTTGCTTGTGTTCAAGGGACTGGAAGCTCAGGAACTATAATTCTGAATGTAATTTAAATGCCTCAATAAGATACTCTCAAACTATTTGGGGAAGGGAGGGCAGATAGAATGCATTCTTCCAGACGAGGTATAAGCAGACATGGTGGCTTTAGCAAATATGAGTTTTTGCAGGTCTGGGCAGACTCTCTGTTCTGCTAATAGTGCCCAGACTTGAGGCTACTTTCCCCAAAAGCTCCAGATAGAAGAAATTTGGAGAAGCACTCTTCTTGGCCCATTTTGTGTCCCATATCCATCCCTTGACAAGCTACTACTGCCAGGAAAAGAAGTCCTCTAAGAATATAGCAGCTTCCATTCAGATAATGTAGCCACAGAAGATAGAGGTATGATTCCCCAAAACAAGTGGAATAACACAGACAAGACCACTGAGGAATCATCTTATCCCAAGTCTCCCCAAAATCAGTCTTGTATGCAAGTAGTTTATTTAAAAAGTAATCCCAAAGAGCAAGATTGAGGGTCTGAAAGAATAAAACATGGAAGGAAAAAAATAACCTCCAAATTCCGTGGTATATTATTGACTTAGCAACCATGCTGGGTAGTTGGTGTGCAATCCTGCCAGTGTGTATTATTATTTTGGCATGCTAACTTGACTGAGGGAGGAGACAGTTTCAAGTTTCTTACCATAACAGCTCTTCACAGATTGGGGAACCAATGTGAGGGTTCTCCCAGCTATTAATACCAACTGTATACACCCCAACTGCATAGTCAGAAACTAGAGAAGTAACCACAGGGTAGCTCCAATAGATCCACTGAACCCATCTGAGACAGGCGGAACTCCATTTCTAACCTGGCCCTCCCTATAACCCCTTTCAACGAGAGGATAATGAAGGGGCTGCAGGACCCTTGAGTCAGTATGAACACAGAACCATAGTCCCAATATTCAGCAGTTCTTTAAAAGTCTGAGGATTCCCTTTTTGTTAACCCTGACAAACAATCTTAGATCCCCTTTGGCTAGAATCATGAGATTGTTTATCATATATACTTACAGTAGCATTGCATTGTCTTTCCTCAAGGGGATCCACCTCTCCTTCAATGAGTGAACTTTGGGTCTGTGAAATGACATATTTGGAACCTCGGTGAGGGACTCTTTTCCGCTGAAGTGAAAGCCAGTGAAGGTTTCCTGTTCACCAGTTTTGGATTTTATTCTTTTTTACAAGTTAGATAACATTCTGAGTGGTTCTCTACCTGACCTGCCCTCAGAGAATACCATGATTTATGAGTTATTGCTACCAATTCCTGCGGGGGGTGGGATGGTGGTGGTGTTAAGGCAGATTGAATCCTATAACAGATAGCCTAGCTGCCCATTATGGCTTATGTCATCTTTATTCTAAGTGCTGCCATTGGTCTCTGCCATTCCAGAATCCTATCAGCACCTTGATATTAGTGATCTCAATTCCTTTGTGATACCTTCTTCTGTCAACCCCATCCTAAATGGGATAGTTATCACCGAGCTTCTTAAATTAGTTGATGCCCCTTAGCAAGTATTCCTGATTGCTTTAGCGAAAGAATGTCCTCTCTGTTTTCCCAGGGAAGATTGTCCAGTGCTAGCTTTTCTTGATCACACATAATAAATTTATTCTAATATCTTTACCTCCTTGAATCTTTGGCATTTTTCCTCAATACTATGTCAAGGCAGTTCCAGCATCCCCGTCTCATTTATGTTAACAGTAGGCTCTTAGTGCACAAACTTAAAAGCGTCATCTTAGCAGCACCATGTGAGATGGGCTTCTTGTGTCCTTGCCAGAATACTGAGCTCTAAGTCATGGAGGAGTGCTCCCATGTCAATAAACTATACTCCACCTAGCTTTATTTCCCCACCAACCACCACCATCCCTGATCCAGTATCCTCAAGATCCTTGTACACGTGTCCTCCTGAAATATTCATATTCACCAGGTCCTGAAATTTCTTTGGCATGTAGGCTACTTCCTTCCAAAACAGGAACTGTATTTCTGCCCTGGGACTAAGCTGAGTTCTTACCACAGTTACCAGTCTGAAGGCAATGAGGGAAATAGGTCAGATCTTGAGGAAAAAAAGTATAACCTTGAGAGGAATCTGCCTGAGTTGTGACTTTTTTCAAGTGTCTCCAGACAAGGGAATGTTGATTTCATCTACCAAGTTCAAGAACTAGTGAAGAGAGGGTTGGAGCCAGTTGCCACTAAGGAAAAAAGCAGTCTATCTCATTTACTATAGATCTGTGAGAAGTTGGTTCTGCTTCACAGTACACTGGGGCATGGACATCTTATAATCCTGGTAAGATTTGTGCCATGTGGGAAGTTAAAAAAAAGAATATAGGACTTCCTTGGTGGTCCAGTGGTTAAGAATCGTCCTGCCGATACAGGAGACATGGGTTCAGTCCCTGGTCCAGGAAGATTCCACCTGCCATAGGGGCAACTAAGCCCACGTGCCGCAACTACTGAGCTCATGTGTCCTAGAGCCAGTGCTCTGCAACAAGAGAAGCCCGCAGACCTCAACTAGAGAGTAGCCCTTGATCGCCGCAACTACAGAAAGCCCACACAGCAACTAAGACTGCACAGCCAAAATAAATAATATCATAAAATAAATTTAAGAAAAGACTCCATTAAAAAAAAGAATATAAGATCCTAATATAACAAAGTTAATATATATAATCAAGCTTATTAAATACTGCACAAAAGAGAGGACACTAAACTGGTAGGACTAAAAATATACTTTGCAGTGCGGTTGATGCTGGTCGCACTATATTCAGACGTGATATAGCCTTAGGTCAGGACACAGAATCAAGGTAAAGACCCTGAGTAAGCAGAAGAGTTTGACTGCATTTTTTACATTTTGGTTAAAGACAGATTCTTGGAAGTGTACCTTCAGTGCTTTGCACTGAAATTATATTCAAAGTTTCTTTGTCTCCGACACAGCACTTTTAGAAGCCATCCCTCTTAATAAGCCCTCTAATGTATATTAACTCCCAACCATGTGGGGGAGGCAATGTGATTGTGGATGTCTAGGTAAACAGGTGAGCAGCCATGAATAAAATTTAGTGAATTTAGACATCTGTGTATATGGTAATTTGCTTGAAGTCATTTAAAATCTAGCTTAAAGAAGAATTTGTATACACCATTTGTATTTTAACTGAAAGCATTCAGGCCCGAGGAATTTGCTGAATTTGCCTAAAAACATTCTTCTCAATATTTAGTTGTATTGCAAGCAGTTTAAGAAAAGCTTTTTGGACTTACTGTTTGAGGAACATTTATGCCCTCCACAGAAAAAAAATTCAGTATTGTGGTATTATCTTAAGCCTTTCCCTGTTAGGAGGGAATCAACTCCCTACTGTGTGACACTGGGGTAGGGCTTACCCAGGTAATTCCATTTTTTACTTGGAGTAGGAATGGGATGAAATAAGCTTTAAGTTACTGAGTTTGTAACAAAGAGGGGAGCCAAGACAGTGCCTTGGACAAAGATGGGTTATGGTAAAGGTTTAGAACATTTACAGCCTAATAACCAACAAAGACCTATTGGATAGCACGTGAAACTCTGCTCAATGTTGTATGCCAGCCTGGAATGGCGGAGTGTTTGTGGGAGAGTGGATGCACGTGTGTGTATGACTGAGTCCCTTCACTGTTCACCTGAAACTGCTATGACATTGTCAATCGGCCATACCCTGGAAGAAAATAAAAAGTTTAAAGTTTGAAAAAAAAAGAATCAAGGGAACATTTTGTCAGGCACTTCACAACCCATAGCACAGAAATTTAAAACTCTTGTACCTCACATGGTCTAAAGAATTTTGGAGCTCAGAGGGAATAAAAAGATCATCTTGATCAATATCTTCACCTGTCAGACAAGTAAACAAGGCCAGAGAGATTAAATGAACTGGACAAAATCACAAACAGGTTAGCTGTAAGGTTAGAATTATAACCTAGGTCTCCTTACTCCTGGTCCTTTGTTCTGCTATACCTTGTTGACTTTAATGATATAATGTCCAGTTATTTTATCAGCACAAGGAAGTTTATTTGGGAATTGAAAGAGGAATTGCAATTTGGGGTATGAGAACTACGGCCAGATCATAGCAAATCCAGAGAAGAAGGAAGGGAAGCTTGCTTTTACAGGGGAAAGGGAGAATCTGGGAAAGACTGTATAGCCAGGGTCCACTACAGGAAACTGGGAGTAAAAAGTTAGACGCTTCTGATTCGTTGGTCTGCTATAGTCTATGATTGACCGGGCTGTTGTTTGGCAGAGAGAAGTTTTCTTCTTCCTGCTGGGTAGTAAAGTAGGCAAAATTTTCCTGTCAGAGATGTATATCTCTTCCTGATTGGAGTAATTTATGATGGCTGAGCATGAGAGTTAACCTTGCAGGCCTGTCCCAACTCTAATTTTAGCTGAAATTTCTTCAATTAATTCTACATTCCCTCCTTTTGGTCAAGATCTTTCCTCTAAGGATTGCAGATCAAGTCAGGACCTCCACAGGTACTGATTTGTCCCCTTGGTGCCAGGAGGCACCTTGTCTGCTTGTCATGTCCCATATCAAAGAGAAAGTACACAAATCAGAAGCTGTATGAAGCTGGAAAGTAGTAGGGAAAACTCTCATGCATTTTTTGGTTAAAAGTCCATTTTAAGTCAAGGTTGTTAAGTGGGAGAAATGATCTCAAAGCGATGAGCTAGCACCTTCTTATGTTAGGCAAGTCATTTTTATAAAGGCCTGACAAGCAATAAATACAGAACTTAACAATTCTGCTCTTCACAAGAGCAGAATTTAAAACCACATAATAAACCCAGTTTGCAAGATGGTTCTGTACCAGGAACCCAGACCTGAAGATAGCCAGGTGAATAAACTAAAAGACAGAGGGTTGTCTGGTAAAAGTTGCTGTGACCAGTGTGTTTGCTGGTCACAAGAGAGCCTCAGTTTTATGTAATTGAGTCTCTCCTACTTCAGAGACTTTTACCAAGCACAGCAAGTGGTGTTTTCTATTGCACGGATCCCTCCTTGCTCAGCAGATGGGTAATCAAGGACTATGTGATTATCCAAAACCACGTTGGCCAGGGATTTAAGTGACCATTGCTGAGCTAAAACTCTGTCTACAGAATCAACTAACTTTCTAATGTCAGGTGAGGCTCCTGACCATTTGTTTATTTGCACGCCAAAGCTCTCCCTAGGGAGGCAAAACCAGAATTACATATACCTCCCAGAAGTTCTCACTTAAGGCAGTTACAGAAGCTCAACTGGACAGATCAATGAGAGGCTTCTGTTCAGTTATGTAGGGAGAATAGGACAGTGAATACAACAAAGGTACCCTGACCTTTTATTCTCTAGCTACCAAGGCAATGGATTGATGAAGCATAGAGGCCGTTTCTCAAAGTTCCATATATGAAAATAAAACCAGCTGGTGTACTTAAGGTACCCACACAAGAGATAGTACCTATGGATCTATTCGTTGGTATAGAGACATTAGCATTAATTAACAAAGCCTTAGACATTATATTGTTACATGCTGAGAGATTACCTATGTGTATAAAAATTCAACAAATTTATAAATAATCCAACTTACATTTCCAATTCTGGAGAAACTTCCATACAAATATTCAAAAGATCTTGTTTACCCATTCTAGAACTGGGTCCAGTTGAAGCAAGGAATAAATTTAAGCAGTCACTGACTCTATAAAATGGACCCACAGAACAATCTGGGCAGACAACAGCCTCTGGAACCTCAGTGAAATTACTTCTAGGATGAACCGAAGGGTCATTGCAATCTTGGACAGACTGAGCCAAAGGGTCATTGCTATCTTGGATGGACTGAAGTTTTCAATGGCAGATCCAGCAATTGGAGAGCTTTCCTTCTTTCACGAGGAATTGGGAAATATGGACCAAGGCATTGTCCTTCCATGGAAGAATGAGAAAATTACCTTATTTCTCTCAGTACTGAAAGAAAAGGATACAGGCCTGGCACAGACATCTTGGGAAAGCTACCAGTCTCAGATGTCTTCTGCATCAGACCCTTTATCAGAAGATAAAGTGAGCTTTATCTTCAGGTTGCCATATAATATGTAGGTCCAGTTTGGGATTTGGTGCCTCCTTAGGTTAAAGCATGTGCAAATGCTAGGAGTCTACCGCCTGGCCTTTGGTGGCACAGGGGTTAGTTAATGGGACCTGATAGTTGCCCTTCAGGCTGGGGGGAGTCCTTTTGGGGGTGCCTTTTCCAGTACACTAAATCTATGGGTTGTAGCGTGTGATGTCTGGGGTCTTTGTCTTCTGGGCGCATAATGAAAAAGAGTGCTCTACAAGAACAAGGCTGTTTCTAGCAGAAGCAATTTAGGCCTTTACAATGTAGACATCTGTCTCCCTTTATCAGTTGTGTATCAAAAGATGCAGTAACTAGGTGTGTTGGGCATTCCATTACAAGGAGAACAGCCTGCCATTGAACCTACACAAATACTTACATTGTCATGAGAAAAAGAATATTTAATAAGTGCTTCAGAACACTTTGAGAGATCAAGTAGGGAGAAAAAAGATAATTGCTTCAATCTTTGTTGTGAAGACATCATTTATCCAATTGCTGTAAGTTATAAGTAGCTTAGAGGAGAAGACAAAAAGGGATCCTTTACATCTGAAACATAAAACGCTAAGGCAACTAGTTTTCCACTGGAGTTTTAGAAATTCTTATCCAATTCAGTGTTATAATCTTAAACCTATCCAAAAAAAGTCCCTGTATTATGGAGTACCTATCAGAATCCTTTCCAAGAAGTTTTTTGAAGATGAAACACATTTTGCAAAAACACCAGAGTGAAGTAGTAACTTTCCATAAACGACAAAAAGACTTGAAGATGACTATTATTAAAGATCTGTTGAGATTTCATTATAAAGAGATTGACAAGGGGATCTGCTTATTTCTGTGACATACATTTTAAAATATGGCCAATAAAAGTGTATCAGGACAACTTAGAATTTTAGAGATTTCACACAACTTTGGAATACATATATTGATATGTACCTATACAAATAAAAGTTAACATCCCCTGGAGAAGAAAATGGCAACCCACTCCAGTATTCTTGACTGGAGAATCCCATGGATAGAGGAGCCTGATGGGCTACAGTACTTTACATAAGTACTTTACAGTACTTTACATCATTTACATTAGCACTAAATGAAATGGACATAAGATATGTATAAGACTTGAGGGAAAACAACAAAACAGATGAAAGATATTAAAGAAGGAATAAATAAATGGAGATGCACTTCCATGTTCAGGGATAGGGAGACTCAATATTTAAGATGTCCGTTGATTATTACATTCAACTTGAGTCACAGATTCATAAATTTAATTAATAAATTCAACACAATCCCAGTCAAAATCCCTGAAACTTATTTTGTGGATACTGACAAACTAATTCTCAAGTTTATACGAAGAAGAAAAAGGCTCAGAACAGCCAACACAATATGTAAGAACAACAAAGTTGGAAGACTGACGTTTCCCCCGCCAGGCTCCTCTGTCCACCGCATTCTCCAGGCAAGAATACTGGGGTGGGTTGCCATGTCCTTTCTCCAGGGGATCTTCCTGATCTGGGGATCGAACCTGCATCTGCCTGTGACTCTTGCATTGCAGATGGCTTCTTTACCCACTGAGTCACCTGGGAAGCCCATATGTGTGTATGTATACCGACAAACATGAGCATACAGACAGATGCAAACAGGAACCTCATAGCTTTGTTTTAAATTTTAGTTGTGATCTCAGATACAAACTCAGAAGAATAGTTGGATACAAGTTGTGTTTCTGGCAGATGGACTAAGTTTACTTGCCCAGGTGATCAAAGTTTTTGTTTGTGTTTGTATGCTGTAAGGATCCTTTTAGAGCTGTTTTGGAATCAATTTGTCTGTCGGAAACTTGTGCATAAAAATTACAAAATGGATTCCACTGTCTCTTCTCTTTTAAGTGTGCCTCTTAAGCGGACTTATTTAAAACAGTTTCCCCCTCTGAAACAGAATGGGTATCTTGCCTAAAGGCTTCAACAAACAGACTGCCAGAAACAGAAAGCAAGTTTTCTCCCAGAAGTTCTGGAATATATTTGTCTACTATGAAGAATCAAGGGCAATTGCAATTTTAATCTTTCCTTCTAGTTGTTTACTTGCTCCAGTTAACTTAGAAACAGAATTGAGGGTTTTGGATTTGGATTCTTAGAGGGTCTGATTTGAAGGTGTCAAGTTTTCACACAGGAGGAGAGAGGAAGATGCTATCAGGCAGAGTTTGAGCACACGATGCTTTATGGAGAAGACACACAAGATGTCACCTGAAACAAAGAGGCTGGGGAAGAGGACCATGAGGAACATGACGCTTTGAACGTCATTTTGGTCTTCTCTAGCTTTTTAGTTGTTTTTCACCAGTTTAGAAACTATCTCACCAGCAGGTATGAGAGCCCCAAACCATGTCCAGATAGCACTCTGTTGTGGTGAAAGAGTTCCCAGTCACTATCTAACCAGCCTCCACTCTGCCAAGTTCACGGCCCTTTCAGGATTGAACCAGATGGAAAGCTGGCCCTGGGAAGGGAGACAAGCTGCTTCAGAGGTGTATGAGGTTGCATGTGGTGATTGCAATTCCATTTCCTCTCTGAGCCTGAGATTTCTGTGTGTGTGTGTGTGTGTGTGTGTGTGTGTGTGTGTATGTGTGTTTGTATGTAAGGAGGTGGGGGAGAGCAGAAGTAAGCACTTTAATGTCTCTATGTCCATTGCCATCTCCTTATTTGTTTCAACGTCAGGTCCTATCCCTGGGAAACCGAGTAGCCGTTAGAAGTGAATCTCAGGTATTTGCGGCAAATACTAACCTCTCTCACATTATTCCTGCCTAGCCTTTCTTTGTTCTTGGTTCCTGTGTCTACTCAGTTACTACTCTTTTCATGTTGTGGTTAAGAGCTCAAACTCTGAGGTCACATAAACTAAGTTCCAATTTGGCTTCCCAGTTACTGTGTGATATTTGGCAAGTATTCTTTATGTCCCTAAGCTTTAGTTTCCTTAGAAGTAAATGAAATGAGCTGTGTGCCTATAAGTGAAAGCTCCAATAATTATTCAGTCTTTCCCTGATAGCTCAGTTGGTAAAGAATCCACCTACAATGCAAGAGACACGGGTTTGATTCCTGAGTGGGGAAGATCTGCTAGAAAAGGGATAGGCTACCCACTCCAGTATTCTTGGACTTCCCTTGTGGCTCAATTGGTAAAGAATTCACCTATAATGTGGGAGACCTGGATTCGATCCCTGGCTTGGGAAGATCCCCTGGAGAAGAGAAAGGCTGCCCACTCCAGTATTCTGGCCTAGAGAATTCCATGGACTGAATAGTCCATGGGGTCGCAAAGAGTCAGACACGACTGAGTGACTTTCACTTCACTCCCCTTTTTAACTCTCAAACCTGACAACAGAATCTTGATGGTAGACTTTAACAGTCTTCCTTTACCAGGACACCAACTGCAGTTATTCTCAAGGGCTGCTTCCTCATGCAACCTCACTCTCTGGGGCACCACAAGAAGTTCAGCCGAGAAGTCAGTGCCTGCCTTGGGGTAGCAGGCAGCTCCTCCGCATCTCCCTTCCTTTCTCCTTTCCTTCTCACTCTATATACTTCCTAGTGTGGATAGAAGTTTGTCTTTTTTTCTACCATTTTATTCCTTTATAGTAGAACAGCTTCATGTAAACTCTTCTTAATTTTATATGTACATGAATATAGCATTATACATTTCTGTCTCTGAAAAAACAATAACTGAAAATGGCATTAAATCACTTTGTACTAATGCTTATGTTTTTCTATGTGTCTATTGGTCTGGATAGGAATGAAATGATTCCCCAGCCTGGGACTTGATGGTCTCCTGAGGTTCTTTTAGCAATACAAAAAGCAAGCAATGACAAAATAATGAATTCCATGATGTGTAAGGTATGTGCACAGGTTTTGTTGATGAGTCCAAGATATAGTTGGCTGGTATTCCAAGAAAAAAAAAAGATATAGTGGCCTTTATTTCTTTACATTTAATTTTTTTTTCAGGATTTTTAAAAATACTAGTTTCTTTTTTGATTTCTGGGTTCAACAATAGATACAGTTCCTGATCAGATGTGCATATTTTTATATCAACAGTGAATGCATTTTATCATGGCATTTTTTTAAACTTTTAATTTTGAAACAATTTAGATTTAGAGATGTTACAAAGGTAGTACAAAGACAAGGTACACAGTGCAGAGACAAGTTACAAAGACAGCATGGAGAATTCTTGCATGTTTTATCTGTCTTCCCCTTGTGTTATTACATTTGTGTTGTATTTATCAAAGCCTGAGAAATCAACTTTGGTGCAGCATTATTAACAAAATCATGGATTGTGTTTGAACTTCACCGCTTTCCTCATTTACGCCTTTTCTGCTCCTGTATTCAGCGGGATTCCACATTGCATTCAGTCACCGTATCTCCTTAGTCTCCTCCAACCTGTGATGAGTCTTTCTTTGTGTTTCATGAACTTGACACTTTTGAAGAGAACTGACCAGATATTTTGTAGAAGGTCCCTCAATTTGAGTTTGTCTAATGTTTCCTCATGATTAGACTGAGGTTGTGGTTTTTTTTAAGAATATCACACAATAAAGCACCCTTCTCATTGTATCGTATCAAAGATTCATGATATCATCATGTACTAATCAACTTATTACTGGTGATCACTTGGTTACGTGGTGTCTGCAGGTTTCTGCACTGTCATTTTTCCTGTTTTCCATGTTGTTTTCATCAGAAGTGAGTTTCTAAGTCCAGTTAACACTCAAGATCTGGGGAAATAAATGACATCTTCTGGAGGGAGGCATATTAAAGAATTTGTGGACATATATTAAAACCACTAAAGCATTTAATAAATTCTGGGGGGAAGATACATTGAGGCTATGCAACTATTCTGTTTCTCTTTAAATTTTCATTCAGTAGTTTTAGCATACATCCTTGAATCTTGCCCACAGTAATTATTACTGTGGTGTTCAAATAGTGATTTTTCTATTGCCATCATTCCTTCTACATTTATTATTTGGAATTTTGGAATTTTTCTATAAGGGAGAGTTTCCTCTTCTCCATTTTTATCAATTATTTGTATCAATTTGGAACAGATATTTATTTTATTCTTTAAGTTATAGCCCAACACTATTCCTATTAATTTTATTGCTCAGATTCCTCCAAGTATGGTCAATGAAGCTCTTTTTATTTCTGTACCATTTCCATCTACCTATTTATCTATGTTTATAAGTTTATATTGATATCTTTGACTCACCAAATCTCACAGGGTTCATTCTAGCCTTTCCTTTGTTTATTTGTAACTTGCTTTCTCTGGCAATGAAAAACATGATTTTTGTTATCTACAATTTACTTGGTTTTGTTTACCCCTAGTATACTTGAATCAGAATTATATCAGAACCAGTATCAGAATTGCTAAACTGTACTCTTGTGTGCCACACATTTACCAAGTAAAACACGTCAGTGTTTTCATCAGTTCTTTCTGTCTTTAGTCTTACAGTTTCTGGTAAAAATACTCTTTTCCCAAATCATTTAAGCCAGCCCTTCTCCTATCCCCATGCAGTTGTATAATGTATTTTTCATACATTCTTTCCCCTGCCATAACACCTTCTGGTAAAATAATAAGCATTTTATACAATAAAGAATTTAGAAATCAACTTGTCCAAAACTTCTCTATTATATATATATATATATATTTGTATTTTTATAATTTACAAAATACACACACATTTTTGTTTAATGGAAGAGAAAGGTATAATGTGAAAAACAGTTCTCCCCTAGTTGTTTGCATTTGTGAACATGTAAGATCTTGTTTACATCTGTAGTTCCTTTGTCTCCATTGGTAGGTCCTTATTTGGCCCAGTAGTTTATGGTTCCAAGCCCCATCCTCAGAATTAACCTTTATTTCACATATGAGAAAGCTGAGAATCAAAGATTAAGGCCACACTAGTTTTGTTATGACAAAACTTGAGGCGGAACTCAGACTCAATACTCCCAGGTCATTTTTCTTCTTACTTCCTGGTGTTTTGTTCAAAGGCATGTGCTTAGATCAACCTGCAACCCAAATATGGGTGAGTATGAAACAGACAACCAGTAAAACAACGATGAGGTGTTGAGCAGAACGTTTTGACCTCAGCTTCTGTAGCTGCAGATAAAGGGGCAGTCATGTGCTGGAAGGGGGTGATTCTTATTTTCTGTGTTATGTCGTGGAGGGTTGTAAAAAATCTTTATATATGATTATAGCTGTGAGTGCTTGAAAAATGGCATAGATATTTAACATTACGTCCATTTTGCAGTTAAGTTTTTGTGAACTTATCCCTTCAGTTATTTGAATAAAATGATCTCCTTCTTGTACAGCTTAAAGACAGATGCCTGGACTGGGTGGAACTCAGCTAACATGTGTAGTTGCAGCCTTGGTTAGTGCCCAGTGTGGGCAAACCAAGAGAACACGCCCTAACAGGCGCCTATGAAGACATGCCACTCTTTACATGTACGAAAAAAAACCCAAGCGGCAAAATCTGGACATCCTCTGAAGTTTAGCAATATACGCATCGTTTGAGGTTAAAAAACTGGTTAGTTATGTTTTGAAATTAACCATTGATCCCACAGGGAATTCTTAAATATTCTTAAATATTCTAAAGGTTGTTTGACGGAAGGTTAAGACAAGTTATTTCCCTTCCATATTTTCAGATACCCTAGGTCTTCTTAAGATGAATTATCTCCCTTTCCTATATTTAGAAAAACCAGGTCTTTTTCAGTACATAATGCTCTTAATACTGGAACAAATTCCAGGGATATTTAACTTCTCTTTCAATGTGAAATTTACCTTAAATTATCTTCTTTTAAAAAACAATAATTAATTTGTTTGCTTATTCACTCATATTCATTCACTTAGTTGGAGTTACAATTTACAGACCACAAAAGGCACAAGTCTTAAGTGTTCAATTTGATGAGTTTTGACATTTGTAAATACCCATGAAACCACCACCTCAATTAATGGAGAATATGTTATCACCCCAGAAAGCTTCTTCATGCTACCTTCTTGTCGATTTTACCCCACTTCCAAATACAACCATTTTCTGACTTCTTTCATACATCTATTTTTGTTATTGCATTTGTTATTTTTCTTATTATTGCACTTCACATTCACTGACTCAAGTAGTGCATGTGTGTGTGTGTGTGTGCGTGTGTGTGCATGTATCTTCTTTCATCCAGCATTTTGGATATTCATATCACTGTGCTTATCAGTAGTTCTTCCTTTTCCCTGCTGAGGTTCATGATTTGGCTATATCGCAGTCTGTTTACTCATTCTCTTGTCAACGGGCACAGGGGAATTCCAGTTTTAGGATGTTATGAATAAGGTTGCTATGGATATTCTCAAATTAATCTTTAAATTTTCCCTTTTTAAAAACTTCTTTTAACAAATAATTTCAAACTTATCAATAGGAGCAAAAATTAAACTTGCAAACAAAACACTCAAATACTCTTTATCCAGATTTGTCTATTATAACTATATAAACGTTGCTTTTACATTTGTGTGTGTGTGTTTCCTGAACCATCTGAAGGTCGTTTGCTCGAAAATTACAGAATTTTACTCCTAAAAAGTTCAAGAATGTGGATATTCTCTAATATGGTCATAGTATAGATACCAATTTCAGTGAATTTAACATCAATGTAATACTCTAATCTATCAATTGTATTCCAATTTTGTCGGTTATTAACTCAATAATGTCCTTAATTGAGTTGGACCATAAAGAAAGCTGAGTGCCAAAGAATTGATGCTTTTGAATTGCGGTGTTGGAGAAGACTCTTGAGAGTCCCTTGGACTACAAGGAGATCCAACCAGTCCATCCTAAAGGAAATCAATACTGAATATTCATTGAAAGGACTGATGCTGAAGCTGAAACTCCAATAATTTGGCCATCTGATGCAAAGAACTGACTCATTGGATAAGACCCTGATGCTGGGCAAGACTGAAGGCAGGAGGAGAAGGGGGCAGCAGAGGATGAGATGGTTGGATGGCATCACCAATTCAATGGACATGAGTTGGAGCAAGCTCCGGGAGTTGGTGATGGACAGGGAATCCTGGCGTGCTGCAGTTCACAGGGTTGCAAAGAGTCAGACATAATTGAGTGACTAGACTGAACTGAACTGAAGGTCCGTAACAAAGCCCCCTACTTCCCTGATTAAAAAAAAACTCCCATTTAGGGTCAGCTATTGCTTTTAATTGTCACCTCTCATGAGGCTTCTTTAATCTGGAATATTTCCAAAGCCTTTTTTTTTTCTAAAAGATTTTTCTGAAGTCTTTATGACACTATATATTTGACAAATTGGTACCTCTTCTCTTTTTAAAAAAGTTTTCCTCATTTCAGGTTGTTCTAATATTTCCTCACAATTAGATTCATATTATGCAGACCAGAATACTGCATGGGAGATGCTATATCCTTCTCAGAATAGCACAACTAGAATAATGAACTGTCCATCTGTCCAGCATTGGTGATGCTAATTTGGATTTCCCAGTCAAGATGTTTCTAATTTATTCACTATAAAATTACTGTTTTTCTCTGTTATAACTAATAGGTGTCTATGGGGAGATAACTTAGAATCAAGAAAACATCCTGTTCCTTATGAAAGTCTCCTCCTAGATTTAGCATCATTGATGATTCTTACCTGATACAATCTTTATGTGATTATTGCAAAATGATCATTTTCCAGCTTGCTAACTCCTCTACACTTACCAGTTGGCTCTCAATATTCAACTATAATCAAGAGCTCTTTCCTCTGCACTTTTATTTATTTATTATAGGTATAAGCTCATTAATTTCTATTTCCTCAATGGCTTACAATTCATTACTTACTTTGGCACACAAATTATTCCAGATTTGGCCAAGACAAGTCTCTTCAAAATGGCTGTCGTATTCTTGTTACATTCTTTCCTCCGTGGTTTTTGTCATATCACTTCCTTATTTCTGGCATAACTAGATGTTTCAGGTTCATCTAATACCTACTTTGCTCCATTCCTAGTATTAATCATTTCTTTGAGGAGCCCTGGTTCAACTTAGCGAAGAACGGTACTGAAGACCAAGATTTGGGTATTAGGTATGATCATTGTATCAGTATCTTTGCTTCTTGGTCCTTGCAGTGGACAGAATTAAAAACATAAACCTACATACTTAAATACATACACTTACGTATGCATATTTTGTATGTGTGCTCAGTCACTCAGTCATGTCTGATTGTTTGCAACCCCATGGACTGTAGCCCAACATTCTCCTCTATTCATGGAGGTAACCTCAGAGAAGGGATACTTCTTCACATGCCTTCCATCCTATTTCCTCCCATTCTTGTGTGCTACCACTTTCATTATTATCTGGTTTCTCCTTCAGTGTTTCTTTTTGTAAAGATAAGCAAAAATATGTATGTATCCTTACTTTTCCTCTTTTGCATATAAAAGGTAATATCATATATAAGCTGCTCTACTTTTTAAAACTGTCATATCACCTAAAATTCAGTTCAGTTCAGTTACTCAGTCGTATCTGACTCTTTGCAACCCCATGAATCATAGCACACCAGGCCTCCCTGTCCATCACCAACTCTCGGAGTTTATTCAAACTCATGCCTATCGAGTCGGTGATGCCATCCAGCCATCTAATCCTCTGTTGTCCCCTTCTCCTCCTGTCCCCAATCCCTCCAAGCATCAGGGTCTTTTCAAATGAGTCAACTCTTCGCATGAGGTGGCCAAAGTACTGGAGTTTCAACTTCAGCATCAGTTCTTCCAATGAACACCCAGGACTGATCTCCTTTAGGATGAACTGGTTGGATCTCCTTGCAGTTCAAGGGACTCTCAAGAGTCTTCTCCAACACCACAGTTCAAAAGCATCAATTTTTCAGTGCTCAGCTTTCTTCACAGTCCAACTCTCACATCCATACATGACCACTGGAAAAACCATAGGCTTGACTAGATGGACCTTTGTTGGCAAAGTAATGTCTCTGCTTTTTAATATGCTTTCTAGGTTGGTCATAACTTTCCTTCCAAGGAGTAAGCATCTTTGCTGCAATCACCATCTGCAGTGATTTTGGAGCCCCAAAAAATAAAGTCTGACACTGCTTCCACTGTTTCCCCATCTATTTCCCATGAGGTGATGGGACCAGATGCCATGATCTTAGTTTTCTGAATGTTGACCTTTAAGCCAACTTTTTCACTCTCCTCTTTCACGTTCATCAAGAGGCTTTTTAGTTCCTCTTCACTTTCTGCCAGAAAGGTGGTGTCATCTGCATATCTGAGGTTATTGATATTGCTCCCGGCAATCTTGATTCCAGCTTGTGCTTCTTCCAGCCCAGCGTTTTTCATAATGTA
Source organism: Cervus elaphus (assembly GCF_910594005.1). NCBI lineage: Eukaryota > Metazoa > Chordata > Mammalia > Artiodactyla > Cervidae > Cervus > Cervus elaphus. The sequence goes on along the minus strand of NC_057834.1, from coordinate 71,931,727 downwards.
CTCTGTATATAACTTAAATAAGCAGGGTGACAATATACAGCCTTGACATACTCCTTTTCCTATTTGGAACCAGTCTGTTGTTCCATGTCCAGTTCTAACTGTTGCATCCTGACCGGCATATAGGTTTCTCAAGAGGCAGGTCAGGTGGTCTGGTATTCCCATCTCTTTCAGAATTTTCCACAGTTTATTGTGGTCCACACAGTCAAAGGCTTTGGCATAGTCAATAAAGCAGAAATAGATGTTTTCCTGGAACTCTCTTGCTTTTTCGATGATCCAGCGGATGTTCGCAATTTGATCTCTGGTCCCTCTGCCTTTTCTAAAACCAGCTTGAACATCTGAAAGTTCATGGTTCATGTATTGCTGAAGCCTGACTTGCAGAATTTTGAGCATTACTTTACTAGCATGTGAGATGAGGGCAATTGTGCGGTAGTTTGAGCATTCTTTGACGTTGCCTTTCTTTGGGATTGGAATGAAAACTGACCTTTTCCAGTCCTGTGGCCACTGCTGAGTTTTCCAAATTTGCTGGCATATTGAGTGCAGCAGTTTCACAGCATCAACTTTCAGGATTTGAAACAGCACAACTGGAACTCCATCACCTCCACTAGCTTTGTTCATAGTAATGTTTTCTAAGGCCCACTTGACTTCACATTCCAGGATGTCTGGCTCTAGGTGAGTGGTCACACCATTGTGATTATCTGGGTCATGAAGATCTTTTTTGTACAGTTCTTCTGTGTATTCTTGCCACCTCTTTTTAATATCTTCTGCTTCTGTTAGGTCCGTACCATTTCTGTCCTTTATCGAACCCATCTTTGCATGAAATGTTCCCTTGGTATCTCTAATTTTCTTGAAGAGATCTCTACTCTTTCCCATTATGTTGTTTTCCTCTATTTCTTTGCATAGATCACTGAGGAAGACTTTCTTACCTCTCCTTGCTATTCTTTGGAACTGTGCATTCAAATGGGAATATCTTTTCTTTTCTCCTTTGTTTTTCACCTCTCTTCTTTTCACAGCTGTTTGTAAGGCCTCCTCAGACAACCATTTTGCCTTTTTGCATTTCTTTTTCTTGGGGATGGTCTTGATCCCTGTCTCCTGTACAATGTCATGAACCTCTGTCCATAGTTCATCAGGCACTCTGTCTATCAGATCTAGTCCCTTAAATCTATTTCTCACTTCCACTGTATAGTCATAAGGGATTTGATTAGAGACCTGAGGGATAACAGGAGATGGCAAGGGATCTGAATGGTCTAGTGGTTTTCCCTACTTGCTTCAATTTAAGTCTGAATTTGACAATAAGGAGTTCATGATCTGAGCCACAGTCAACTCCCAGTCTTGTTTTTGCTGACTGTATAGAGCTTCTCCATCTTTAGCTTCAAAGAATATAATCAATCTGATTTCGGTGTTGACCATCTGGTTATGTCCATGTGTAGAGTCTTCTCTTGTGTTGTTGGAAGAGGGTGTTTGCTATGACCAGTGCGTTCTCTTGGCAAAACTCTATTAGCCTTTGCCCTGCTTCATTCTGTACTCCAAAGCCAAATTTGCCTGTTACTCCAGGTATTTCTTGACTCCCACTTTTGCATTCTGGTCCCCTATAATGAAAAGGACATCTTTTTTGTGTGTTAGTTCTAAAAGGTCTTGTAGATCTTCATGGAACCATCAACTTCAGCTTTTTCAGTGTTACTGGTTGGGGCATAGGCTTGGATTACCGTGATATTAAACGGTTTGCCTTGGAAATGAACAGAGATCATTCTGTCGTTTTTGAGATTGCATCCAAGTACTGCATTTTGGACTCTTTTGTTGACCATGATGACTACTCCATTTCTTCTAAGGGATTCCTGTCCAGAGTAGTAGATATAATGGTCATCTGAGTTAAATTCACCCATTCCAGTCCATTTTAGTTCACTGATTCCCAGAATGTTGACGTTCACTCTTGCCATCTCCTGTTTGACCACTTCCAATTTGCCTTGATTCATGGACCTAACATTCCAGGTTCCTATGCAATATTGCTCTTTACAGCATCAGAACTTGCTTCTATCACCAGTCACATCCACAACTGGGTACTGTTTTTGCTTTGGCTCCATCCCTTCATTCTTTCTGGAGTTATTTCTCTACTGATCTCCAGTAGCATATTGGGGACCTACTGACCTGGGGAGTTCATCTTTCAGTGTCCTATCTTTTCTCCTTTTCATACTGTTCATGGGGTTCTCAAGGCAAGAATATTGAAGTGGTTTGCCATTCCCTCTCCAGTGGACCACACTCTGTCAGACCTCTCCACCATGACCTGACCGTCTTGGGTGGCCCCACACGGCATGGCTTAGTTTCACTGAGTTAGACAAGGCTGTGGTCCTGTGATCAGATTGGCTAGTTTTCTGTGGTTATGGTTTTAGTGTGTCTGCCCTCTGATGCCCTCTCGCAACACCTACCGTCTTACTTGGGTTTCTCTTACCTTGGACGTGGGGTAATCACTCCACATTAATTTTAGGTAATCCCCTAAAATTACACTGTTTCAAGTCACAGAGATCTTTTCTATTATTATTATTTTTTACAGCAGCATAGAATTCATTGTGTGCCCATCCCAAAGATTCTTCAATCAATGTCCTACACTTGAATCTTGGGTTAGTTTCCATTATTTTGCAATTTCAATTAATGCTACAAGAAAGAATTTTCTGCATATACATTTTTGTATTTCTGGAAGTGGGTCTATTTCCTCTGACATCTTATCCCTAGAAGTAGGGCAAGAGGTAAATGCATGTATAATTATATGTGTGTATAATTATGCCAAACTTCTCTTATTTTTTTTCATTCCCACGGTGATGTATGAGGGACAAACACGTGAGAACATTTTCCTCATAGTATTGCCACAGGGTAACCTTATTAAGCTTTTGAATGCTTGTCACAGAGTAACACTGCTGAGCTTTGGGATCCTTGCCAATGTTATGGGTAAGAAATGTACCCCAGCTAATTTCTTTTTAGTTCAGTTCAGTTACTCAGTCGTGTCTGATTCTTTGTGACCCCATGGACTGCAGCACGCCAGGCCTTCCTGTCCATCATCAACTCCCCGAGTTTACTCAGACTCATTCCCATTGAGTCGGTGATGCCATCCAACCATCTTATCCTCTGTCATCCCCTTCTCCTCCTGCCTTCAATCTTTCCCAGCATCAGGGTCTTTTCAAATGAGTTAGCCCTTTGCATCAGGTGGCCAAAGTATTGGAGTTTCAGCTTCAACATCAGTCCTTCCAATGAATATTCAAGACTGATTTCCTCAAGGATGGACTGGTTGGATCTCCTTGCAGTCCAAGGGACTCTCAAGAGTCTTCTCCAGCACCACAGTTAAAGAGCATCAATTCTTTGGTGCTCAGCTTTCTTTATAGTCCAATTTCTCTCATTAAACATTTTTCAACATGTTCAAAGACCATTTTTTATCTCTTTTTGTGAACTGTTTGGTTTTTGTCATTTGTCCATTTTCCCTCAAGTTTTATACATACATTATTTATAAATTAGGAATATTATTAACTGGAATGTAGGTTGCAAATACATATATTTTTTCTATCAATAGTTTACCATTTATCTTTTGATTTTGCTTATGCTGTCTTTTGGACATACTGAAGTTTTAAACTTTTTTTTTTTTTTTAGTTTTAAACTTTTTATTACTTATATTTATCAATTTTTTCCTTTCATTGCATTTGGATTTTTAGTCACAGTTAGAAAAACTTTTCTGATACCTGGGTTAAAGAGAAATTTGTCTATGTTTTCTTGCAGTACTTGTGTAAATTATTTTTTACATTTGGAATTTATCCTGGTGTATGGTGTGGGAAATGGATTTAAGATGATCTTTTTTCAAATCATTATCCAGTTGTCTGAATAAAATTTATTTTTGAAAAGTATATAATATTTGCCCATTGATGAGAGATACTACTTGTATCAAATGCTAGATTGTTGTACACAGCTCCATTTCTGGATTTTCTATTCTATTCCATTGGTGTATCTATTAATGTGTCAATGGCATCACTTTTAATTATAGATGCATTATAGTATGTTTTAATATTTGAAAGGGTTAAATCTTTTCTTCTCAGTTACTCTTGTGTGTTTATTTTCCCATATGAACTTTAGAATTAACTTAACCACTTTCATACAAAGCTCACTGGGAGTTTTCTTGAAATTGTACCATTTGCTAAGGGAGAACTTACATACTGATGATGTTGAAACACCCTAACCAAGAAACAGGATGTCTTTCTATTTGTTCAAAGCTATGTTTGTGTCTTTTGGTGATGTTTTATAATTTTCTTCATATGGGTTTTGAATATTTTATTAATGTTTATTCTGAAATAGTTTTTCTTTTCCATTGCTATTGTAAATGGAGTTTTCTCATCTATTATAGTTTCTAGACTGGTTGTTATTTGTATATATGAATGTTATGATTTTTACATGACAAAGTTATGTCTTTTTTTTTATATCTTGCTACTACAACTTTTTATAACTTTTTTATGGTTTGAGATAATTTTATCATTGCTTCTATAGGGCAGAGGGCAGCAAACATTTTATGCAAAGAACCAGAGAGTTAATATGTTAGACAGGAGGATCTAAAGGTCTCTAATGCAACTACTCAACTCTGTTGATGCAGAGCAAAAGCAGCCACAGAGAAGTCACAAGTGAGTGGACATAGCTGTGTTTCATTCCATTGTTTTTCTCTATTGCTTTGCATTGCTCACTTAAAAAGGCTTTCTTTTTTCTCTGTGCTGTTCTCTGAAACTGTGCATTCAGTTGGGTATATCTTTCCCTTTCTCCTTTGCCTTTCCAATAGAATGGGAAAGACTAGAGACCTCTTCAAGAAAATTGGAGATACCAAGGGGACATTTCATGCAAAGATGGGCACAATGAATGATAGATATGGCAAGGACCTAACAGAAGCAGAAGATATTAAGAAGAGGTGGCAAGAATACAGAAGAACTATTTTAAAAAGATCTCAATGACCCAGATAACCAAGATGGTGTGACCACTCACCTAGAGTCAGACATCCTAGAGTGTGAAGTCAAGTAGGCCTTAGGAAGCACTACTGTGAACAAAGCTAGTAGAGGTGATGGAATTACAGCTGAGCTATTTCAAATCCTAAAAGATGATGCTGTGAAAGTGTTGCACTCAGTATGCAAGCAAATTTGGAAAACAGCAATAGCCACAGGACTAGAAAAGGTCAGTTTTCATTCCAATCCCAAAAACAGAAATGCCAAAGAAGGTTCAAAAACTACCGTACAATTGCACTCACTTCACATGGTAGCTAGGTCATGCTTAAAATCCTCCAACCTAGGCTTCAACAGTATGTGAACTGAAACCTCCCAGATGTACAAGTTGGACTTAGAAAAGGCAGAGGAACCAGAGATCAAATTGCCAACATCTGTTAGATCATAGAAAAAGCAAGAGAGTTAAAAAAAAAAATCTACTTCTGCTTCATTCACTACACGAAAGCCTTTGACTGTGTGGATCAAAACAAACTGAAAAATTCTTAAAGCGATGGGAAAACCAGACCACCTTAACTGCCTCCTGCAAAACCTGTATGCAGGTCAAGAAGCAACTGGATATGAAACAACAGACTGATTCCAAATTGGAAAAGGAGTACGTCAAGGCTGTATACTCTCACCTGGTGCAGTCAGATAAATAAATATTTGTTAAAAAGAAAAACTATCCATCCATTATTGTAGCACAAATGAAACTATGAACAAAGCTGCTATCAGGTATATCAGGAAACAAGAGCAAGAGAATGAACAGACCAAAAGATGAACCTAACCTTCCAAGCAGAAAATAAATAACAATTTTAAACAAAACAATCAAAACCTTCTTAATGATCAGTGATCGGTAGTCAAGTCAACTTTTTCCTATGTATAGTATTCTTTAAAATGATTTAATCAGCTATTTGTTGTTGTTTGGTTGCTAAGTTGTGTCCGAGTCTGCCAACCCATGGACTGCAACACACCATGCTCCTCTGTCCTCCACTGTCTCCTGGAGTTTATTCAAATTCTTGTCCGTTGAGTCAGTGATGCCATCCAACCATCTCATCCTCGATTGCCTCCTTCTCCTCTTGCCCTCAATCTTTTCGAATGAGTCTGCTCTTCGTATCACATGGCCAAAGTACTGGAGCTTCAGCTTCAGTATCATTAAATGGTTGCAGTTAATAGTTAATTAGCTATAACTGTTTAAATAACTATAACTATTTAATTAGCAATTTCTTAATTTGTTTAATGAATCTCATTATTTATTTTCTGATAATCCTGCTTTGATTATTAAAATCTCAAGTTAACAACTTTAAATAGAAATATCTGAATTCAAGTGTGTAGTAACATTAATACACTACTTTGAAAGGGTCTGTCTTCTTAATATAACTGTATTAAAGAGGAAAGAAGTGAGAAAGGTGTAGAAACAAAAAAAAAAATGGAACAGGGAAGATTATACTGATTCTATCACTAATTAATCACTGAATATTGGCCAAGGTACTTCACCTCTCCTTAATTTAATTTCTTCATCTGTAAACAGGCCATAGGTCTAGATAAAGGTCCACTCATCTGTTGCTGGACATTTAGGTTGCTTCAATGTCTTGCTATTATAAATAGCAATGCAGTGAACGTTGGGGTACCTTTGAATTATGGTGTTCTCTGGATATATGCCCAGGAGTGGGATTGCAAGATCATATGGTAGCTCTATTTTCAGTTTTTTAAAAACTTAATGTTGGGACTTACCTGGCAGTTTAATGGTGAAGACTCCACACTCCCTATGCATGGGAACCCAAGGTCACTCCTTGGTCAGGGAACTAGATCCTGCATGCTGCAGCTAAAGAGCCCACAGGCTGCAACAAAGATTGAAGATGCTGCATGCCATAACCAAGACCCTCACAGCTTAATGAAATATATAAATATTTTTAAAAAGTTAAATGTCCATTGACAGATGAATGGATAAAGAAGATGTACATATATATATATAAGATGTGTGTGTGCATATGTTAAGCTGCTTCACTCGTGTCTGACTCTTTGTGACCCCATGGACTGTAGCCTACCTGCCTCCTCTGTCCATGGGATTCTCCAGGCAAGAATACTGGAGTAGGTTGCCATGCCTTCCTCCAGGGGATCTTCCCCATGCAGGGATCAAACATGAGTTTCCTGCAGCTTCTGCATTGCAGGCAGATTCTTTACTGCTGAGCCACTGGGGAATCATATAGATCCAATAGAATATTACTCAGCCATGCTGCTGCTGCTGCCGAGTCTCATCAGTCGTGTCCGACTCTGTGCGACCCCATAGACGGCAGCCCACCAGGCTGCCCCGTCCCTGGGATTCTCCAGGCAAGAACACTGGAGTGGGTTGCCGTGTCCTTCTCCAATGCATGAAAGTGAAAAGTGAAAGTGAAGTTGATGAGTCGTGTCTGACTCTTCGAGACCCCGTGGACTGCAGCCTTCCAGGCTCCTCCATCCATGGGATTTTCCAGGCAAGAGTACTGGAGTGGGTTGCCACTGACTTCTCCAATTACTCAGCCATAAAAAAAGAATAAAATTTTATCATTTGCAGCAACATAGCTGGACCTAGAGAATATCATACTAGATGAAATAAGCCAGACATCATATGATACCACTTATATGTGGAATATAAAAAAAATGATACAAATGAACTTATATACAAAACAAATAGGTCAATAGACATAGAAAACAAACTTAGGGTTACCAAAGGGGAAAGAGGAGGAAGGATAACTTAGGAGGGCGGGATTAACATATACATAGTTCTATGTAGAAAATAATAATCAAAAAAGACCTACCGGGGAACTCTACCCAATATTCTGTAATAGCTTATAAGGGAAAATAATCTAAAAAAGAATAGACATAGATATATATATCTTGCCATGACTTGAAACTAACATAACATTGTATGCCAACTATACTTCAATTAGAAAAAAGCATCAGCATCGGCTTTAGAATCTTCTGTTCATGCTTACCTTTTTACAGCTTTCCCCCTCATAGCTATCATTATGATTTAAATAATCATCTTCTTGTAATTGTTTCACAAAGTAGGACCCAAACAAATATGAAATAAATACCAAGCATTAAAGTAAACAAAGTAAGTCAGTCGGTTTGGACAGAAGCAGGACTCACATTTTAGTTATATTGATTACACGGACTGTGATCCCTTATCAAACACTAACTTTCCCCCATACTTGCTAATTTAAAGACCTATAAAATGAAGATATAGGTACTATGTTTACTTTAAAAATTTGCATGAAAATGGGCCCATTCAGTTCAATCTCATGTTGTTCAAGGGTCAATTGTATTGGTAAAACTGTACATTTTCAGTTGTTAAAAATGTATATAAATGAAAATAATAAAGAGTTCATTGGCCTTTTTATAGTAACTTCTTAAGTTTCCGTTCTGGTGAGTAGCACACAGTGCTAGAGAATCCAGGAATCGGACAGTGGCTGATTGTCAAACAAAGAGGCTGTGGAGCAGGACCCTAGGCTGGTTGAGGAACTGTGCAAAGTTCTATTTCCACACAGGAGGCTTGAGAAGACTCAGCACAGTGTCTGATCCCAGCTGGGGCCAGGCCCGCACGTTAGTCCTGAAAGAGGGACAGTGGTATCCAGATGAGTAATGAGTCAGACAGCATTACAGAGGCCAGAACTGTGTCTCTTTGACTGGGTTCCCTATACAAATGGATGACTGAGAATTTAGCTAGTCAGATAGGGCATCAAGACTTTAACTATGGACTTCCCGGGTGGTAGAGTGGATAAGAAACCACCTGCCAATGCAGGGCACACGAGTTCAATCCCTGGCTCAGGAATATTTCACATGCTGCAGGGCAACTAAGTCTGTGCTCCACAACTACTGAAGCTCCAGTGCCTAGAGCCTGTGCTCCACACCCGAGAAGCCGGGCAATCAGAAGCCCATGTACCACAACAAAGAGGAGCCCCTCCTCCTCGCAACTGGAGAAAGCCCTCATGCAGCTACAAAGACCCAGTGCAACCAAAAATAAATAAACTTTTTAAAAAGACGGTAACTGCTATTTGAATCAAGATTTGCTTAAAAATGATCAGAAGTGAGCATCCAAGTGTGGGGCACAGTGTACTAGACACAGAACTGAAGTGAGTATAAATGCAAAGTTTAAGTGTCTAAATAATTGTTATCAGAAACTTGGCTCCTTATAATTCCCTAGCCTGTATTTGTCCTTACATTGTTCATTTCAAGAGGGTAGGGGCTATCTTACTTACTTTTGAATTTCTTGTAAGTAGGTTCCCAATCCATGTGTAGCAGGATAATTTCTTGAGGCATCAGTTTATGTTTCTCCCTATCATTTCCCCTTTCCCTTCCCCATTCACAGAACAAAGCTTCTGCTTCATTGCTTCATTTGGGCTTGGTAGGATGGCTTCATGACTTTTGATTGTCCAAGCTTACACTGAGATTGGAGTTTGAAGAAGAATAAAAAGATCATGCCCAAGACTGGAAGAGGAAGGGGGTTCTTAGCTGCATACTGTACCAGGTCAGTTAAATACTAGGTCAGAAAAGCCAGCCTCATCCGAGATTTCCTGGCATGGAAGGAACTGTGCAGGCTGAGACGATGCTTCAATCATAGCTAGCACAGAGGACTGATACAGGAAGGTACCTCTAAAACTCCTTAGTCATGTAGGAGACCGCAAAACATTGACACTCCCCAAAGGAGGAAAGCCTGAAAAGACTAAGTTTATCTATTTGTTTCATACTTAAATTTCATTTCAAAAATATAATAGGTTCAAAAATAGTTCTAGGACAAGTGAATGTTCACATGCAAAAGAATAAAGAACAAAAGTAGACAGTTTCATACCAGTGTGAAAAATTAACTAAAGATTAATCAAAGGTCTAAATGTAAAAGCTAAAACTTACTCTATAAGATAAAACAGATAAATCTTCACGACCTTGGATTTGGCAATGGATTCTTAGATATGTCACCAAAATCACAAGCAACAAAAGGAAAAATAGATAAACTGGACTTGATCAAAATTAAAAACTAATGTGCCTTAAGGGACATTATCAAGAAAGTGAAAAGACAGCTTTAAGAATGAGAGAAACTATTTGCAAATCAAATATCTGATAAAGATCTAATATCCATAATATGTAAAGAACTCTTACAACTCAACAAAAAGACAATTTTTAAAAGGACAGGAGACTTGAACAGACATTTCTTCAAAGAAGATACACAAATGGCTAGCAAGCACATAAAAAGATACTCACCATCACTAGTCCCTAGGAACATGCAAATTATTACCACAATGAGTATTTACACTCACTAGGGTGGCTATAATTAAAAAAACAAAAAATAACAGGTGTTGGTGAAAATGTTGAGAAATTGGAACCTTCATTTACTGCTGGTGGAAACACAAAATGGTTCAGTTGCCTTGAAAACCAGTTTGGTGACTCCTCAAAAAATTTCAACAGAATTACCATATGTCCAGCAATTCTACTCTGAGGTATACATCCAAGGAATTGAAAACAGGTACTCAAGCCAACACTTGTGCATGCATGTTCATAACAGCACTATTCACAGTAGCACAAAGGTAGAAACAATCCAAATGTCCATTAGTTGATAAATAAAATGCGTCTATCTATACAATGTAACATTATTCAGTCATAAAAAGGAATGCTACAATGTGGATGAACCGGGAAAGCAGTATGCTCTGCAGAAGAAGCCGACACAAAATGTCACATATTGTATGATTTTGCTTATATGAAATATCCAGGATAGATAAATCCATAGAGACAGAAGATTGGTGGTTGCCAGGGGCTGAGAGAGGGGAACCGTGAAGAGGAACTGCTTAATGGGTACGGGGTTTTCTTTTCAGGTAATGAAAATGATGGTGATCTAGACAGAGGTTGTAGTTGTATAACACTGTGAATATACTAAATGCAGCTGAATTGTTGATTTAAAAATAGTTAATATTATGTTATATGAATTTCGCGTCATTGAATTTTTTTCTGAAATGTATTAGATGATATAGTCACATGGTTAAAACATAAAAGGTACAAACTTATTCAGTGCAAATATTTCTTCCTACTTCTCAATTCCATTCTACCCTTCCTGCAACTGATCAATATGATCAACTTTATGAGCATCCTTTTAAAGGTATTATATTTATCTATAAACACATAAATATAACTCTCCTCACTACTTTTATGAATGGTAACATATTTTACAAATTATTCTACTCCTAGCTTCCCCCGCCCCCCGTTAACATTAAATTTTAGTATCATACCATCGTAGTACATACAAAATTGCTTCATTCTTTTAGTGAATGTATAATATTCCATTACATTATTAATAAGAATTACATTACAGGAATACATTACATTATAGAATTAAAGAATATTCCCATTCCTTGCTTTTACAGAAAGATGCATTATATCTATGTGAGAGTAAATCTATGGAATCAATTCTCTGAAATGAATTACTAGGTCAGAAAGTATGTATATTTGGGACTCTTTTAAAGCTTTTTGAGGTAGGAGATAGATGGGCCCTTGGACTGGACAGCTGGTGTTTGTCAAGTGCTGTAAAATTGAAGCTTTGTTCTCAACCAGACCCTCCAAGGACAAAGCTAGTGGCAAAAGCTAAGCTCTGCTAAAGTAAAGAGATAAGGTGCCCACTTCTGATGTCAAGGAAAACTTCCCTGTCTGCACCTGCGCAGGAAGGCTTCTTGGAGGTCAAAAAGGGAAGAGGGTACCACCCCCATAATAAGTGCGGACATGCACCTATAGGCCTCTGCAGTGGGATCCGTCTTAGCAAAGACTTGTGCACACGTATTTGGGGGGAGGGGTGGTCCTAGGACCAGGTGTGAAAAAAGAAACAAGATAATTTGCCAAAGGTAAGCAAAACCTCAGAAGAACTGTCCTATATAAGTGATTTAAGTGTCCTTTTTACCGCGCTCCTCTCTGGCCGTGTATTTCTGCCTTGCTTCTGACTGAAACTGCTTTCCTGTGTGCTCTCCCATGTGTCATACAGTGTCTCTAATAATAAACTTTGAACCTGTTTTTATAGCTTTTGCCTCCTTGAAACACAGGAGAAAGAGCCATGGACACTTTCCTTCTGGCCTATAGCCTCTTGTGGTCTGGTGGCTGGATTTCTGATTTTCATACAGGGTACCCAGGGTCAATCCCCGGACAGGCAGCTAAGATCTCTCTTCAGGACCACTCATTGCTGTCTCTCTGAGATCTTTTTGACCAATAATCTTACAGTTTGCTCAAATTTACCTGGCCCTCAGAAATATTCATTAAAAAAATGACATAGTGTGTTTTAAACATTTGGGATCTTTGCCTATTTGGTGGGTCAAAATTGTATTTTAGTGTAGTTTTATTTTGTGTCACATATCATGTGTGATAAAAAGTATGTTTTCAAACTTGAATTTTTTATTCTGTGAACTATTCATATTATTTACCCAGTTTTCTATTTAGCTGTAAGTTTTCTATAAGCTTTTTTCTTACTGATTTGATGTACTTTTAGGAAAATGAACCTCTAGTGTAAGAAATAAAGTACAGTTTTTTTCCTACAGTTTTCTTTCTGCTTACTGTATGGTGTTTTTTATTTTTTTAATCGAGAAGACATTATTTTTAGTAGCCAGTATCAATTATTTTCATCTACAGTTTCTGGATTTTAATACTTGTGGAGGTCTTCCTCATGCCAACATTATAACTATTTCATGAATAATTCTTTGTTTTCTTTCAATGGTTTTAATAGTTTCTTTTAATTTCCTTTTTCTTTTTATTCATTCTTTGAGCAATTTAGAAATTATTCTGTTTCTTTTGTTTGCAGTATGAGGTATGGTTCCAATTTTTTTATTGAGGTGACGTGGGATTAAAGAAAAATAAGGGGCTTCCCTGGTGGCCCCATGGTAAAGAATCTGCCTGCAATGTAGGAGACCAGGGTTCAATCCCTGGGTTGGGAAGATCTCCTGGAGAAGGGAATGGCAACCCACCCCAGTATTCTTGCCTGGAGAATCCCATAGACAGAGGAGCCTGGCGGGCTGCAGTCCGTGGGGTCACAAAGCATTAGACACGACTGAGCTACTAACACTTTCACTTTTTCCTGGTGATCCAAGGGCTTCCCTAATGGCTCAGACAGTAAAGAATCCCCCTGCAATTCGGGAGACCTGGGTTTTATTTATTTTTTTATTTTTCCCATTTATTTTTATTAGTTGGAGGCTAATTACTTTACAATAATGTAGCGGTTTTTGCCATACATTGACATGAATCAGCCATGGATTTACATGTGTTCCCCATCCTGAACCACCCCCCCCCACCTCCTTCCCCACCCCATCCCTCTGGGTCTTCCCAGTGCACCAGCCCTGAGCACTTGTCTCATGCATCCAACCTGGACTGGCGATCTGTTTCACACTTGATAATATACATGTTTTGATGCTATTCTCTCAGATCATCCCACCCTGGCCTTCTCCCATGGAGTCCAAAAGTCTGTTCTATATATCTGTGTCTCTTTTTCTGTCTTGTATATAGGGTTATCATTACCATCTTTCTAAATTCCATATATATGCGTTAGTATACTATATTGGTGTATATCTCTCTGGCTTACTTCACTCTGTATAATGGGCTCCAGTTTTATCCATCTCATTAGAACTGATTCAAATGCATTCTTTTTAATGGCTGAGTAATATTCCATTGTACCATTAGTTGCTAGTCAGAATGGCTACTATCCAAAAGTCTACAAGTAATAAATGCTGGAGAGGGTGTGGAGAAAAGGGAACCTTCTTACACTGTTGGTGGGAATGCAAACTAGTACAGCCACTATGGAGAACAGTGTGTAAATTCCTTAAAAAACTGGAAATAGAACTGCCATATGACCCAGCAATCCCACTCCTGGGCATACACACCGAGGAAACCAGAACTGAAAGAGACACGTGTACCCCAATGTTCATCGAAGCACTGTTTATAATAGCCAGGACATGGAAGCGACCTAGATGCCCATCAGCAGACAAATGGATAAGAAAGCTATGGTACATAGACATGGGTTTTAAAACTTCACTTTCAAAGCAAGGGGTACAGGTTTGATCTTTGGTGGGGGAGCTAAGATCCCATATGCCTTGGGGCCAAAATACCAAAACATAAAACAGAGCAATATTGTAGCAAATTCAATAAAGACTTTAAAATTGGTTCACATTAAAAAAGAAAAACAGAAAAATAAGACTTAGTTCCTCCCCTTGCTACTTCCATTTACATAAATAAGCATTATAAAGGAGCTGTCACAAAAGTCAGAACAGTGTGCATTAGGGACACTGGAGAGAGGAAAAGAGAGTCCAGGAAAGGCTTCACAAAAGAATATATCTCCAACACTTAACCAATAATCTGAATTAACTATCTTATACCCTTCTGGAACTCTCTTTTATCTTGACTTCCGTGAGCATCACGCCTCATTGTTCCTATACTACCTTATAAATTATTCTCACTGCCCCAGCTCTTTTCCCTTCCTTTATCTCTGAAATGTAGGTGTTTCATAAGATTATACTTCACTTCTCAACTGCCCATTTTTCTTTTTAATTCTTATTCCATTCCAAGGATTCATCTGTTTGTAAACAGAAGACTTCTAAATCCATGTATGCGTGTGTGCTTAGTCGCTCAGTTGTGTCCTATTCTTTGCAACCTTATGGGCCATATCCCACCACGGGCTCTCCAGGCAAGAATGCTGGAGTGTGTTGCCATGCCTTCCTCCAGGGGATCTTCCTGACCCAGGAATTGAACCCATGCCTCTTTATGTCTCCTGCATTGGCAGGTAGGTTCTTTACTACTAGTTCCACTGTCTATCCTTTCTAAATGTATACTTGAAACTCTTAATTTAGTTGGATTTTATAATTATTTTATTTTTTGCTTAATATCTGTTCAGGGTAAGGACTATTCTGTTTTTCTCACCACTGGCCTCAGTTCCTGGCCCATGGTAAGTCATTAATAAACATTTTCATATGAAAAAATGTGTATTACTGATCTTTTCTCCTATGAACTAGATCTTAATTTTGTAATTACTTGCTAGGCATTTTCCACAGGGCATTCCTGTTAACACTAGAAAATATTTGTTCAATTTAGCAAACATTTGCTATGTGTCTGCTATATGTCAACAGCATACAGGGCTTAGGAATATACCTACTCTATAGAAAACAAAAAATACTACTGTGTGTGTGTGTGGGCGGGGGGGGGGGGGGTAGTTGCTTCCAGGTGGCACTAGTGGTAAAGAAACCATCTGCCAATTCAGGAGACATAAGAGACGTAGATTCAATCCCCGGGTCAGGAAGATTCCCTGGAAGCGGACGTGGCAGCCCACTCCAGTGTTCT
Source organism: Cervus elaphus (assembly GCF_910594005.1). Lineage (NCBI taxonomy): Eukaryota > Metazoa > Chordata > Mammalia > Artiodactyla > Cervidae > Cervus > Cervus elaphus. The sequence goes on along the minus strand of NC_057834.1, from coordinate 71,916,410 downwards.
TGCCTGGACAATCCCATGGACAGAGGAGTTTGGCAGGTTACGGTCCATGGGGTCACGGAATCCGACACATTGCGTCTGCGCACACGTGTGTGTATGCTTTTAATCAGTATGACCTGCTTCATCAGTTTGGGGCAATACTCACATATCACCTCACATCATTTATTTTTTCAGTTAATTGACCCATTTAGGTCCTTATTAGGAAACCCAGTACCTTATATTTGAGACTGCCTTTCTCAGCCACTTCACCTCAGGTGCTAATTCAGCTCACCAGAAGTGAGTTCTCTGTCTCCACACAAGACAGGAAACTGTTGCCAAAAAATATTTGGCTACTAGCTGGTGTTGCCATTGCGAGTTGGCTTTCTTGCCCGTCCTTGCTCCCTGTCATGACATCCTGGGTGCCCAGCTTGTAGAGCAGCTGATGCATGGATCCCCAAGGTGTTTCTATGTTTGGATACTGTTCCCAAAGAATGTGGGTACACCTGAATGACTGGATTTATTTATTTAATTTATTTATATTTTATATATATATATTTTTTTAAATTCACATGGCTTTCATGGCTTCCCAGGTGACTCAGTGGTAGAGGATCTGCCTCTAACACAGGAGATGCAGGTTCAATCCCTGAGTCAGGAAGATCCCCTAGAGTAGGAAATGGAAAATTCTTGCTTGGAAAAATTCCATGGACAGAGGAGCCTGGCAGGCTACAGTCCATGGGGTTGCAAAGAGTCGGACATGACTGAGCACATGGGCCATGCATGGCTTAGCCAAGTACTGTGCTGGAAACAGGTGTTGCGGCCATGAGACTCTGTTGTTGAACTGGCTCACCAGCCCAGGCTTCCTATTTCCCCTGGGAGTTTCTCTGTAGGCTCCTGAGCTGTGAGGCAGGGCTATCTCAGTCTATCAAAGTTTATCTCAGTCTATCAAAAGGTTGTAATAATGTTGAACCTGGAAAGCAAAGAGGTTGACATCTCAATCTTTCTTCCCAGGAGGCAATCCCAGGCAAACTTTCCCATTACCAACTTGGGCTAACTAGGATTATTTGGAGGAATGGTCTTGTCCGGATGTCCTGTTACATACTTTCCCCAATGCAATGGGTACAAAATGCTCCTATATATGTGTCACTAAGAAGGGCCTTTCAAGTGTTTCTTTTCTAAGCAAAGACGAAATGTTCCTGGTGACTTGAGGTTTACTTTGTCAGAGAAATGACTAGCAGTTTGTCTTAAAAGAAAGTTTTAAGATCTGCCTCCCTGATAACCTACTATCAGTTCAGTTCAGTTCAGTTGCTCAGTCGTGTCCGACTCTGTGCAACCCCATGGACAGCAGCACGCCACGCCTCCCTGTCCATTGCCAACTCCCGAAGTTTACTCAAACTCATGTCCATTGAGTCGGTGATGCCATCCAACCATCTCATCCTCGGTCATTCCCTTCTCCTGCCTTCAATCTTTCCCAGCATCAGGGTCTTTTCTAATGAGTCAGTTCTTCACATCAGGTGGCCAAAGTATTGGAGTTTCAACTTCAGCATCAGTCCTTCCAATGAATATTCAGGACTGATTCAGGACTGATTTCCTTTAGGATGGACTGGTTTGATCTCCTTGCTGTCCAAGGGACTCTCAAGAGTCTTCTCCAACACCACTGTTCAAAAGCATCAATTCTTAGGCACTCAGCTTTCTTTATGGTCCAACTCTCACACCCATACATGACTATTGGAAAAACCATAGATTTGACTAGATGAACCTTTGTGGACAAAGTAATGTCTCTGCTTTTTAATATGCTGTCTAGGTTGGTCATAACTTTTCTTCCAAGGAGCAAGCATCTTTTGATTTCATGGCTACTATTCATTAACCTGCTATACATTAATAGAATTACATATGAAACAGAAGTAGTACAAAGGAGGGAGTGGTTAACTTTGCTGGGAGTGGGGGTGGATGATGGTGGGAAAGTGGCTTCAGAAAAGACAGTTTGGGGTAGGAGACCATCAAAGCTTCATTTTAAAGGATGTTAGGACAAAATGGGATTGGTATTTCAAGTAGAAGGAATAACATACTCAAGGGAAAACCACAGAGGGGAATAGGAATGTGCATTTGTCCCCCGGGTCAGGGGTAGAATATAGCTGCTGGGAGTGGGGAAGAGTGCAAAGTTAGGAATTCAGAGAGGTGGTGGTTTAGTTGCTAAGTCATGTCCGACTCTTGCAACCTCATGGACTGTAGCCTACCAGGCTCCTCTGTCCATGGGATTTCCCAGGCAAGATTACTGGAGTGGGTTGCCATTTCCTTCTCCAGGGGATCCTCCCAATCCATGGACTGAACTCTGGTCTCCTGCACTGCAGGCAGATTCTTTACCAACTAAGCTACCAGAGAATTCCCTTCAGAGAGGTAGACAGAGCTTATATAATTGCCTTTGAATAGGATGCTAAGGATCTTGGGGTTTATCTTGGTGATGAGAAACTAGTGAGGAATTCATTTATCTGCATCTCATTATCTTTCCTGACAAGCAGGTGCCATTTCTGTGCCTCTGCCTTCTGGTAAATATTATGGTCCTCTCAGGCAACTCAACCTGGAAATTTCAGAGTTAATTAAAAAATAACTAAATAATGATCCTACTAAACAACAATCTCACCTATCTCCATCCAATCTGAATCCACAAAGTGCTTTCCTTCCTGTTTGTTCTGTGCTGCTCTCACTCAGATGCCTATGACCTTTTATCTAGATTATTTCAAAAGTGTTCAAACTGGTCTCTCTACTTGATGTTTTCTCCTTCAATCCATCCTACACACTACTCTTTCTTAAATGATAGCTGAGGCCCCCAAACCTGCAATACTCCCTTTTATACACAGAATAAAGTCCCAACTGGTTACCTTGGTGTTTTAGACCTTCCATTAAACATTGCATCCTCTTCTGTCATTTCACACTCCTTCTTGAATCTCCATCCACACCAGACTTAATCATCTTCCTGCTTCGTATCCTTCTTGTCTTTGTGTCTTTTTCCTCCTATTCTATCTCTCCTAGAGTCCTTTTCCTCCATTCATTTTACAAGGGTTAGCCCTAATCACATCAGCTGCATAATACATTACTCCAAAATTCAGTAGTTTAAAACAGCGATCAGTATATATTCTCTCTCACAGTTTGTGTCAGTTAAGAATTCAGGGGTATCTGGGTTTAGTGTTCTAGCTCGTGATGGCTCATGAGGCTGCAGTCATCTGAGACTTGACTGGAGATGAAAGATCTGCTTCCAGGGCTAAGTGACCTGGTGCTGGCCCTTGGCAGGAGTCCTCAATTCTTTCCCAGGGCTGTTTGTTCCCTGTAGCAGTTGGCTTCTCCAGCAGCAGCAACTTGAGAGATCACAGCAGGAACCACAATACCTTTCATGATCTGATCTCAGAAGTCACGTATCATCACCTTTGCCATAATTTTTTTTCACACAGATCAGCCCTTGTATGAGGGAGATTACACAAAGGTATGAATACCAGGAAGCAAGAATCATCTGTGACAGTGCTAGAGGCTGTCTATCACACTATCTGTTCAAGAGGTTTTCTAGATTCCTTAGCTCCATATTCCCCATTCTTCCCTATTCTCATTAGTTCAAATTCTTTAAAAATCAGAGCTCCTGGAGATTGCCCAATAAAGTCACATTAAAAAAATTATAAAGTTTGAATCTGAAAATGTGCTTTGGCTAATTATTGAAGGATACAGTACTAAGGAAACTTTTTTAAAATCCTAGGTTGACAGAAACTTCATTGTTTGGAAATACTATTAGTGAGGGGCTTCCCAGGTGGCACTAGTGGTAAAGAACCTTCCTGCCAATGCAGGAGACAAAAGAGACTCGGGTTTGATCCCCGGGTCAGGAAGATTCCCTGGAGGAGAAAAAGGCAACCCACTCTAGTATTCTTGGAAAATCCCATGGACAGAGGAGCCTGGTGGGCTACAATCCATAGAGTGCAAAGAGTTGGACATGACTGAAGTGAACTTTGCACACACACGCATATTCTACATTAATCTTACCTTTCAAGAAACAGATCCCCTAGTCTGCTTCTCGATGCAGGTCTGATATTAATTCCTTCACATATAGATCTGATTTGCTCTATTAAGTACTGTTTCATTTAGTCTACCTAAGTTCTTTCTTTCCCCTAATATAATAACCATCTGCTTTTCTTCCCTTTTTTGGAGACATACCCACAATTCCTCTGTTTCCTTTGCTCTGTGGTTTCCTTTGCTGCAGCAAATTAGTAAACGTAACTTTGTCGGGTTACAGACTTGTCCCTGGTGGTATTTATATGATGGGATAAAATTATTTGAGCTCATATTTAACTCATTTCATTTTTAAGAATCAGTAACGCTTCTGTTTAAAATTATTTATTTATTGTATTTTTGGCTGCATTGGATCATCTTTGCTTTTTCTAGTTGCAGTGTGGGTGCTACTCTTTTTTTTTTGCTTTTTTAAAAAATTATTATTATTATTATTAACACCAAAAACATTTTCTGCTGGGGTATAACAGATTAACAATGTTGCAGTAGTTTCAAGTATATAGGGAAGGGACTCAGCCATACATATACATGTATCTATTCTCTCCCAAGCCCCTCTCCCATCCAGGCTGGCACATAACTTTGAGCATAACTTTGTGCTTTCAGTTCAGTTCAGTTCAGTCGCTCAGTCATTTCCGACTCTTTGCGACCCCACGAACCGCAGCACGCCAGGCCTACCTGTCTACCACTAACTCCCGGAGTTCACCCAAACCCATGTACAATGAGTTGGTGATGCCATCCAACCATCTCATCCTCTGTCATCCCCTTTTCCTCCTGCCCTCAATCTTTCCCAGCATCAGGGTCTTTTCAAATGAGTCAGTTCTTCATATCAGGTGGCCAAAGTATTGGAGTTTCAGCCTCAACACCAGTCCTTCCAATGAACATCCAGGACTGATCTCCTTTAGGATGGACTGGTTGGATCTCCTGGCAGTCCAAAGGACTCTCAAGAGTCTTCTCCAACACCACAGTTCAAAAGCATCAATTCTTCAGTGCTCAGCTTTCTTTATAGTCCAACTCTCACATCCATACATGACTACTGGAAAAAGCATAGCCTTGACTAGATGAGCCTTTGTTGGCAAAGTAATGTCTCTGTTTTTTAATATGCTGTCTAGGTTGGTCATAACTTTCCTTCCAAGGAGTAAGCGTCTTTTAGTTTCATGGCTATACAGTAGGTCTTTGTTGGTTTTCCATTTTAAATATAGCAGTGTGTACATGACCTTCCCAAAGTCCCTAATAATCCCTTCCGCCAGCGGGGGCTATTCTTGATTGCAGTGCATGGGTTTCTCATTGCCCTGGCTTCTCCTGTTGAGGAGACTGGGTTCTAGGCATGTGGGCTTCAGTAGTTGCAGCATCTGGGCTCGGAAGTTGTGGCTCATGGATTTAGTTGCTCTGAGGTATGTGGAATCTTCCCAGACCAGAGATCTAACCTGTTTCCCCTGCATAGGCAGGCAGACTCTCATCCACTGGGCCACCAAGGAAGTCCACTGATGCATCTTGAACAAGGGTATTTTTAGAATATCTTGCCCAGTGAATCATTCTTGTCTTTTCTCTGAGCTATAGTCTACTTCCTAAATGTATCTTTTTTAAAAAAAAATACAATCTATTTACTAAATAGACATATTTTGGACTAACCTTGCATAGAAAATCCAAGATGATAATCACTTTCTCCCAAGTCCCTAACACTTTCACAGTGCTATGCAATTTTTTAATGAACTAGTAATTTTCCCTTTTGCCTTCTTGACTGACTCTTGTAATCTGTATCAAGCAATTGCCAATTTATATTGAGAAAACACCTAGGAAACCACTGTTTTGTGGGCTACTTCAAACTGGGCTACTTTAATATATGAACTTGTTTTCTGATTGACACACTTGCTTTTTTCTCCTTTCCTCAACTAAAGACAGGGACTCACTAGTCACTGTACATACCCGTCTAAATACTAGGGATTTCTGTATCACAGGCCCTGGCTGAAGAATGCTGTAATCTGTAATGCCCTTCTGATTCCGGGAGTAAGGCCAGCATGATTACAATGCACTCTTGTTAAGGCTGAATGTCCCTCTGCAGAGGATAGTGTTTCTCAAATGTGTTTGATCAGAGCCACATTAAGAAATACATTTTGTTTCACTTCTCGGGGCACATAGATCCACATGATATAAAATTTTCTCAGAACAACTCCATTACACGTAGGGCACCCTGAGATTGCTCTATTCTTCTAGATTTCATTAAAAAAAAAAAAAAGTAGTGGTCTCCATCTACCAAACCGATATATAATCCCCTAGAGATGAAAATTTATGGTTTAGAAAACACTGGCTTGGAAAAAGACTTTTGATTTGTAGTCAGTTTTTCCACATTTCCGTACACCTCTGAGAGCTTCCTACAGTTGTTTTCCTCTAAAGGATTACTGCGCCCTCAGTTTTGTGTAAAGGATCTGTGATGGGGCCGGTCCCCTTCTTCCTGGCTCCTTTAAGAGGGTGGTAACTGCCCAACAGTGGAGGCGGAGGGGCAAGTCTCACCAAGCCCCTGGGGCAGTCCAGGGCGGCTTTTCCAGTTCTTGTGAAAGCCTTGTGCGTGTGCGCGCGCGGAGGTGGGGGTAAGGGCGAGACCGCGGGATACACAGAGGGCTTGTTAAGAGCGACCAGCGGCAAACTGAGCCTCAGGGGCGTCTCTGCGCTCGCGTGCTCGGCGAACCCAGGAGGGTAGGCGCGTGCGCAGAGCGCGTCCCGAGTCTGTTCTGGCCCCGGTGGCGCCTGCGCGCGCTCCCGCCGAGCCAAAGTCCGAGGTGGGCTCCGGCGCGCGGCCGGCGCGGCGGCGCGCGCCAGGGGGCGGTCCTGCGCGGTCGGCACCGCCCTCCCTCCGCGCGCTCCTCTCCTCCCAGTCTCCCTCGCGCTTCCTGCACTACGGTAGTCGCCGCCGCGTCCGCGTCCCCGATCCCTTCCCTGTCTCGCTTGTGCTGGCTGTGCCATGGCGGCCTTCAGCAAGTACCTGACCGTGCGAAACTCGTCGCTGGCGGGGGCCACGTTCCTGCTGCTTTGCCTGCTCCACAAGCGGCGCCGCGCCCTCGGCCTGCACGGGTAAGAAGGCCCGTGGCCGCGCCGCCTTCCCGGGCCCGAGCTGGTGCTCCCCGGGCGCTCTTCTCTTTCGCCCGGCGGACGATCCCCTTTGCCCCGCGGGGTCAAGTGGAGCCGGGACTGGCCGCGGGCGCTGCCAGGCTCCAATGTCAGGGTGTCCGGGTGTCCCGCGACGCGGGAGTTCTCCGTGCTCCCTACGCTCCGCCTGCCTGTCCAGCTGCCCACTCTGCCCCCGGGGGTGTGAATCTTTTTCTTGCACCCGCTAGCAAACCTGTGCCTCTGATCCGAGGAGTGCCCCCCGCCCCCATATCCTCCCCTTTTTACATCAACTCCATCACCTCCTTTTTTGGATCAACTTTCTGGGTGTGTTGTAGTTTTGCCATCTCATCTGTCAGTGGGTTTGCTTTGTGGACGATTCTGTGTGATTTGAGGATGGGGATTGGACGCACAGGCTGGAGGCTGTTGTTTAAGTCAGTGGGTGAGGTTTGGCATGAATCCTTAGTAGTTGCCGTTGAGAAGTCGCTAGGATGGTTCATGTGAACTATCCCGGATCCACTTGCAAAGTTGCTTTCTAAAGTGGTGTCCCTTTGGAGTTGGTCAGTGGACGCCCTGGCATTTCAGCCGAAAAGGCTGAATCTGTTCCGAGGTATTTGGAGGGCAAGGTTCCCTTTCTTGGCCCGCAGGTGGAAGGTGCAAGTGTGCTTTAGATAAGGGTTAGGAGCTCTATTGATTATACTCCGTTGCTTCTCCCTCGAGAATTTTGATGTTTAAATTTAACTTTGGGAGATTATAAGATTAGAGAAGGAAGAGAGAATTGAGTTACTTGTTGTGGGGTTATAGATATAATTTATTTGCTTCAGCAGATGAATGAGGAAAGGCTATGTCAAGCATGCCTGCCGGGAAAGTATTGAATCTTGGCACAGTGTTTTCATGCATTTTATCTCATTCATTTCTTTGGGCAGGTATTGTTGCCTTCTCTTTTGATTTGCCTATTATATCTGATTAGTAATAGACGTTGGTTTAAAACATTGACAAGTGGGCTTCCTTCCCTTGAAGTTCTTCCTAAACCTTCCCCTTTGCCTGATTTCTTTATCTTACTAAAGTCTGAAGCAGTGGCCCTTCTTTTCCTTCGTAAATCTGCTTAACAAAGTTGAAAATGATTGGCATCTTCATCAGAACAGAACAGAGCTTTTTCTTCTATCCAGTTTGCTTTTAAAATGACTTATTATGGAAAATGTATATAAACAAAATTTTAGATGAGACTATGCTTTCTGAGCTCCCAGTTGCAAATGGAAGTTATGCATTATCTGGGAATATGCCAGTAGAAAATATTGAATGTCGTAAAATAACTTTGAATTACATTTTTGTGGAGAAGTATTTCAGGGCATGGAACAGGTGTTTTATTATGGGAGAGGGGGATTTAAGGACTGCCCTAACAGCTCTGGCTTGCTTTTATGATTTTTTTTTTAAATAAAAACTTTGTTTTATTGTAGAATTACATAGTTGAAGAAAAGTACACATAAGTGTAGAGCTTGAAGAATTTTCACAAATGAAACTCACTCATGTAATCATCACCCAGATCTGCACCCAGTTAAGAACATTGTCAGCATCCCAGAAACACTCTCCAAGTCCTTCAAGTCCCTTCCAGTCACAGCTAAAGTAGTTCCTGATTAATAAGGCCATAGATAATTGAGTGAGGAAAAGTTTCAGCATAATCTGATGGGAAATAGTAGCAATAATAGCATAACAGTATAATATAATCTGGCTTATTAAATAATTTTGGGTGTTTATTCATTATTAATGTAAAATGCTCTATAGATCTCTTTCTGAGAAATTTTGTAAACTTTGGAGGGAATTAAACTATGCAGCAGTTAATTTACTAAACAAAAGATTCTTGTTAATCTTTTGCACTGGCAGTACAGTACTAAGGAAAATCTTTATTTTACACATTAAATAGTGTGGGAGGGGAATGCAAATTATGAGCAGATAAGCTTGAATTTTAAATTACAGAGATAAAATTGTTGGATTATTTTAAAGCCATGAAGAATGGTGTCAAATCTATCTTTGTAGATAATATACCTCCAGAATCATTTGGATATCTTTCAGTTGCCGTCTTTGGCATCATAGTGTTGTAGCCACTCGTTCCGGCAAACAGACTCACTCAGAAGGACAGTGCAGATAGTGGAGTGCAGTTTTTACACTGGCGGGCCCAAGGCAGAGTCTTCTCTTAGCCAAGGACCCTGACCAGTTTTTGTGAAAACCTTATATACCCTTAAGTATACGTATCCAAACCCACCTCCCCAAATTCCCTGAAACTAGTCTGAAAAAAGGAAAGGAAAGATACAGTCAAAGTTAATCCGTGATTCATATGCCTTAAGCCTAGGTAGTTAACAGTGGACAATTATCAATAGGCCTGTGGCCATAGCCCAATAAGCATAATAAAATTTATGATTCTATTTGGTTACACACATAATTAGGGTATTCTTTTAGGCCACGGAGAGTCTAGGTACGAGCCCTGGGGCTCTTCTGTCCCGGGGACCTGGTTTTCCAGTTGGTTTGTGGTTTCCACAGATACTGGGCATGTAGCTCAAAGTCCACAGTCCGGCCCAAGATGGAGTCCTGCTTTCAAGATGGAGCCTGTTCTGTCTGTTTCCTCCTTCAATAGTTTGAAGATTAGAACATTCTAACTTTATATTTTACTGGCTTTTTGGGTATCTTTGGTAACAGGGCTAATTAACTTTACTATGGTGGTCTGCAGTCCATGGGGTCGCACAGAGTCGGACATGACTGAAGCGACTTAGCAGCAGCATAGTGCCTAATTAAGGAAATTGTGACTGCTTGACCTTTAATAGCTTGTCTGTGCTATTAACAAATTTGTCGTAGAAGATAGTCCTTAGAACCAGATAGGTAATAAAGATAGTAAAATCACTTTAAAAGATAGAACATTACATTATTCCAGACATTGGGAGAATGAGTAATTTTAATCTTCTGGGTAGTTTTTTAGTTATATATGATTTGACTGGGAGAAATATACTTTTATTACAGAAAACCTCACACGCTTTTGAAGTAAGCAGAATAATTTTGTGGACCCCCATACACTCTACACAAAAAGTACCATCAACATTCTACCATTCTTGTTTCATCTATAGCTCCTTGCTCCCTACCCCTTATTTTTTAAAGATTTTTAGGTAAAATTTGTATATGTTGAGCTATACACATCCTGTGTATTTTTAAAATAAATAGATGCAACAGTTTAACACATTCCTTTCATAAAATTAGAACATTTTCATCTCCCCAGAAAGCTCCCTTGTTCTATATGACCACTGTACTAACTTTTTCACCCTAGTTTTGATTAGTCATACATCTTATTTGTTTATTATTTATATGGGGAATAGTGGAATCATTTTATTCATGGATATAGGAGACCCATGTATTCAATTCAAAGGAATTATCTGTTTCATAATGTATTACCATGCTAGGTACTGTGAGATGGAGGTGTTTGTATGTATGTGTCACACATACATTAAAAAATATATGTCATCTTTAAGTGTGAATTAATTAAAAATGTAAGATGATGACAATGCGGTGTACAGACAGTCAGGCCTTAGAAACTTCTGAAAGAAGAGAGTAATATGGTTGGGAAGAATTAGGGAAGGTTTTATGAAGGATATGAGCTAAGCCTAGAATGAGGATAGGAATGAATGACTGGAAATAAATTGAATGTTAACAGAAGCCTTTATCAGATTTTTGTTGCATTTTATGAGGCATGGTCATGCTCTTTCAGTCCGTTGTCCACTGCCATGAGAGCTCTTTTTAAGAAACACAGATATGGTCATGTTATTTCTTCATTCAACTCTTTCAGCTATTCTAAAATACAGAATTCTTAGCATGAGAGAATGGTGTTCATGATCTGGTCCTTTACTACTTACTCTGCCAGCCATATAGAATTAACAGTCTCTGAGCGGGATGGGCTCTGCCCAGCCGTTGCAGTCTAATTGTAATCATTCTCATCCCCACCACTTCTTCCCACCCTTTGATGTTTATTTTCCTTCATGACTCAGTTCAGTTAGCACTTTCATTTAAATATCGTCTGTCTTTTCCTGATCTCCAAACTGATGTCCTCTGCGCACATGCTGCTCTAAGCATTCCTCTGCTCTATATTGTACCAGTTTATTTTCTTGGCTTCTGCCTGCATCAGACTGTGAGTTTCTGGAGGCTATGGACTGAGTCATCTTTACATTCCTATTTTGCATATGTCACAGGATAGACATTCAGAAGCATTTATAGGATGGACAAGTGATACAGGATGGTTGAAGACTTTTTAAGGATAATTGACAGGCAGTTGGAGATGGGGTACTAGCACAAACATGAGTTAAAGGCATTATCTTCAGAGAAGTGATAGTTGTGTGCCTGAGATTATGTAACAGGAACTGGGGGTAGGGGAGGGTAGGAAATCAGTGGGCCAGTTTTAGAAGGCAAGGAAGGGACCAGTCAACATTGCTAAACTGTTTTATGATCTTAAAAAAAAAAACAACAACAAAGAACAGAAGCAGAACAAAGCAGTTTTCTTTCTCTTCCCATGAATGCTTGTCAAAGTTCAGATTTCTCATCCTGGATTTCAGAATCTGCCTTTATCTGGTCTCACCTTACCTGGCTAATCTTTTATTCCATTACCTGCCAGCAACTACTGTGTTCCAAATAGACCAGTTTCTGCACTGTTTTCTGAACAGGCCACACTGCTTCTTGGCTTTGGAGCCTTATTCATGATTTAGCCGTACCTGGAATATCTCTTCCTATATTCTCTGTTCTTCAACTCTTATCCTTTGAAGGTTAGGTCAGGGTCACCTTTTCCATGAAGTGTTTTTAAACAAATAAGCATCCCCCTTTAGTCTTAGGAACTGTGTGTTTAGGTACTTTTTTTGTTTCATCTATTAATTGTTTGACTGAGTGTGATCTAGTTGTTGGCCATCAAAGTGTAGGCATGTCCACCAGCTTATGGGGTGGTCCTTTGTCTTTTTCAAAGCCCCAGTCTGTAGATGGTAGGAATAGCCAAATGTTTCTGAAGAGTTTCAGAAAGTTGTGTTTTTCTTAATCATGACTTGCTTCACTTCCATGTTTCTGCTCTATTTTAGATTCTACTTATATCTTGTCTCTTGAGCCTGTCATTTTGGTATCTGCCTTGATTCCTCCAAATTCACAAATCAGGTTTTGTTGTAGAGGTTTTTGAAAATTTGGAAGAAGTGGCAGGGATTATATCACAACATGTTGTTGTTGTTTAGTCACTCAGTTGTGTCTGACTCTTTTGCAGCCCCATGCATTGTAGCCTGCTTGGCTTCTCTGTCCATGGAATTTCCCAGGCAAGAATACTGGAGCGCTCTTCTCCAGGGGATCTTCCCAGCCGAGGGATCGAGCTCAGGTCACCTGCATTGCAGGCGGATTCTTTACTTCTGAGCCATCGGGGAAGCACCATATCACTACACAGAGAACAGCTTAAAATGGAGAAGTTCTTTTATTTACAAGTTTCTTGGACATTCCCATATGGGGGCAACCCCTATAACATCCACTCTCGTGGTTCACCCTAAGGGTCTCATTCCCCCTGTTGGAAATTTATTAGCTTTGTTGGGTGCTCTAGGGGTTGGCCGAGTATGGATCCTCAGAATAAAAAGGAGATGCTTAAGTAGCTATAGGTGAAGAAGACCTCAAAGGATTTGCCAGGAAAGCAGCTATATACAGAAACCAACTGATGCAGTTTGTCTTCTCAGAACTGTGTAGCTGTCTGTGGTATGCTTCAGGTAACTGGGTACAGACTGCTTAATGAATTACGTGTCTCAGTTTTTGGTACATTAGCACCATTGGCCAAGCAGTCTATTTTAGGGCTTTTGCTATTGCCGTTCCCCTGCCTGGAATTCTCTTTCCCCATTTATCACTACTGTTTTCTCTCCCATTTTTCAGTCAGTTAGCAGATGTCTTCTCAGTGAGACCCTCCACTGGCCCTTAGTGTAAAATTGCATCTTTCACATACATACTCACTGCCCACTTTCTTGGCTCTTATTTTTCTCCGTAGCACTTAGCACTGTCAATTGCTTATTTAATTTACATATTAACTTACTTATTGTGTCTCTGCTGCTGGGATGTAAGTTCCATGAGGGCAGGAAATTTTTGTCTGTTTTGTTCATTATTATAACTCCAGTAGCTAGAGCTATGGCTGGCATATAATAGGCACTCAAAAAAGTTTGTTAGATGACTACCTCTGAAATGCTCATTTCTTAGAGCTGTAGTTACTATTGTTTTAAATAACAGTTTTTTTCTTGCTACAAATGTAAATGTTGTCTCCTTAAGTATATTATGAACTCTTTAGGAGCTGGGCCCCTTCTATATGCATGAAGGGATATAAGACAGCATATCTTAGAAATTTATAAAAATAGTATCATTATTATTATATCTTATAACCTGCTTTTGAAAGTTAGCAATAGAGTGAAAAAATTAAAAACAGTTCAAGAAAATTGAAAATCATGTATAATGTCATCACCATAATATATACATTGTTTTATTTGTATTACCTTTATTTATATGCATAAATTTTTACATAGCTGAATGCATGCTTTGCTATTTTCATTTTAAAGCATAGACATCATTCTTGTGTTTTTACATGAACCTCATTACTATATTTTAAAAGAAATATATAAATACTCCTTTGTGTGACTATATCATAATTTATTTTACACTTAAATATTGGATATCTAGATTGCTTCTGTAATTTTTATGGACAATACTATATATATTTGTGAGTGAACATTTCTCTCTCTGCTGAATTATTTCCTTGGAATAATTGCCAGAAATAGGATTAATGAAGGAAACTTATAAGTTTTCCTTAGTATAGTTTATACCTTTCCTTTTCCAGAAAAGGTGTAAACATTCTGGAGCTACACAAATTCTACATATTACTTTTTAAGCATTGTGCCATAGAATACTATGAATGAGTGCTAATTTAATTCTCTAATCATTAAGGGATATTAGAATTTTTTTGGTAGGGGGATTATTTTAGAGGGGTAAAATAATGTTGCAGACTTATTTTAATTTGCATGAATGCATATTTTTACATGTGAAACATCTTTATTATGGAGACACTTGGCGTAGTATAAAACAGTCACTGGGGTTAGATACAGGTTCAGGTTTTTATTCAACTGTCTGCTAGACCTGTGATCTTGGTCAACTACTCAACTTCTTTGAGCCTCACTTTTTTTATCTGTAGAACATGAATAATAATATTTACTTAACTCAGTAGTTGTGAGGATTAAATGAGAAAATGTCCTAACTCAGTAGCTGGAACAAAGTTCAGTGGATAAAAAATAACTTTAACTTTCCCTTTGCCGCTAACAGACAGCAAAACATCCCATTGTTAGGTTCTCAATAATTATTGAGCCTTCCTAAAAGTTTTCCTCACAAAAAAAATATGCCCACAAAAATCTCCCTAAAGAAACCTTTTGAATCAGAGTTGGAAAGTATTTAAGTTACTTTTATGTGACATGGTTTCAGGCCTTTGTGTTTTTTCAGTTGTTGCTTCCTGAATATGATACTATTTTTCTCAGTCCCTTAAAGAGGAGGTCTGAAACTGAATTCATTATTCTAAGTGTGGTCTGATAGAGTGGAATAGGTTGTTACCTGCTTTGTAGATCCAAAACATTTGTTAAAATAGATGAAGTTGCATTCATTATTGTGGCAGTAAGTATTCTTTACTCATATTTTAGCTTTCACAATTGTTTCCCTCCTTTCCCCTTCTCAACTTGCTGGTTTGATTTTTTTTTAAACCTGGGTATGGGTATTTACAAGTTATCTTTTGGCATGTTACTTCCTCCTAAATTTTTTTCATCCTGAACATTTAATTAGTATTCCTTCTGTATATTTTGTCAGTAAATTAAGTTATTGGATAGGACTAAGTATAGAACAATATATTTATAGCACTATAACCTTTCTTTTAAATGATACCCTTTGGGTGTTGGTTCTCATCTTTAACCTGGTACCTTTCACACGTTTTCTTCTAGTGATGATTTGGCCCTCTGACAATAGGGCTAGGCATCGGGGTCAGTCAGAGTCCTTCCTACTCTGTGATGTTTCTGCTGGAGTCACTGGTGAAGGGTCTTTCTTTTTTGGTCATAGATGATGAATATCACCACATTCTACTCTGCTGCAATAAAATATAAACTGAAATTATTATTATTATTATTTTTGGCCACACTACATGGCCTGCAGGATCTTAGTCCCCTGACTAGAGATCAGACCTGTGCCCCTGAAGTGGAAATGCAGAATCCTAACCACTGGACCACCAGGGAATTCACTAAACTGGAATTGTGAAGAAGAGATAGGCACTCTTTGTAATTTTCTTTATAGAGTTATATATGCCAAATTAAGTTTTATTCAAAATGGGTAGTGTATTTCTCTATTGTTATTTTTTTGGGAATGATTCTTTACAGAATGTTAGAGATGTTTAAAAATGACATTTGTAGTCGTTTCTACAAAAAATTAGGCATAAGGCCCTTGGTTAAGAATATGGCTTTTATCATAACATTCTTTTTATGAGGAAATAACTTTTGTTTTAGGCATTTCTGTCAGGAATATAACCTTCCATAGCATTAGGATAAAATGCTATGGTTGGATAAAATGCTATTGGTTGTTCCCAATAGTTGTGGGAACTATTAATGCATATGTAAAATAGTTTGAAGTCCTGCTAGGTGAAACTAGTAAGTGTGCTAAAGGTGTTTTTTTTTTTTTTTTTTAAAACATTCATTCGTTGTCCTTTGGATAATTAGCAGTCCTAAATGAATGCAGTTAATAAAGTATAAAATTGAAAATAAAGCTCATCAAAGCATTCAGCTATATTGATTGATATCTGTGAATCACCGCTATAATGATACTATAATAATAGAAATAAATGTGAGTTATATGATTTATTCTCTGCTTAAGAAGTTATCTATTGGCATTAAAAATAAATCAGTTATGTGGAAGGCATTATTATGCATATCTTCAACTTGCTTGTAAAAAATGCTTCATAATAATTTGTGTCAAGCTCAATCTTCTGACTCTAAATTCAGTGTCACTGTCATTCTCTCCTCATTGTATCTTAGAAGTGAACTCAGGGTATAGCAGAAGAAGGAACTGAGGTACGTCAGATCTTTTCCTCATTTCAGAACACGGACTGGAGGAGTAGGTTGGCGTGGGAATCAGGGAACCACTCGAAGAAAGGAGCCCAAAGATCATGCACCAAGTCCTGAAACGTTGCGTGCCTGCTACTTGTTAGATGCTGGGTGTATCAGTCCAGTCGCTCAGTTGTGTTCGACTCTCTGTGACCGCGTGGGCTGCAGCACGCCAGGCCTCCCTGTCCGTCACCAACTCCTGGAGCTCACTCAAACTCATGTCCATCGAGTCGGAGATGTCAGCCAGCCATCTCATCCTCTGTCGTCCTGGGTTTATAGAGATGAATAAAAGCTCCTGTTCTCAAGAGTTGGGGGATATGATACAAGTCTGTACCTTCATTCAACACTTAGTGCCAGGTACTGAGGACACACAGTAGTAAATGAGAGAGGTTTGTTTCCTAGATGGATCCTCAGTGGGAGAAGACCTATTTCATTTTAGTTTTGTATTGGGCACTTGGGAAGATTAAAAATTGAACTAGAATTTTTGCTGTTAAGAAACTCACAAACTATTGAAAGAATCCTGTGTCTTAACATTTCACACTGAATTTCTAGTTTAAAACATCTGGTATATTTTATTTAAAATATTATTTTTCCATTTACCTGTAAATACAGTTTTGTTGTATCAGGAAATTATGTTTAAAGTGTTTTCAACTTTTCAACGTTTTAAACATTTACTTTCCCCTGAAGTAATGCCCAAGATGTGCTTTTTAGGAAGCAAGTGTCAGAGAATCAATGAAATGATCCCCATTTTTAATATATCAGATTACTTCCAGTTTAACTATTGATGGGTGAATACATTTCTCTGTGTATTTTATCACTGGCTCAACAAAACAGCACTTCCCCATTACTGAAGAAAGTTTCAGTGTTGGAGAAAATAAAACATTGATCCAGCACATTCTACTGAATGCTTGTTATACGTCACTAGTCTAGGTAAGTACTGAGATACCAAATTGATGAACATTATTTCTGACGTCAGTCTTATGGAAATGCAAATACATAGAAAACTTTTATTGTACAAATCAATATCACTAGACATTTGGTCTAATAATAATTCTGTGGGAGGTAGCTCTGAGCTGAGAATGTTTGATTGTTTTGGTTGTTACCTGGGGAGGTTTCACTCTTGTACCTGATCTTAAGAGATAAGGAGTAAAAGGCATTCCAGGTAGGGAAAGTAGCATGAGCAAAGGCATGGTGTTGGTGGAATTATGATTCGAGAAGAAGGAATTTCAAGACACAAAGCTGGTAACATTACTATTAACTGTTTATTGAGCACTTGTCATTATTACAGGTTTAAATATTTTGCATTTATTCCTTACAACAGTCTTTTGAGATAGTTGCTTTATTATCTTTATTTTATTGGGGAGTAA
Source organism: Cervus elaphus (assembly GCF_910594005.1). NCBI lineage: Eukaryota > Metazoa > Chordata > Mammalia > Artiodactyla > Cervidae > Cervus > Cervus elaphus. The sequence goes on along the minus strand of NC_057834.1, from coordinate 71,898,769 downwards.
TCAGAAAGGTAAAAATGACCCCTGATGATAAGAGTTCTTATGATTGAATTAGCCATGTAGAGGGTAAAAGACAGAGTAAAACATTTATATCAGTCCTTCAGATTGACTTAGATTTGTAACCAAGCAAGGCCTCATATGCCCATTGACACAGAAAGTCAGACTCTTGACAGCAGATGTTTTCAGCCAAGTAAGGGTTTATTGCAAGGGGCCAGGCCGGGGAGTGAGAGACTGTCCTCAGATCCATCTTGTTTTTTGAGTTGGAGATTGTTTTAAAGGGGAAGAACAAAGAGGATGGGCCGAATCATCATCTGTGACATTTCTTAATCATAGTTTTGGGAGTTAGGATGTTTTAGTTTAGGAGTCCCAGACCAGGTGGTCCATGGCTTGGGGGTCTGTTAGCTCATCTTGCCCTGGAGAAACAACCTGGGTTAGTATATTAATGATGATAACAGACTAGCGATTTTAGTACATTAACGATGTTATCGACACCAGCAGATTTAGTCATCTGACTGGTTGATTAGTGTTCAGTTAGCACAGGATTGAAGTCAAAGGGAACAAGAAAAGGAGTAAAGAATTGGATAGAGAGATTAATCATAAACTCAGTAAGGGACCTTAGATTCAAAAGAACAGCCAAGAATCATTGGGGGTGGGGTGGGGAGGGGAAAGAATTATTCAGGTGTTAAAAAGAAGTCTTACGTTGAATTCAAACTGAAGTTAATTGTTACATTAACAATTTTATCATAGTACATTAATATCGAAGTATTATAATCATTGGAGGAGGTAGTGGTAACCCACTCCAGTATTTTGCCAGGAAAATCCCATGGACAGAGGAGCCTTGTGAGCTACAGTCCATGAGGTCGCAAAAGAGTGGGACACATCTGGGCACTGAGCACATTATAGTTATGGTGAAATACTGTTTAAGGTCTTTAAAGCTTTTTTATTGTACATTATACAACAAAATGTAGAAAAAGTATGTGAAATACATATATGAATTAATGTCTTTTTTTTTTGTAACTAGCACCCAGGTCAAGAAATATCTTGGCCATCCACCCAGAAGCCTTCCACTTGGCCCTTCCTAATCACAGCCCCTTCCCTCTATAGTCCTGACTTCTCTGGTAATGGCATCTTTGTATTTCTTTATAATTTTTATCATCCAAATCTACACTCCTGAGCACTGTAATTTAATTGTGTTTGTGGGGTTTTTTTGTTCAAATGTCTCTTAACCTCTGTGTCCCCATGCTCTTTCTCTTTCCCTTTTCTTTAGACGTCTCTGGTGGCTCAGACGGTAAAGCGTCTGTCTACAATGCAGACCTAGGTTTGATCCCTGGGTCGGGAAGATCCCCTGGAGAAGGAAACGGCAACCCACTCCAGTACTCTTGCCTAGAAAATCCCATGGACCAAGGAGCTTGGTGCAGGCTACTGTCCATGGGGTCGCAAAGAGTCGGGCACAACTGAGCGACTTCACTTCCTTTCTTTTCTTTTCTTTATTATAGTTTATTTGTTGAAGCAACCAGATATTTTCATCTATACAGATTTGGTAATCTGGATTATGCCAGTTGTGTCATTTTTCCTCATTCTCTGTATTTCCTCTAAATTGGTAGTTGAATCGAAGAGCTTGACCAAGTTTAGATTTTGTTCTTTGGACAAGAATGCTTCCTAGGTGTTGATGTGGTATAGTCTCTGTTGCAAGGTATATAATGTCTGGTTGTTTCTCTTTTTGTAATTTGAGCAGCCATTGATATTTGATGCCTAGAACAATGAGCTTATTATTAGGGTTTACAAAATGGTGATATTTGAATTGTTATTACTTCATTTGTAAGGTGGAATGCTTCCATAAAAAGAAACTTTTCCTCATCTGTTTGGTTATCCAGTGACACAGTTCAGTTAGGAAAGGCAGGATAGATGTTTTCTTCTTTATTAGTTTTTAAAATAATACAGTTTTGTATGACAAAAAAAAATAAAAAAATAAAATAATACAGTTTGTATGGCAGAAACCAACACACCATGGTAAAGCAATTTTCCTCCAATTAAAAAAAAATATTAGTTTCTTATTATTCTCCAAAGGTGATCAGTGCATGTTTCATAAGTGTCCTTATGAATTTATTGATTTCCTCCTTGAAAAGTAGAATTTAATACTCTGTTTTAGATGCTTTGGAGGAACCTTTATGAATGCAGTGAATGTTCTATGAAATGTGCCTCAGTTATCAACTATTGCATTGGCATCATTTCTGTTTAAATTTTAGAATCAGCATGTTGGGATATTGATGATAATTTCGTCTCATTTATAGATTAATTTCTAATACTGGTTATATTGCCCTTGCCTTTTTTTGATCAATCTTGCTATGATTGTAAAATGTGTCCGTTTTTTTTAAAAATTGACTCTTAGTTTTGCTTTACCTCTATTGTCTTTTGTTTCATTATTTGCTTTCATCTGAATCCTTTTATTTATATTTTCTTCAGTTAATTTTGTTCTTTTTCAAATGTTCAGATAAATAATGAATTTTCAGTCTTTTCTAATGTATGCATTTAAGGTTATAAAGTTCTCTAAGCACTTTTTCATTGCATCCCACAGGTTTTTTGATATGTAAACTCTTACTTTGTAAACATATCATTTGATGTATATGTCAATCATTTCAAATATTTAAAAAAATTTCTTAGACCCATGGCTTTCCACAAGAGAAAGTGAGTCTCTTTATGTCAGTTGTAACACAGCATCCCAGCAGTTATTTCTGAGTGGCTGCGTAGTTCTTTTGCTAGGTTTGCCTAGCTTCCCTTATGAGCTGTATCTAGTAGAGGACTGGCAGTGCTTTGTGGTTCGTATCTGGTAGCTGGTGCTGGCTGGTGGCTGGGATGCCCCAGTTTTCATCTTAGTGACTTTGTATCTTTCAGCAGGCTCTTCAGTTGCTCAGATGGTAGTCTCAGGTCAGCATTCTGAGAAGTCAAGGTGAAAGCAGAAAGGCTTCCACACGTTCTGTTTACTAGAGCAAGTCACAAGCCTGGCCTAGATTCAAGGATGGGAGAAGATTCCTCCATTTTAGGAATTTGTCTCAGATTTAGATTTAGGAATTTAATCTACCACAATTTACAAACCCCTAAATGGTTTTTCTTGTATTTTTCTTTTTGCTGTTAATTACCAGAAAAATTGCTTTGTGGTTAGAGGACTGATTTGTTTTTTCATCATTTTGTTTTTACCTTTTTTAGTTGTTTGGAAGTTATTCTCTATTTAAATTTTTTAAAAAATTTTTACTGATTACCCTAGAGATTTTGACATCTGCTTACCTTTTCAAGTCTAAACATTAATCAATGAGAAATACTTCGTTATCCTTCCAGGCAGTAAAAGGACTTCAGAGCAGCGACACCATTAACTTTACCCCTGATTTAGATGCCATTTGTTGTCTTTGTTGTTGTTGTTTTTTAGTACTATAAGACATTATGTTGTTGTTTTATATAATATTCACTTAGAGGTAATTATATATTTGCCATATTTGCTTTCCATTCCATCTTGCAGTCTGTGCCTTCCAGCCGGAATCAGCCCTCCTCTTCCTGTAATATGTCCTTTAGAAATTCCTTTAGTACAAGTCTGCTCCTGATGAAGCCTCTCCATGTTGTCGGGTAATGTCTTCATTTGCCTTCATTCATGTCAGTGTCTTTTTTCCATGAATGTTTAAGTGTAGATTGGTGGCAATTTTCTTTCTGTACATTGAAGATTTGATTCCGTCATTTTCTGGTTTCCTGTATTAATGTTGAGAGGTCACCTGTCAGTTTGTAACTGTTGCTCCTTTGAAGGTAATTATTCTTTTTTTCTCCTGTAGCAGTTTTAAAGAATTTATATTTGTCTTTGGTTTTCTGAAGCTCACTATAATTTGGTTAAGTGTGGATTTATTTTTTATCTATCTTGCTTAGGATTCACAGGCCTCTTAACTTTTGTGGATTGATGTCTTTCTTCCATTTTGGAACATTCTCAGCCTTTATCTGAGATCTATTGAACCAATTGATTAGATATTTAATTTTAATTGTTGTATTTTTTATTTTTAAGAATTCCATTTGGTTTTAAGTCTGTGTAGTTTTTTATTATTTCCTTGTTTTGGTAGATATCTTTGTTTTATTTTATTTCATTAAACACAGTCTGCGTTGTCTTATAGGATATGTTTGGAAATTCAAGTATCAGAAATCTTTTTAGGTCTGCTTCTGTCTTCTCTAATTTCTGCTAGTGCTTGGTTATGGAGTTTAGTTTCCTGTGTGCTTGGTTATTTTTGATTATAATCTGGACATGTTATTTAAAATTATTTGTAGGAATAATTTTGAGGCTTATAGTAAACATACTTTCATTTTAAGAGGAACGTTTGCTTCTTAAAGTGCCTAGGAGCAGTGTTAGTTTAGTTAGGGAACAACTTAAACCAAATTTCTTAAAAGAACGTACTAAAATTTTTAATACAGTATCTTAAGCAGATGCTAGACTCACATTTCAGTTTTCATAGTTTTGTTTCCCAAAGGAGTTATATCATTAAATATTCACATTATTGTCATGTTATTGTTGTTTAGTGGCTAAGTCGAGTCCATTGTCATGTTAATTCCCTTAAAATTAACATCTCTACTTTTGAACTTCAAGTCTCAACTTAAAAAAAATTATATTCTGGACAATTCCATATAGTTATCTTATTGGAACCTGAAAATTAGCACATTCACATTATTATTTCCCTGAATGCTTCTGTGATGATTCTTTATTGTGGTAAATAGAAACACTGTCCTCAGGTCACTCAAGGTGTAAACTATTTGTGAGGCAAGAGTTAAAATGATCTTTGCCTTTCAGGGCATAAGTTTGGAGCTAATACCTCTAGTATCTTTACATGATTCTTTCAATCTTTGTTCTTCTAAGATTCTTTCTAATCTTTGTTTCCATATTTAGTTAGGCCTTAGCTCTTGTCTGTTCCCTCACCCTATTATTTCTAGCATTTTTTTTTTTGCATCTTTCTTTCCATTTCCTTAGCCACCACCTTTGTTCAGCTCTTCATTATTTCTGATCCCTGATTGACCATGGTTGTGTGTGTGCACGTGTACTTCCCCCAAAACCACCCCCCGTCCCCTGCCTTACAGACATGCTGTGTTTGATATGGCTCTGGAAGTGAATTGGGAGAGAATAGAAATGACAAGGAAGATCCTTTTTAGAAAGCAGGTGGGAAAATTGTTGGTATATGAGAAATTTCCATAGCCTGAATTGAAGTCGGGGCAATAGAGGAAGAGGAGAACGTGGAGGGAGATTGAATAAAAAGAGTGTGCGGAAGGGAGATTACCTAAGAATCATCCTCAAGTTTGTGGCTGGGGTTGGGTAGAAAAAAGTACATTCACTGAGTTAGGGTCCATTTCAGTATGAGAAAATGGAAGGTAGATTTGGGGTGGAACGGTAAGTTCAGACATAAAAATACATGGAAAGTTTGAAGTAGTTTCAGTAGATACAAGTACAAATACCCTGAAAAATGGATATTCAAGTCAGGAGCTCAGGAAAGATGAGGGAACTAGAGGTTTGGGGAATCTTTATAGAGTACAGGTGATAGCTGATATCATGGTTTTGACTGAGGTGTTCTAGAGTGGTATCTCTTGGCCCTAATGAATCTAATGATTCTGATAATTTTTTAATTTTGTGTTTTCATTTTAGTGATGTTATAAATAAAAGAATATATCCACCTTCTGGGTCACCTGAATGACTACTATTGCAGATTTTTGTGTCTCTGTTTGTGTTTGAATGGTTGTTTAATTGTCTCCGAAGAGACCACATGTAAACGGTAAACAGACCTGCTGCATTAGAACCTGTATTAGGTTGACATGTAGTAATGTAAAACTAAGAAAATCATTTTCAGCTTTTGCATTCATGTTGTTCAGTCACTAAGTTGTGTCCGACTCTGCCAACCCATGGCCTGTAGCACATTAGACTCCCTTGTCCTCCACTCTCTCCTGGACTTTGCTCAAATTCATGTCCATTGAGTCAGTGATGCTATCTAACCATCTCATCCTCCGTTGCCTCCTTCTCCTCCTGCCCTCAGTCTTTCTCAGCATCAGTGAGTTGGCTCTTTGCCTCAGGTGGCCCAAGTGTTGGAGCTTCAGTGTCAGCCCTTCCATTGAGTATTCAGGGTTGATTTCCTTTAGGATTGACTGGTTTGATCTCCTTGCAATACAAGGGACTCTCACAGATCTTCTCTAGCACCACATTTCGAAACCATCAAGTCTTTATATTTGTACTGAATTTTTTTGCTGTTAAAAGTTTCTTTTGTAGAGATAATTAGATGTGAAACTTGTCTTCATAGAATTTTTAAGTAACTGAACTCTTACTATAATGAAGCTTTGGATTTAAATAATGAAAAAGACATAGAGCAACTGAGCAGTGTATTACTGTAACTGTCATAAACTGATAAAAGCACATAGGGCTTTCATGTAGGTGATGTGTTGAGGGCAAGGGAAGGCTTCATAAGATGTCATGGTACACACTGAATAAGATATTTTATGAAAGCTTGGAGGGAGAAAAGTGATGGCAGAGTGGACTGATCATGTGACCTGTTGTGGGTGTGTATATGTATATGCTTGTGTGGGTGGATATATGTGTGTATATATATGTGTATATATGTTTTACTTATGCAGAATTCTCTTTTTGTGAGCAGTTATATTACATGAATCCCTGTTTATCTCTATAAATACCGATTTGTAATATTTATTTGCAATAAGACTTATGATATTTTCTCTATTTTTTGATATTTAGAATTTTGGGGGGGATATAGTAATAAGTTGATTGTCTCATTAGCATTAATAAAGCAGTGATTTAAAACCCGTTCATTGTTTACAGAGGAAAAATAATATTATTAAAAACTCTCGGCTGCTAACTAGCATATGCAACACATGAATCATTGCTTCTACTCTTTTATCCCAGCACTGGTGATGAGTTGTAGCGGTGCTGTCTCACCTATCACTTTAAATGAACAGTGATTCCATTTTTATTGGCTTTAGTTTTTGCTTGTTTTTAAGTGATACATTTTATTTTGTGAACGTAGAGGAGCTGTAAAGGAAAGGAATATATTCAGCTGACTCTTGAACAACATGGGTTTGAACTGCGACAGTTTGCATACGTGTGGATTTTTTTCATTAAATACTCACTTCAGTACTACACAATCCTTGGTTGACTCCAAGGATCTGGAACCTCAGATATGGAGGGCCTACTGTACAGTTATAAGTGAATTTTCAGCTTCACGGAGGATCAGTGCTCCTAAACGTCATGTCAAGGGTCAGTTGTACTTAACTTTATGCTTACACATATTTAAGGAAGAACCAACTTAAGGCAATGCTGAAGTCTGTAAGAAGTTTTTTTTCCTTCAGGACAGGTTAAAGTCTAGAAAACACTGGTCTAGGAGAATGAATTAAGTGAGAAATTCTAGGATCAGAATTATTGTTCTGGATAACTAAACTCTGATTAAAGTTTTCAGAATTGTGTTCTTTTTTCTGCTTAGTCTGGAAATTATCTGAAAGCTTCTCTTCAGTTTTTGTCAGTTTCTTTTTCGTAGTCTCATAGTTTGTTGCGGGAGGTTTCTGCTTATTAATTTTACATATTTTGTTGACTTTATCAAAGAACAGTTAACTCCTTCTCCTTCTCCCTCACCTCTCCAACAATAAAATAACAAACAAAACTTACTTTTATATTGTATTCTTAGGAAAATGTCTCTCCTAGATTTTGGTCATCTTTTTCCTTTAGAGTTTTATTAAAGCTTTATTGGTGTATAATAAACTGCTTATATTTAAAACACAACTTAGTAAGTTTTCACATGTAAGCATCAGTGAAACCATCACTCCAAACAAGATAACAAAATCTCCATCACTCCGGCGTTCCCTCTTGCCCCTCTGTGGTCAGTCTTCTCCCCTCCACCAGCCTAAAGGCACCGCTGACCTACTGTATAAAACTGCACATGAGATTTGGCTGCTCTGGAATTTCATATAAGTGGAATCTAACTATGTACATTTTTGTCTAGCTACTTTTCAGTCAGCATCGTGATTTCGAGATATATTCATATTGCATGCATCAATTTTTTAAAGTTGTTGAATACATTTTATGGAAATACTTTGATTTTTAAAATCCACTTGCTTGTTGTTGAACATTTGGATGTTTCAAGGTTTTGGCTATTAAAAATAAAGCTACTGTGAACATTTGTGTAAGATCTATGTTTGGAAATATGCTTTTATTTTCCTTGAGCAAATACTTAGTAGTGGAATGGCTGGGTTATATGGTAGGTATATGTTTAATTTTTTAAGAAACTTTTCCAAAGTGAGTGTTCCATTTCATACTCCCATCAGCAGTATAAAAAAATTCCAGTTGCTCCACGTATTGATAACATTTGCTATGATCGGTCTTTTTAATCTTTGCCATTCTAGTGGATATACATAGTGGTTTCTCATTGTGGTTTTAATTTGAATTTCCCTTAGAACCAATGACATGGAGCATGTTTCCTGTTTATTTTTCATCCATACATTTTCTTTGGCAGCATATCTGTTTAAATCTTTAAATGAATTGCCTTCTTACTTGATTGTGAGAGCCTGTCATTTATTCTGAATACAGTTTCTTTCTTGGGTGTGTGTTTTGCATATATTTTCTCCCACTTGGTGGCTTGTCTTTTAATTTTCTTAGCAGCATCTTTTGAGAAACAAACATTTAGGATTTTGATGAACTCTAATTTATTGATTTTTTGTGTGTGTGCGCAGTTTATCCTATTTAACGAATCTTTATCTTTATTTAAGTCTTTGGAGAAAGAAATGGCAAACCACTCCAGTACTCTTGCCTGGAAAATCCCATGGATGGAGGAGTCTGGCAGACTACAGTCCATGGGGTCACGAAGAGTCGGACACGACTGAGTGACTTCTCTTCACTTATTTAACTCAAGATTACTGAGATCTTCTGTTCTCTTCTAGAAACTTTGTAGTTTTAGCTCTTCATTTAGGTCCCTGTTTCACTTCAGGTTAATTTTTGTATATGGTATGCAATAATGTTTGAGATTCCTTTTTTTTCCCCCTGCATATGTCTGCCCAGTTGATCCAGTGTGTGCGTGCGTGCTAAGTTGCTTCAGTCGGGTCCGACTCTTTGCAACCCCATGAACTGTAGCTCCCCAGGCTCCTCTGTCCATGGGATTTTCCAGGCAAGAATGCTGGATTGGGTTGCCATTCTCTTCTCCAGGGGATCTTCCCAACCCAGGGATCAAACCTGAGTCTTCTATGTCTCCTGCATTGGCAGTAGTGTTCTTTACCACTAGCACCACCTGGGAAGCCCAGTTGATCCAGTACCATTGATTAAAAGATTACCCTTTCCTTAATGAGTTGCCTTTGCACCATATATGTATAGGTCTACTTTGGACTTTTTTATTTCTTTGACCTTTATTTATACTCTGATGTCAAACTGTCTTAATTAGTATAGCTTTATGATAAGTCTTGAAATCAGGTGCAATTCCTCCAACTTTGTTCTTTATCAGAATTTATTGGTTGTTCTAAGTCCTCCACGTTTACATATGGAGTTTAGATTCAATTTGTTACTCTTTACAGAAAAGTCTGGTAGGATTTTGATTGGGATTTCATTGAATTTCTAAATCAATTAGGGAAGAATTGACATTTTAATAGTATTGACTCTTCTTATCCTTGAGCATGATAGATCTCTCTAGTCTTCTTTGCACATTTCTTTGCAGGGTGTTGTGTTTTTCAGCATGCAAGTCTTGTGCATCTTTTTTGTTTTTCATTTTAATACTAAATATTTAATATTTTGATGCTTTTGAAAATGGTATGCTTAAAATTTCAATTTCCAGTTGTTCTTCACTCATATGTAGGATGCAATTGATGTTTATGTATAGATGTTATATCCTAGAAACTAGTTGAACTCCCTTAGCTTTTTTGCAGATTCTTCAGAGTTTTCTATATAGATGTTAATAGAGTCTGCAATAAAGATAGTTTTACTTATCCATTTTCATTCTGTGTGCCTTTTGTTTCTTCTCCTTACCTTATTGTAATGTGTTCTTCAGTAATGATATTGAATAAAAGTGCTGAGAGTTGGCATCTTTGGCATGTTCCAGATGTTACAGAGATTAAGTCTTTTGTTATTTGGTATGGTGATAGTTGTAGGTGTTTGTTGATGTCCTTTGTTATATTGAAGAAGTTTCTTTTGTTTCTAGGTGAGAGTTTTTTTAGGATGAGCAGGTGTTGGGTTTTGTCATAAGGCCTTTTCTGTATCTATTGATATGATCATATGTTTATTCTTTTTAAAACTGTTAATAGGATGAATTGCATTGATTTTTCAAAAGTTAACCTGATCTTGCAGTTCTTGGATAAAACCCTCATAGACTTTTTAAAATAAATAGTTGATTACTATTGTCTTTCTTTTTTGTAATGTCTTTGGCAGAGAAAAATGAGAAATCTGCAAAAGTACTTCTTGCAGTGTACCAAGTACAGAGGTTGTCTTCAGAGAAAGCACTGTTCAATTATTTGAGTTGTGAACTGAACTAGCTACTTTGTGTGTGTGTGTGTGTGTGTGTGTGTAACATCATTTTTACTTGGAAGAAAGACTGAATAGCTGTGTTTATTCAGCCTTGAATATTGCAGACATTTTCTTGTATTGCCTTCAAGGAAAAACAACTGGCAGTGTTTGTTGTTATGTTATAATTTAAGCTTTCAAGTGAAAAATCAGAATTTGGAAAAGTTTTCTGCTACCATGAGCTTGCTAGCTTCCCAGTGCTGAAGGCCTTTCTGGTAAGATTGGCGGCAATATTAACAAGTGTAATTTTGAAAAAATTGTATAATACAATGTGTTGCATTTGGAAGGCCTGCAGTTGAACTCAGTGGAGCATTATTGTCCAAATGACTAATACATGATCTTAGAAAATCTGGAATGGGTAAAAAGCCATTGAAAGTGTAATATAATATAGATTAGTGAATTTTATTGTATCAGAGTATAAGTTTATTGATACAGTTTTCAGACTGCATTCCACATTATAGTATCACAGAAGAATATCCACACTTACTAGAATACTCCTGTTTTAAGCTACCTAGTATTCTTGCCTGGGAAATCCCATGGACAGAGGAGCTTGGTGGGCTACAGTCCATGGAGTCGCGAGGAGTCAGACGCGACTTTATCAACTAAACAGCAACAACAGATCTGTATTGCGGTAGATAGAGTAAATACAGACTCAGATATGAGAATCTACTTGTCCTCTGTTAAGCCAGACATTAAGGAGATTTGTCAAAATATGAAACAATGCCACTTTTCTTAGTAAATTTTTTTTAGGAAAATACAGCTTTTTTTAAAATAAAAATTTTACTTAATGTGTAAGGTGTTTATTATCTTTAAATGAGTAAATAAGTATTTTTTTTAATTTTCTGAGGTTGAAATTTTGTGTGATAAGTATTTATGTAACACAAATAAAAGTTCTTGAGAATCCTGAGACCACAAGGTTTGAGAAGTGCTGATCTAGAACAGTGCTTAGCATGCAGTAAGCAATTAGTAGATGTCTGAATGATTCTTGACCATGTTATTTTATAGTTTACCTGTCTTTTGGTAACACGTGCATTTGATAATGTATCTTTTCTGTGTGCCTCTGTTTCTTACTCTAGGAACCAAATTGTTTTTATATATCTTATCCTGGTACTGGGATTCTCTTTTCCTTCCCTCTGCCCAGGCTGAGCTATTGGGAAGGCGATGAAAAGGATTGATGCAGGACTGCCATCCAGTGTGCTGATTTATTGAGCAAGAAGAAAATAGATGAGCAGCTCCTGTCTGAACATAGCATCGATTTTGATATAATAACCTGGTTTAAGGTCATCATTCACATAGTCACAAAATTAGACTTAAAATAGTTTCAGTCGGTTATACCCTGAGATGTAACAAAATAGCTGATATTTAGTGACTGCTCCAAGTCAGAGTACAGATACTTCACCTGGTGGCTCAGCTGGTAAAGAATCCGCCTGCAATGCAGAGACCTAAGTTTGATCCCTGGGTTGGGAAGATCCGCTGAAGAAGGGAATGGCTATCCACTCCAGTATTCTGGCCTGGAGAATTCTGTGAACTGTATAATCCATGGGATCTCGAAGAGTCAGACATGACTGAGTGGCTTTCACTTTCACCATTTTGTGTTCATACTGGTAATATATTTTGAACACGTTGACTGCTTTTATTTTAATGAATTTAATTTAGCTGCTAAGTTGATTTTTTTTTTGGTAGTCAAACATAGAAGAGTAGAAGACCTGTCTGTTGTAGAGCCTTTCTAGTTTCATAGGATAAAAATCAAAAATAGGAAAATACTGAATTTTTGTTAGACTTGAATCTGCCTACTAGTAGATCTTGTTTTTGGAAGTACATTAACTTCTCTCCACCCTTTAGACATATGAAGTAAAAAAAATAAATAATCTTTTTGACATACGAAGTAAAAAAAGTAATCCATTAAACAGGGTTCTAATACACGGCTCTCATATATCCTAAGCAATTTATGTGTTTATATAGCTGGTAAGGGCTTGCCTGGTAGCTCAGTCTGTAAAGAATCTGCCTGCAATGCAGGAGACCCAGGTTTGATTCCTGGGTCAGGAAGATCCCCTGGAGAAGGAAATGGCAACCCACTCCAGTATTCTTGCCTGGAGAATCCCATGGACAGAGGAGCCTGGCAAGCTATAGTCCATGGGGTCGCAAGAGTTGGACATGACTTAGTGACTAAATCATATATAGCTCGTATCTTCAAAACGGAGGAAACTTTAATGAATTCTTTAAAAGAGGAATTTAGAAAGTCTTATGAAAGGGGCTCATAATTAACTGTGCCTGCTTGAACATGTATATATATATATAAAAGGCATCTTTTGAAACAGTTTTGTAGTCTCATGAAAATTTAAAAACAAATGAGCAATCCTGCAGTATAGTTGAAATTAGAAACAGTAATATGCCTAAGCACTTTAAAAATGATAGCATTCACTGCATTGTAGTTGTGTCTTTCTAGCCTTACTCAGTGACATGGTGACCTGTAATGAAAATGTTCAATCTGCAAATCGCTGGGGCTCAACTAGGTATTGAGCATAGAGGATTGGGTAATATATGACCCTTGTAGTAGAAAAGGAGATGTGCTATCCAGATTCCCCTTCAAAGAAGGGCTTATTGTCCAGCTGTGAGGAGTGTGAATCGACAGGTAACCCCTTCTGCACATGTCTTAGGGTCTGCCTCAGCTGCAGAGCTACCTTCTCCAAGGTCGTGATCTTGCTGGAGTGGGAAAGATTTGCTGCTTACTGAGTTAGGAAGAGGTTTAAAAAATCCTACCATTTCATCCCAGCTCAGAGCACTAGGATGAACATTTCTTGCTTCAGGGCTTCCCACCTGGTTGGCTGAAATTTTGTTGGTGTGTATCACAGTTTTGAGTTCTGCCTAGCTTTCCTTCTTTGCCTTTCTTTCACAGATGCTGATCTCTAATAGACATTTTGCACTCTACTTTGGAGAGACCAACCTGCAGTAGCTCCTGATTTCATGGAACTAATTTACTGGGAGGAAACGTACATTAAACAAGAGATTTTAACTGTAATCAATATTATATAGAAGCATAGGGTGAGGTGGTAGTGTATATAAACAGAAGCCAAGTTTGGTTATTGTATTGTTTAGGGGAGGAAGCCTGGGTTAGTAGTCAGATCTGGGTTCAAGTGGTAGATTAACTACTTTGAGTTGCGTGAACCTTGGTCATGCTACTGACTCTTCCAAGCCAGTTTTTTCACTTGTAACGTGGAAATGACACAGTCTCCCATCCTTTAGGCTACTAACCTGGGATCGCTCACATGGCTGGGAAAGGATTACCAGCAGCAAGAGAGTGAGCCTAGTACACAAATGTTTTCAGGCCCTTGTTTGTATCGGTTTGCTAATGTCATAGCCAAGCCTTGATTCAGGGATGGAAAGATAAATTCCATATCTTCTTGGGAGAAATTGTAGAATAAATGTATTTGTGTGTGTATGAAAAAATTACAATGTAATGCCTGACACATGATAGTGGTAGTTAACATTTATTGAGCATTTTCTGTGAATTAGTAAGAGGCAGTTGGACTATTGTATTTAATATATTCTGTCTCAGTGTGACATGTAAAAGAAGAAACTCATTCGGAGAATTTGATATATTCTTTTTATTTCTTAAAATAATTTTTTTATGATGGAAACAATTTGCAAATAAAGCTCTCTTGCTCTTTTTTCTTTTTCTCTGCAGTAAGAAAAATGGAAAACCACCATTACAGAACAATGAGGTAAAATTTATATCATCTACTCTTTGGGATTTCATGCATTTACTTCATTTGTTTCATTATATATTTTTGAACTAGGATAAAGTCATGGAATTTTAGGATTAGAGGGGAACTTAAGTATCATCCCAAACCCACTACATATTATAGAAATTATTCCTAAAATAGAAAGCCTTGATAGGTGACTTCTAATATTTACTTGAATCTGTTCATTTGGTGGAAAGTGCTACCTAGGAGATAGCTATAACTCTGTTAGTTCAAACCCGAGGTACAATTAATCTTCTCTCTCTAAGATTCTATTTTGTCTTTTGTAGAGACACAGACCGAGTTTACTCTGTTTTCTCTAACAGACTCTGATGTTGTTTGAAGATAGTTGTATTTTCTGAATCTTTTTTTCCACCCATGCTAAGCAATTCTCATTCAAGTTTTTCTCGGGTAACATGGTTTCTGATTGTTCTTCAATTATGTATACATTCCTCTGGATCTGTACTAGTTAGTTGCTCCAGACTTTATGTTTAGGATAAAATTAGTTGTCCAGAAATGGTCTGACTAGCATGGAATACATCTGCACTGTTACATCTCTTGATATGAATACCATATTGCTAAAATTCAGCCTAAAGTTGCTTTTACTTTTTTGGCCATTACTTCTGTTTACATTAAGTGGAGTTTATGGTAAATTGTAAGCCTGAGGTATCTTTCTGATGAACAACTCTTTTAACAGACACCTGTATTCATCAGCTATTTCTTTTTTTGTGTGACAGTTTTATTGAGATGCAATTCGTATACCGTAAAATCCATCCATTTAAGTGTGCAATTTAGTGGTCTTAGTATGTTTACAGAGGTATACAGTCATCACCACTATCTAATTTTAAAAAAATTTCAATTCCTCATGAAGAAATTCCGTACCCATTAGAAATCATTCCTCATTACCCTCTCCTCCTGGCCTGTGGTAACCACTGAGCCACTGGTCTCTGTTGATTTGCCTGTTTTGGACATTTCATAGAAATAGAATCATGTGGTAATATTTGGCAATTTGTGACTGGCTTCTTCTATTTAACATGGTGTTTTTAGGGTTCATATGTGTTGTTGAATGCATCAGTACTTTATTACTATTTTTTTTTTATTGCTGAATTGTAATCCCCTGGAGAAGGAAATGGCAACCTACTCCATGGAAAATCCCATGGACCGAGGAGCATGGCAGGCTATATATAGTCCATGGGGTCACGAAGAGTTGGACACAGCTGAATTTCACTTCACTTCACTTCATTTCATTGTTTAGATGTACCACATTTGCTTAACTGTTAGTTGTGGTAAATTTAAGTGGTTTCCTCCTTTTTGATCGTTATGAATTATGCTACTGTGAACTTTCATGCATTCATGTACAGGTTTTCACATGGACATGTGAACATAAGTTTTCATTTCTCTTGGGTATATACCTAGGAGTAAAATTTCTAGGTCATGTAGGAACTCAGGTGGTTGCTTTTAGATAAACATTAGGTCAACCTGTAGGGTCTATACTACTAGTCTATTCTGTAATATATGTATTCTATTACTGTAATTTTTTTTTTCTTTTTGGCCACACTGTACGGCCTTCAGGATCTCAGTTCTCTGACCAGGATATAAACCAGGGCCGTGGCAGTGAAAGCCTGGAATCCTAACCAAGAGACCACCAGGGAACTCTGGTGTAATTTGAATATAATTCTAACACCTACTGGGTTAGGTGCAAGGTATCATGTACAAATTTAATTTGTCTTCTCTTTCTCGCAATTGCTGATAGTATTGACTAGGTTAGGACAAGAAAATTCCTCTGTGGCATCTCTTAATATTTGTTTTTTTGGTTACGGTTTATTTAGCTGTGACTATATCCAAATGTCACAAAATCTGGGTCTTTGTTTTTCCATTAAGGCCACGATAGTTTTATAAGGAATATCAAATTCCTTGATAAATTTATTAATTCATTTATTAAGTCAGTCTGTCACCAAGTATTGATTCAGTACCTCATGTATGCCTGGCATTGTTCTGGTTTTGTGTGTGTAGCAGTTACAAAAGTTCCTGCCATCACGGAGCTTATGTCAGCTAATATGCTAATTCGATATTCTTGACAAAGAACAAAATTAGAAGGGTTTAATATGACTCATTCCTAGTAAACTTCTGGCTTCTTGTGATTAGAGTCTCTTGGGTCTTCCTGAGCCCTCATATTAATGTCTGTTCTCTGAATATCCTGGATATTGACATCAAATTGCTACTCTTTAGTTTCCATAGTCTAAAAAATGGGACATTTTATGCTTATCTTGTTATTTCCATCTTCATAATCTCTCATATATAAGTTATACCTGAGTCTTCAAAGCTTAGTTATCTTAGTGATATCATTATCTGTATACCACCATACCTGCAAGTTTTAGGATATGACTGAAACTAGTACATCAGTATTTATTCACACATTTAAAATTCTTCCTATTTTTTGTATATTCTAAAAAACATCTACTTGTTTGCTACTCATATAGTATAAGCAAGATAAATTTAGTTTTAGAGCAAATGGTTGGCAAAAAAAAGGTTTAAGACAGTGTACATATTGGTACCACATTTGTAGGTAAATTTATAGGAAGTGCACACACAGACATGTTGGTAAGATCTGTGCCAAATGTTAATAGTTGACATCTCTAAATGGTAGATTTAGGCTCTGTTTTTGCTTGTCAGAATTTTCTAATTTGTCTACAGTGAATGTGTCTCTTATGAGGGGAAGCAATTAGAATTTCTTTCATTGAAATTTTTAGTCTTTGGTAGGATGGGTTGAGGTGAGATAATTTTCATAAGACATGAGATTTAAGGAGAAAAAATTTTAGAGAAGAGTATAAAGAGTGTTGACTTGATTTTAAAATATTCTTTTAATTTTGATATAATACACAGGATATAAAATTCAAAATATGTAAAGATAACTCTATGCTGGGTTTGGCATTTAGCATTCCCATGCATATTTTTATCCTTTTGAGGTATGTGTATAGCTCCATAAACACTATAGATAGAATTATTTTGCTTATGGAAAAATTTTATGAATCAAATCACTGTATTTATTCTGCTTTTTTTCAGCATATTTTTTTTTTAAGATCCATCTATGTCGATAGCTATAGACCTAGGTAATTTAACCACTCTGTAGTATTCTCTTGTATAAATATGAGCTGCTTCCTTTTCTGCAATTGTGTAGTCTTCACTGCATAAATTTGCCATGATTTATGTAGTATCTCATAATTGATGCACATTTAGGTTTTTAATTTTACAGTATTATAAAACAGTATATGAATTTTTTCATTTATGTATTTAAGCACATGTGCAGGAATACCTCTAGGATAAGTTTCTGAAAGTAAATTTGCTGGATTGTTTTGCCTATAACAGTGAGTATATATTGTACATTTTGATGGATACAGCATAATAGTTGTGTTGATGTACAGTTTCTCTAACAATATACAGAGGTGCTTACACTTTTGTCAGTACCCTATGACCTTTTATTTGCTATTTCAAGCATCTGTCTTTTTTGGTCAACTCTAGTTCATGTCATCTTTCTGAGTTGATTGACACATCAATAGAATCTCATTGCCCTTTGGCATTGTTGCCTCCTGAATGTTAGGGACATTTTTTTTTTTTCTGATTCCATTATTACTTTAGCTTCCTAAATGGTCTTTAATGGTTTTTTCCCCTGTGATTTGCATGTCAGATTTATATCATCAGTGTTTTTTTAATATTTTTAAAAATTACTGGGAAGTTTATAGGTGGAGGAAGTCAATTGTGAATTTAAAATGAATTCTTAGAAGAGACGTAGTGTTTATGAGATGTACTGTCTCTGTAGTTATTTGCATTTAGATTGGTTTCAGGTGTGAATTTTATTATGTGTCAGGAATGGTGGAGCACCTTGATATTTCTTCAGCCTTTCTGAGTCAGCCCTCCAGTCCAGGTGTCTGGTGTTTCCTGACTTTAGGAACTATATAGTTCCCTTCATGGATTCAAATTAACAAAAATAATAGTCAGCTTTCAGACAGCATAAGAAACAGGAGCAGTGACAATAGGAACAGGAGAAAAAGAGGAGGGGAAGTTATATACCAGGTAAAGTGCTAATTATATACCAGGTACTTCATTGTTACTTTCTTATAACTTTTTTTTTTTTTAAACCTTCCACATCGTTTGCCCTAGATCCTTTCTTTAGAGCAGCTAGAAATAGTAGTCCTTTGTTTAAATCGGAAGTGGTCATTTTATCTTGAAATTATTCTAAGGCTCAAGTTAGAAATGGAGAAGGTATTGACTACAGGTGGGATGAAGTGAGGTCGGGAGGCAGTTTAACTTTTTGTTTTAAGGTAGTTGATGTTATATTGCTTTCTCTTTATTCTTCCTGTACTTTCAGTTTGGGTGGGGGAGTGAAAGGAGAGATTTAGGTTGAAGTTGTAAAGTTTGGCTTGAGGAGAATAAACTAGCTAGAGTAAATCGACTGTGAATAGGGCGTTTTAAGTTTTGTTCACTAGCGTATCCCTATGATTTAGAATAACGCCTGGGACCAAGTAAATATTTAATGAATGAATGCATATACATGTGAATGGAGTAGACTTTGGCCTGTGACTCAGTAGGATGAGGTTTATAACCTTTCTAAGTTTTGAAAGACCTGAACTTTGTTCTAGCAGGAATCAAAGGTACATAAGTTGATTCTTAAACAGTTATTTCTGTCTTAGTCTTTCTGACCTAAGTGCACATTCAGTGCCTTCATTTCTTAGTCTACAATTCTGTACTCTATGCAGTGACTGTTCATTAGGATTACATATATAAAGCTCTTAGTACAGTGTCTGACATGTGGATTGGTAGCTTATTATTCTAATTCAGTTTACAGACTACTCACTTAAGGTTTGTTAATAAGTTAGATATTAATTTAATTAAAGCACATTTACAACAAAGTTTGTCTAATAGAATTTACTATATCATGGCTATTTGTTTATCACGGGCATAGTATCAAGAGCATAGTAGTTAGTAAATAAGTGAGCAGAGATTATGGGAGCTGGGGAAAGGAGCTAAATTGAGGATGAGGTCCTTCTGGAAAGTCTTGCCTATTCTGACAAGTTTCTTCTGCTGGTTCTCCCAGACAGCCCAAAGATAATAAGGTAAATAATGTCCACTATACCCAGTTCACATCACTTTTTTCTTATCCTTACAAGTGGTTTGTATCTCGATTTTCATGGACCAGTGGAAATGAAGAAATGTCTGAGCGTCGTCTCTGTAGCTCAGATGGTTAAGAATCTGCTTTCGGTGCAGGAGACCTGGGTTCGATCCCTAGTTTGGGAGGATCCTCTGGAGAAGGGAATGGCAATCCACTCCAGTATTCGAGGATCCCATGGACAGAGGAGCCTGGCAGACTGCAGTCCGTGGGGCCCCAAAGAGTTGGGCACGACTGAGTGACCGATGCTACTAGTAGGATGGCTTGCTGCTCTTCATTGTCTTCGGTGGTCTCCCTCCTCACTGACAGTGAACTCTGAATCCTGTCCGTGGCTTCAGGGCTCTGCTCCGCAGGGGCCCTGCCCAGCCCTCCTCTCCTCCGTCCCCTCTGCCCTGTCATCTTGCTCTTCAGCGTGTGCACCAGTTTTAGTCCTGAATGGATCTGGGCCTGGTGTTCCTGCGCTCTACTGCCCTCACCCCAGGAGATCTTTCTTCTCATGCTTTTCTTTTTCTCTTGACCCTGCCTGGTCTGTCTGTAGTAACTTGTTTATTGGTTTATTTTTACCTGCGTTTCCCCTGCTAGAATGTGAACTGAATGAGTGAGGGAACCTTGTCTGTCTTTGAATTCTTAAGGAAGAGAGTGCACATTAGAAATGCTAAAAGATCAATCTAGGAATCCGAATGTTTCCTGTAGTTGATAGAAGGAAAATTCCTGTTCAAGATTTTTTTTTAAATTCTGTTGTTAATCAGGAAGTGGATAATGAACAAACAGGAAGTACTTGACCATTTCTTAGTTGTCCTCTGACCCCATCTTCTACTGCTATCTCTTGCTCACAGCTCCAGCCAGATTGGGCGTTTTGTTGTTAAATGGGCTTTCACCCTGGTATTTGGCACCTGTTTTTTCCATTTGCAGTGTTCTTTTTCCATATATTTTCTGCAGTTTCAGAACTTATCATCTCCTTTTTCAGTTTTTGGTAACATCTTATTTTTTTGAAAGCATGTTTGAATATGAAGAACAGTATAGGACTGTGTTCTTCAAATACAGTGTCCATCTTGATAATTGTTTATATTGACTTAGATGAAACGGTTTTTAAATCTTCTTTGTTATAGCTATTTAAAAAGCTTTCTTTCTTTCTTTTTTTTTTTTTTAATGTAGAAAGAGGGGAAAAAAGAGCGAGCTATGGTGGACAGGGTGTTTTTTTCAAGACTCATTCGAATTCTGAAAATCATGGTACCTAAAACATTTTGTAAAGAGGTAAGTCTTATGAAATTATTGCTTTATGAAACTGTTCAGTGTTCACCTTAAATGGTTACATGAGGTCAGAACAACAGAATTATAAAGCCTTCGTTCTGCTACAGGTCAAATATCTCCTCTGTCTCTTCCAGTGAAGACTAAATTTTTGTCTAAGTCATTGCCTGTCTTGCAAATACCCTTGTTGTTCACTGCCAGTTTTTAAATGATTTTCTATTGCTTGTAAAATATTATTTTATTATATTTTATATGAAATACTGGAGTACTTCAGTACAGCTATCCTAAATGGTGTTACTTTATTGTATTGAAGACAAGATTAAACTTAGAAAGATCTTTTTATTACTTTAAGATGTTAACAACTAACATTGATACAAAATATGTTTGAAGGTTGCTTTTTCATATTTGATTTAATGTTTTTAAGATACCTGAATTCTTTATTTTTAGGAAATGAACTGGTTGTCAGAGTAAAGTTTTATTATTTTCTTTGCCATTCTATCAAGATATCTTATCTTTGTCACTATTTATTATTTTTAATGATTAAAAAATAAAATAATATTGCGTTCTCCATCTTTAATTACCTTAGTATTTTCCTTTTGTACAACTGGAAATATTATCACCTTTGACTCTTTCTCCTCTCCATACATACCTGTCATCCTTTTAGTCATTGGTATCTGCTAATTTTTCTTTCTAAATATTCTTCCCTAGATACTACAGTGTTTTTCAATTAGCCTCATTTCAAAGAATCTCTCCTTTTAAAATCTTTTCTGCCAAATTTGTCTTCTTCAAACATAATTGTTTCCTACTCTTCACATTTTAAAAATCATTAGCTTTATAATCTAGTGACAGCAAGAAAAGGGTAGGACGTTAAAGCACAGTAATCCTCAGAGAAAGGACACATTCCTCCGTCTACTGTGCTTGCTCTCCTTCCCCTCACTTTAGCATCATGTCTTGTTGACTCTACCCTTAAGAAACTCTGAAAAGTAATTTAATAACACTTGTTTTTTTCCTAATTAGATAATGTGTGTTTAGATAGTATCACCCACTCAGTGGATGTGCATTTGAGCAAATTCCAGAAGACAGTGAAGGACAGGGAAGTTGGTGTGCAGCAATCCATGGTCGCAGAGACACAACTTAGCGACTGAACAACAGCGTGTTTCAAGGAGGAAAATTGGATATGCACTTTTTAAATCTGCTTCATCCCTTATATTTTAAATGTTTTTTTCCAAGTACCCTTGAGTTTCTCTTTGATTAGTCCCTTACTTCCCTTTTATACTGTTCTCCATTACTTGGATTATTATAATCTCTTAATTGGTCTTCTTTTTTAACGAGTATTTCTCTCTAAAACACTTACAAGAACATTTGGCTTCTTTTATCTTGTAAATCACACCCGGACTTTGCTTTTCTTTTCAATATCATATACTTATAAGAGTCTTTGCTGTTGTAGAGCCAGGCCCTGTGTTCCCATTTTTTAATGACACCGTGTTTATGACAACACCCACAGCAAAAAATGTGTTTTGAAAACAGCTTAATGCTCACTGTCTTCTTTGGGAAGGCGCGCCATGTGTCTTCCAGGGATAGTTAATTGTTTCCTCATTCCAAAACTTACCTAACTTTGAAGAATCTTTATTTAAAATATAAGCTTCGATGGAAAGATTTGTGTTACACGTCCCCCTCCCCCTCCATCACTTTACAGCTTAATGTTCATTTAACCTTTTAGCAGGGGTTTGCTGAATATAAAGTGAATGTGAGACATTGGATAGATCTCTGGGAGTTAGTAAGTAGCTTGACAAGCCTAACTTGGCCAACCTTCCAGTTCTGTCAAGGTGTATCCATGCCACAGAGTCAGTTTATGAATCATCTTTGAGGGACAGAAAAATGCAGGCTTAATCCCAGTTCAAGAAAGTGAAATAAACTCTAGTAGAAATCACAGATAATTAGAGGTAGAGATAGAGATTATGGAATAAATAAAAATACTGCATATGAGTATATGGAAGTTCATCTATATCATGAGGTGAGGGACTGCCTAAATCAGGCTCTTCTTTAGTTTCTGACGTATTCTGCAAACCCAGGAATGGAATTATGGTGATTCTAAGGACATCTTTTGCACAAAAAATGCATTTCCGGATGGTCAGTAGTCAAAAGTTTAGTAGATTTTGCTAAAGTGAGCCAAATAAACTTGGTAGTTATTTTAAGAATAAGTTAAGCAAAGTCTGAGCGACTGAACTGAACTGAACTGCACTGAAGCAAAGTACATAAAATAAAGGAATATATAAGCTGTCTTGGTCTAATGTTACCTTTATTCCTCAAATGATTAATTTAGGATTGAGATTGTATTTAAGGTCTCAAAGTTAGCATTATAGTTAGTGTCATCTGCAGAGACCATTTATTAAAAATCAGTGGGTTCTTCTGTTGTCAGTTTAATACCTAACTTTGAGATGGTGGGACAAGGTAGGAAGATGGAACCCTTCTTGCCAGCCAACTCTGGGAAACATTGGGGGAGCAGCTGTCACAACTCAGTCCCATAGACTCTTTTTTGACGTTGTTTTCTTTCTTATGGATTCATTTATTACTTCTGTTTTTGACTCCCTGTCTTGTCTTTCACATTTTTAGTACCTTCACCTTTTCTGAAAACAAGATTTGTTTGCAAAAATTGCAGAAGTTGTAGATGCATTTGCCCCTCAATTCTGTAAATTCAAAATCAAACACTTTATCCAGCAAACATTTCCCCTGCCATACCCCTCCTCTCTGATGTTAGCTTCTGTGTTGCTGTATATATTCTTCCAATTTAGAAAGATTAAGGTCAGTTTTGAGTGGCTGTGTGTGGGAGTTGGAGGCTGGAGTGTAGATTCTGGTCCCACACCCAAGACAGGTGACTCCTCATCAGTGACTCAGCCTCTCATCTCTCCCAGCATTGCTTAAGTAATGTTCTTTAAACAAGAGTTTTTAATATTTTGTTCTACCTGAAAGCTTGCAGTAGTTTTTTAAGCTCTGCTGGATATGATAATTCATGTGGTTTTAATCTATTTTTTATTTTCCATTAAATCTTTTTTTTTAAACTCAAAATCCTCATTCTCTTTTTGGTTTACTTGGTTTATTTGATGTATTTCTAATGTCATAACCCTCTTTTATTACTTCACACCTTCCAGTTTGCCACTTATTGCATGATGTGATGCAAATATACTTACTTACATTGGTCTGTTTTCTTACTTGTTATGTGTAAATCTTGCGTTAATAACTAAATTGAAAGCCCTGCTAGAGCAGGGGCACTGCCTATTAAAGATTTTTCTAACAAATTGAACCAAATTTATTCTACTTAAGCAAAATTTAGGCTTCAGTATTTGTTGATAATTGTATATTGGTAGTTGTCATTTTTCATTAGAGTTGTATATTAAAAATATAAGACAATCACAATACATTGTAATTTAGGTAGCCTTAAGTTATACTGCTGGTTTCTGTCACTGACTAATTATGTGAAGGCAAATCATTGACCTGCCTAGGATTCACTTTTTAATTAAATTCTGGTTAATGGTGATCTCCAAGAGGGTTTACACCAAAGGGGACCTTCCCATCCTAGTGCCCCCATCCCTGTGGTCACCCCTCTGACCCATGCCTCCACAGGAGACCCTCCCAACACTAACAGGTAGTTTTGTTTCAGTCTCCTGTGGGATTGCTGCTCCTTTCCTCTGAGTCTTCAGTTCAGTTCAGTTCAGTCACTCAGTCGTGTCCAACTCTTTGTGACCCCATGGACTGCAGCACACCAGGCCTCCCTGTCCATCACCAACTCCCAGAGTTTACTCAGACTCATGTCCATCAAGTCAATGATGCCATCCAACCATCTCATCCTCTGTCGTCCCCGTCTCCTCCTGCCCTCAATCTGTCTCAGCATCAGGGTCTTTTCAGATGAATCAGTTCTTCACATCAGGTGGCCAAAGTATTGGAGTTTCAGCTTCAGCATCAGTCCTTCCAGTGAATATTCAGGACTGATTTCCTCTAGGATGGACTGATTGGATCTCCTTGCAGTCCAAGGGACTCTAAAGAGTCTTCTCCAACACCACAGTTCAAAAGCATCAATTCTTTGGCGCTCAGCTTTCTTCACAGTCCAACTCTCACATCCATACATGACCACAGGAAGAACCATAGCCTTGACTAGGCGGACCTTTGTTGACAAAGTAATGTCTCTGCTTTTTAATATGCTGTCTAGGTTGGTCATAACTTTTCTTTCAAGGAGTAAGCGTCTTTTAATTTCATGACTGCAGTCACCATCCGCAGTGATTTTGGAGCCCAAGAAAATAAAGTCTTCTACTGTTTGCCCATCTATTTGCCATGAAATGATGGGACCGGATGCCGTGATCTTAGTTTTCTGAATGTTGAGCTTTAAGCCAGTTTTTTCCACTCTCCTCTTTCACTTTCATCAAGAGGCTCTTTAGTTCTTCTTTGCTTTCAGCCATAAGGGTGGTGTCATCTGCATATCTGAGGTTATTGATATTTCTCCGGGCAATCTTGATTCCAGCTTGTGCTTCATCCAGCCCAGTGTTTCTCATGATGTGCTCAGCATATAAGTCCTGGTACATGCAAAGTTTTGTTTGTGCCCTCCCAAGACTGGAATCTCTGTTTCCCCCAGTCCTGTGGAAGTCTTGTAATCAAATCCCACTGGCCTTCAAAGTCTGATACCCTGGGGATTCCCAGTCCCTTTATCAGATCTCCAGGCTGGGAAGCCTGACGTGGGGTTCAGAACCTTCACAACAGTGGGAGAACTTCTTTTGGTATTATTTTCCCTGGTGGCTCAGATGGTAAAGTATCTGCTCTCGATGTGGGAGACCTGGGTTCAATCCCCGGGTTGGGAAGATCCCCTGGAGAAGGAAATGGCAATCCACTCCAGTACTCTTGCCTAGAAAATTCCATGGATGGAGTAGCCCTGTGGGCTACAATCCATGGGGTCACAAAGAGTCGGACATGACTGAGCGACTTCACTTTCACTTTCTCCAGTTTATGGGTCACCCACCTGGCCGGTACGGGCTTTGATTTCATCATGATTGCGGTGCCCCTGGTACCATCTTGCTACAGTTCCTTCCCTGTCTTTGGATGTGGAGTATCTCTTTTTGGTAGTTTTCAGCATCCTCCTGTCAATGGTTGTTCAACAGCTACTTGTGACTTTGGTGCTCTTGCAGGAGGAGATGAGGGCACGTCTTTCTACTCCACCATCTTGAGCTGGAAGCACTTTTTAATTCTGGATGAAAAAGTTAGATTAACTGATCTACAAAGCCATTAAGTATATAATATATACTTAAACTTCTTTCAAAATTATATTTTAAAATTACCTATCAGTAAAATGTCAGCCAACTACAGTAAAGCTAGAGTAAAGCTTTGAATTTAGAAACCAAAAATCTTTACCAAAGTAATGCTTCTTTTAACTTTCTAAAATGCATTTAATTAATTTACTATACCTGGTTTATTTTAGACAGGTTACTTGATACTTATTGCTGTTATGCTGGTGTCTCGAACATACTGTGATGTTTGGATGATCCAAAATGGGACACTCATTGAAAGGTACTTTTCATCTTCCTCCCTTTTTGTATGAAATACTAACTTGTGTCATATTTAAGCATTATCTTAAGCAAGAAATAGATTCTAATTAGGTATAAATAATTAAGTCAAATTATGTCTTTGTTCATTTATTTAGTAGATACTGATTGACTGTCTCCCTTGTGCCATAGGCAGAGATAAGGATGTACCTGTTAGTGAACAGGAGAGACCCTAGCAGAGCTGGCAGTGTATAGAGGGGTCAGAGACAAGTACACAGAAAATTGTGGGACACCCTGGTGGTCCAGTGGTTAAGAGTCTGTGCTTCCACTGCAGGGCCACTGATCTGAGTCGTTGGGAACTAAGATCCTCCGTGCTGTGTGACATGGCCAAAAAGAAAAAAAAAAAAGGAATGTGCTGTATATTAAATTCTGTAGTGGGAACTTAAGTTGCCAAATTGGATGTCTGATATTAATGAGATAATTTGAGGAAAATATCAAAGCATTTCAGGGAATCATGTTGAGAATGTTTATTAAACAAAAATTATAAGGCATTTCCTTCAATTTCTGAAGTTAGTGCTTTGTGTATTTTTTTTTACAGTCTTTGTACATATTATTAATCACTGTAATAGATTACTTTGAATTTGAAAACAAAAATAACAGTTATGATATTAACTTTTATCTGTAAATAAAGGATTTATTCCTTGTGATAATACCAATTTGAATGTCAGTAAAAAAATTTTTCTTGATATTTTGTTTCTTGGTATGTAGTATTTTATCAGAAAATTTCTTAAAACATTTAAGATAACTTTTTAAATGACAGTACTTAAAATTTTTAAATGCTCCCAAATTTTGAAAGTATTTTTTTTCTTTGACATCCTTGATTCATGACTTGAGAGGATTTGTAGGAGAGGAAGAATGTTTTATGCAGATGTTTTCTGACTCCTGTATCTAGAAAAACGAAGAAGGTTGTCTGCATGGGAGTAAAGCCCCAACCACAGATCTCTGAATATGTAAATTCCACATGCCTTAGAATATGTGTATGGGTGTCCTGGGGCTTTCCTGGTGGCTCAGATGGTAAAGAATCCACCTGCAGTGAAGGAGACTTGGGTTCAATCCCTGGGTTGGGAGGATCTCCTGGAAAAGGGAATGGGTTACCCACTCCAGTGTTTTTGCCTGGAGAATTCCATGAACAGCGGAGCCTGGCAGGCTATCAGTGGGGTATAGATGCTGATATTCAACTCAGGACTCCCTGAATCCTTTGGTTAGCCCCATGCCTTTTTATTTTAATCAAGGTAATGTATGGATAGCTTAAGAAGTAAAACATGAATATAGTTTAATATCAAATAACCTTACAGAACTTAATCACAAAACCGTCAGTCCTCTGTGATTCCTGGAGCCAACTTTCTGTTCTTGCTGTTTCACCTCTTTCTTCGTCTCTCCACTTCATTGTAACATGCTTGTGTTACTGTCTCTAGATTTTTTAGTTTTAGGCACTATGTATATTTGTTTCTCTCTCAGAAGATGAGAGTAGCTCTTTTACACTCCCACACTGCGTCCCTGCTTCTTCTTGCAATGTTGTGTCACAGTTTTTTGTTAAACCAGAATGTATTGTTTACATAATTTTGATTATTATTTACAGCTGAGCCACATGCTCTTTGGTAGTTTCTTTTACATACAACTTTTTGTTTTTCCTGGCATTTATAAACTGCAGGTTTTTGTGTACATTAATTTTTTACCTACTTACTAATTCAACTCAAGCTTATTTCAACACTTTAAAATCTCAATTTTGTAATATGTCAAACACACCAGATAACTTATTGATTTTTACTTCTATTACCATCCCTCCCCATACCTCTTTTAGTTTTTTGTCTTCCTGCTCTCATCAGGATTGATTGTGCTTTAGCGCCACTAAATAGCAGTCATGTTTGAATTTACTTTTATCATGATCTTAGGAATTTTTTTCATCTTCCTCTCCTGCATTAAATAACTCCTGTCTTCTGGATCTTTGGTTTTCCTCTTCCTCAGTTTACTTTGTCTTTTTGGCAGATACAGTCTTTTTCTGAGAAAAGGTTACAAGGGAAGTAAAATTTTGAGACCTTCTAGGTCTGATAAAGTCTTCTGTTCTCACACTTGATTGATAATTTAGCTTTATTTATGCATTCTAAATTGGAAGTCACTTTTTGTCATGCAGAAAGCATCACCCTGTTGTCTTCTATAGTGTTCTGTGGTTCTCAACCCTGGCTGCGGAATAATTAAACTCATCTGGGGAATTTTGAGAACTACTAATGCCTGGGCCTACCCCTTGGGATTCTGATTCAATTAGTTATTCCCTTTTTGAAGCATCCCAGGTCATCCTACTGTGTAGCCAAGGTTAGAAACTACTGATCCAGTTTCCACATTGGGTGTTAGGCCCAATCCTATGCTGGTTGCCCACCCTTAGTAGCAGATCTGCTTTGACCCACTTTGGTAGCTTTATTATTTCTTTATTATTGATTCTGTATTGCTAGTGTTTAGGCATTTCAGTGAATGTTAGGGTGAATTTCTTTTTGCATTCCTTGTCATTGTGCTAGGCTTTTTTAGTCTCATTCTTCATTCCAAAGTAATTTCTTGTGTTTTTAAAAAAGTTCTTCCTCTCCATTTTTTTTCTTTACTTTTTTCTGAAATTCTTACTAGCTGAGTGTTGGACTTCCTGGACTGGTCATCTGACTGTAATTTCTCTTCTGTTTACATCTCTGACATTTTATTGTATATTCTAGGAGATTTCTTTTATCATCCAGTGAATTTTTGTTTTAATTTATTTCCAAGTACTATCTTTTTGTATGAATGTTCATTTTTGGTAGTAGTCATTCTTTCAAGTCTTTAACTTTCACTGTCCTTTGTTATTCTGATCTTTGTCATTCATGTTAGGGCTTTCCTCAAGCCCTTACTCTTGGCTGTGTATTCATATTTAACTTGTTAGAAGCCAAGTTGTCGGATTGTTGATTGTCTGGTTTCCCTGAAGGGGATTTGTAGGGAGAGTCTAGTCAGTTGTGTGTGTGTGTGCGTGCACGTGTCCCAGTGAGAAATCTTCTAAAGAATCCTAAGAAGTATTTATTTGTTTGTTGCTGCTAGCACATCGGCTTTAGCAGGATCAGTTTCATTGCTAAGTTATCTTTCTGTGAGCTTTGTGCACAAGTAATTTGAGTCCTTTGTATAATTAATATAGAGAAGACTTTTATGTCCTTTTACAAACTATAGAATTTTATTTATTTTTCCTCTGGCTTTACTTATTATTTGACTGCCATGTCTGTTAATAAAAATAGTCTTCCTAACTATAGCGTTATTAATTACCTGTGGCAAAAATAACAGGTTACATCCACTATGAACATTATATTAGATATATATGTATGTCACATGATACATATAAATGTATCACATGACACGTGATAAATATGTCACATAATACGTATAAAGAACCCTGCACAATCATGGTATAGTATAGAAGATTATTTTTAAAAGTTTTTTCCCTTTTATTCAGATTTTGTGATTTCATGTTTCTGTAACCTAAAAGAATAATTTTTATCTAGGGATTCCCAACTTTAATTAAATAGATGCTTATTTTAATTTTCTCAAAGATTGAATGCTCTGGAGAAAAATGCATTACTAAGAGTAGTTCAGTTCAGTCACTCAGTCGTGTCTGACTCTTTGCAACCCCATGGACTGCAGCACACCAGACCTCCCTGTCCATCACCGACTCCCGGAGTTTACTCAGACTCATGTCCATTGAATCAGTGATGCCATCCAACCATCTTATCCTCTGTTGTCCCCTTCTCCTCCTGCCCTCAATCTTTCCTAGCATCAGGGTCTTTTCAAATGAGTCAGCTCTTCACATCAGGTGGCCAAAGTATTGGAGTTTCAGCTTCAATATCAGTCCTTCCAATGAACACCCAGGACTGATCTCCTTTAGGATGGACTGGTTGGATCTCCTTGCAGTCCAAGGGACTCTCAAGAGTCTTCTCCAACACCACAGTTCAGAAGCATCAATTCTTTGGTGCTCAGCTTTCTTTATAGTCCAACTCTCACATCCATACATGACCACTGGAAAAACCATAGCTTGACTAGACTAAGAGTAGGTGGTGCATTAATTGGTGATGGTGGATAAGAAGAAATTATTGTGTAGCATGAGCCAGCTTATAATTCTGCCAGAGTAATCAACTTGTTGGATACTCAGTTTTAAAATTTAGTTATGAGATGTAGAAAAAGTAAGAAAACAAAAAATTTTAAGAGTTTTAAAAAGCATATTATTTTGCTGCAATTTAAACTTGCAGAGATGTTGCAAGAATAATACAAGGATCTTCTTATTGTGGACTTAAAAAATTACTCACAACCTAAAAGTTAAGAGTTTTAGTTTTTAGTCTGTGGGAATTTTTAGTCTGTGTTTTAGTCTGTGGGAATTTTTAGGGGAATTTTAGGGAATTTTAGTGGGATTTTAAATTTTTGAATTAATTTTAAAATTTTAGGGAATTTTAGTGGGAATTTTAGTCTGTGTTTTAGTCTGTGGGAATTTTTAGGACTTCAAGCCCAGGAGACAGCATCGCCAGTGACCCTGAGAGAACTGCTCCAAGGAGGCGAGGGGAGGAGCCAGGTTATATAGAAGTTTTGCAACGAAGGGCAGGTAGTCTGAACATCAAGAGGTTATTGTTACTTAAAGAAAACCAACTATCCCAAGTTAAGGAATTTAGCGCTTTTCTATGTATGGGGAAATGCAAGAGTCTGGGCTCACAGAAATTCATTCCTTTAATATGCACCTCACCTATCCGGGGCCAGTGTCCTATATTTTCAGTCCTGAGCCTCTTTTCCTCAGAGCTCATTGTAAGGAGCAGCCGCAGTCTGATGGCTGCTAGGTGGCACGTATTCCTTCCTTCCTGAGTACCCTCAGGGCTCACAGCTTAACCAGCTGTGGTGGCTTCAGTTGCTGATGACTGTGACATCCTTTATTTACTGATATGACAGGAAATATTGCATTTCTCATTATATTCTTAACATACACTCATGGATTCTAAAGCAGCTGTTTTAAAGTTAATTGTTGAGGTCAGGAGGTTTTGAGCACGAGCCATCCATTCTCCTTGCTTGACCGTGCGATAAGCCTTTCTCTGCTCTAAAAATTAAAAAAGTTAATTGTTAACTTTCTCCTGAATGTTTTTGAGCTTCTGCTGTGCATGATATATTTGATATTTGGTCAAACGTAAAGTTCTAAGATCCTGTGAATTCGTAATATAAAACAGTTTGATTTGAAAAATTAACACATTTCTTTAACCTGCTGCTAAAGCCACATTGTAAACTTGTCTTTTCTGTTTTGACTCTTCCAAGGTGTGTTTAGATTCATATACACTTCTGCTAAAATAGAGTCTCAAAGAGACTTGTTAAGATCCTTGATGTGCTTAATTTTAGTATCCTTTACATCTTTTAGGCTTACCTGTTAGCAGTGACTAATGTCTTTGGAATGGGGCAAATTTTAATAGCATACCCTTCTTTAAGGTAGAGGTTGACATTTCTATGATATGGAAGGTAATCCTTCATATCTTGTTGCTGTTGCTAGAGAGGAAGAAATTTTCCTCTACTCTCCTGGGTTCTTCTGGCTGATCTAAGAATTAAATTGACATGAGACAGATTAACAGGAGAAAATGAAACAAAATTTTAATAACATATATACATGGGAGAGACCCTGGAGAACTTAGTAACTCTCCAAAATGGCCAAAGCCCTCATCTTAAAGACCATCTTCAGCTAAAAACAGAAGAGGGTGTTAGGGGCAGTGGTTTGGGACTTTATAGGGTAGACAGACAATTTACATGAAGATGGAAAAGTAAATGCTTGGTAAACAAATGTTTGCTGGGCCTTGTGGCCCAGACTTAGAGTGGACTCAGAGTAGACTGATATCTGATTCCTTCAGCACATTTGGCCCATGTGCTTTGCAGATAAATATGGTCATAGCTCTGTCCTGGGAGCAAGGCCTATTTTTCTAAATTCTTTAGGCAGCTAAGGGGAAGGCAAAAAAGAAAGGCTTCCTAACACTTCTGTTTCTTTAAAATAATCAGACTAAAACTAGCCTGAGGCCAAAGAGACGCATTTTGGCAAATTTTGTTCCCCTATACTGCCATATGTTATCATAAATGTATATTTTATTTTCACCCACTTGGCTGTAAGTAACATTTTAAAATTACAAAACTATCTTAATTCCTATATGTTTTAGAAGTAATTATGATTGGGACTACTGTAAAATTACTCTTTATTGATTATTATTTTTCTTTTGCAGCGGAATAATAAGCAGAAATAAAGCTTTATTCAAGAAACCATTTTTTAAATTTATAGCTGCTACTCCAATGGTAAACCATTGCTGAATGATGGCATGTGCTTTACCAGTGTTTGATAATCTTGTGTGTTTCACAGCTTGGGCAGCGCTAAAGCACTTTGATTTTATGTGAAGTTTGGTTCAGTTTTAATTTATACCTCTAAACTTTTGTGCTGTCTTAATTGCTTCTCATCTCTAATATTCTTACTGCTGTAGACAACATTTTTGTGTGGTTCTATTTTAACTTTTTTCTAGTTCAGCTTAAATTTTTTTTCTGTTTAAATTTTCAGCAGCTATGTCAAGATTAGATTATTAATTTTTCTATCAGTCTAGAGTAACATTTCCCAAAATATGTTCTTTGGAATCTTAGCTATGGTGAAGGAAATGCTACAGTGCTACAAAACTGTCTCAGAGAGTTTTACAATGTATAATATACTTGAGAGCTTTGAGAGGCTCTTTGGTGAAGAAATTTGTTAGCTTTAACTCAGGTTTTCCCAAATTTCTTTGACCGTGGAACTTTTTTGCCCTAAAAGATCAGTTCATGTTACTTGGCATTATTCACCTACTCCCTCATAAAAAGCAAAATATTTCTCTGTCAGTGTGTATCCCAGTCATTTGTGTGTGTGTGTGTGGAGCTAGGTTTGAATCATTTAGCACAATTGTTTTTCAAAATACATTTAATTTGCTTTTGGGAATATTAGTATTATTTGGAAAAAGAGTACATGATCAAATAAATTATATTTTTTTCACTAGCGCATTTGGTAGTCAAAGATCCTTTACTTATAATGATATCGTGGCTTTCTAGGTTAAAAGTAGTGGAATCCTTAAATTCTTAGTGGATATTTTAAAAACAGTAAATATTTAAAATAGATTAAAAAAGAATAAAAGATCTTGTTTCATTGAAATCCCACTACCATCTGTTTTGATAAAATTTTCTTAGGACCACAGTTAATTGCTTTCTTAGTTGCTTTTGCTCTCCAATAGCAGAATTGAGTAGTTGCAGCAGAGACCTTATGGCCTGCAAAGCTTAAGACGGTTGCTCTCGACCTTTATAATAAGAAGGGTTTGCTGATTTCTCATTAGTCTGTCTCCCTGCCATTAGTTCATACAAATGACAATCAGGATGTTAAAATATTTAAAACAAACAAATACTAGTTTGTTTTATCCACAGTAATCCACTCCTGGGTCTGTAAAGTTAATTGTTTCACCATATAAAACCCCTTTTGTGACTGCTTAATTAAGCCTGCTGTTTAATTATCATTTTTATGAAGGAAAGAACTAGCTATTATTCTTATCTAATTTTGCCATTTATAGAGTGATTTCCAGGCAAGCTGTTTAAAATGATAAAATTTCAAAAGTTCATGCTTTTGTTAGAAAATGATTTTGGCATCTTTTTTATTGATTCATTCGATTCAATAAAATTTTCTGAAAATAATTCTAGAGATTTACAGAGGGGTTTTTTGTGACAAATATTGCTTCTTTTGCAACTAATGCATTGCATGTGGTGGTTTGCAGTGGTATCATTGGTCGTAGCAGAAAAGATTTCAAGAAATACTTATTCAACTTCATCGCTGCTATGCCTCTCGTAAGTGTTATTTCTTTAAAAATTTTTACATAGAAAAAAATTGCATCTTACTAAAATCTTTTAAGAATTTTTACTTGTTAAGTTCTTTAAAGATTTATATGCTAAATTTTTTCAAGTTTAGTTTTGTAACTTATAGGAAATGTATCAATGCAAACCTTTATACTAGATGGAAAACTTAAAGGAATTATGCTTGGATCAGTTTCTTTGCATCATATGTAGGTATGTACAACTGGAGATGATGTTTTTTGACAATTAGGCCAGGGTTTCTCATACTAACATCTCACTAGATGGAAGTAGTATCCCTCCTGAAGCTGTGACAACAAAAAATGTCTTCAGTGTCTCCAAACATTGCCAGATTTCCTGTGAGGGCTAAGGTGAAGTTGTGGAGGCAGTGAGCTGAGGGCAGAAATCCTGGTTGAGAGTCATTGATGTAGGCTATAAACTCTTACTTGAACCACTAACGTGATTTAAGTTGAATTGAAATTTATTGCCTGGATTTACTAAAAATAAAGATAAGTGGTCCAAATCATAAATAATTTTCTTAGCTTGAGTGTTTATTTTATTGGCACAATAAGAATTTTAGTATTGTTTGTGTAAGAGTAATAGGGAGGAGCTTGATTGTAAAATTTACTTGATTGTAAAATCTAATTATTAGAAAATATGCCGGATTTAATAAAGCTTGAGGATAGTCATACATGGAAAACCTTCTAAAAGAGAAAATTAAGCAGAGTTGGTATCAATCAAAGACTGAGATTCAGCAGACCAGTGTTTTCTTGACAAAATTTTTATGTAAATGTGACTTTAGAACTGTGGAAGAATTAATTTTAATACAGTGGTGGAAGAGTAAAGGTGACTCCAGAAATAATCTAGAAAATGACATTAATTGGTGTAAAACTTGCAGTATTTTTTTTAACAGATGCAAATGCAGTGTGTATAGAATTCCATTAGCTAGGATTGTAGTGCTGGTAGTAGCAAGGAAAAGATATATTAAGCATGTATGTCAGTACTCCTGAAGCGAGTTCTTTACATCAAATAAAAAGGTGACAAATTTGGCCTTTTGTTTGTTTATACACACCTTCCCCACTGCAAAAAGTTGCAAGATTCTTTTCATAATTAATACTAATATATTTTAAAATTAATTTTCAAGTAAAGGGTAATAGCTGATTGCATTTGATGTAGCATATTCTCTGTGTGTTTGGGAATGTTAAGTAAAGCAGAACTGAATTATATCAATTCAAACTATCAGTTATTAAAAAATTATAGGATTTGGGACAAAGCCAATGATAGGGAAATAAATTATGATTTCATAAGTAGAAATGAAGCAAAACTAATAATGTGTGTTTGTTTGTTTTAGATTTCTCTGGTTAATAACTTCTTGAAGTTTGGGTTAAATGAGCTCAAACTGTGCTTCCGAGTAAGATTAACCAAGTACCTCTATGAGGAGTATCTCCAGTAAGTGATAACCTAATTTTATATTAAAAATACTTAAAAAATAATACTTATGATAATGAGATATAGAAGTGTTTCTTTTTTATTAGATATGTTTTTCAAGTGAATTGCTCTTGAACCAGAAGCATATAGGGAAAGATCTCAACTATTTGGAATCTAATCCTGACTGTTCCCTTAACTGGCAAATCATCCTTCTCTAGACTGGCATCTTCATCTCTAAAATAAGTTAGGACAATCTTTAGGTCCTCTTCTAGCTCCAAATTTTTCTGTTCCTACAGATTTGCACTACATAATATAATGTGATTTTTGTTGTTTTTTAGAATCATTTGTTTTAGTCATCTTCTTCTTGTTGTTTTAGAGCTTTCACATATTATAAAATGGGAAATCTGGACAACAGAATAGCCAATCCAGACCAGCTACTTACACAAGACGTAGAAAAGTTTTGTAACAGTGTAGTTGATCTGTATTCCAATCTTAGTAAGGTAAGTTTGTCTGTTTTTGTTGTTAATTTGCTAAATTTTGACTCTAAGCAAATGTATATGATGAACATGACAGCAGCCTATTTAAATACTTTTAAAAGTTTTTAATGCTTTTATAAAAAAAAATTATAAAGTTCTTATAATGGTCTTAACTACAACTGCTTAATTTTTTAAGTTATTGTTGTGAGGTGCCATGGCCAAGAACTGAGGATCTAGTGTCTCGTAAAGATTTTATGAGAATTTTGCATGCTGATTTCAGTAAAATAGCAGAAACTTGGATTTTTTATCTTTTGACCTGTGTACTTCTGGCAGTTGTTCAAGTTTAATGGTCAATTTATTTTTAATGGACAACCATAACCCTGGGCGTAGACGTCTTCCTACCCATTTCTCTGCTTCAGTAGTTCTAATTCTAATAGCTCATTTAAGTAAAACAATTTTCACAAGATATTAGTATATTTCAGTTTTTCTAATTACTGTTTTTCCCCCTTTCCAGAATATTGCCAGAGCTTTGACTCTGACCTTAGCCAGTTTTTTTCATGCTGGTTATATCAGCTCTTACTCTTCTTGTCTCACCAGCCTTACAGTTTTTGCTATGATTTTCTCATTAAGCCATTTTGTCTGCCTTTACTTCCTGCATTAGCTGGGAGATGCAGTGGGCGTCTAGAAGATTGTCTGCCTAGCATTCCCTCCCCTCTTCCTCTCAGATGCCGCATTTCTCATCTGATCCACGACTGCTCTTGGTCTGTGGTCGGAGCTTGTCTCAAAGTGGACCACTTTTAGTGAATCTTGCTTTGGGCCACAGTTGGTCCAAGTATCCAGTTTTGAGACAGAAGACTGTATACAAGGGGCTGGGTCACAATGGAAGACTAGGAATGCTTCTTCTTCAACCATGTGAATGGTAGGATAGGCAGGTCTTAGAAAAATAATGTGTATTCACAAGAACTTTACCCCTCTTGACAGGCCTACTAAGATACCTTTTCACTTCATGCCAAACTTTGTCCTTTATTTAGCTCTCTTTAAGTCTTTACTGATCCAAAGTCTAGAAACTGAGGTAGCAACAAATTGCTCAGTAATCCAGCTGCCTTTTTCCTCTTCCCATTACGACATTTTAAAGTTTGCTCTCCTTGTGTGTGTGGTGGTTGGGGTTGGGAAGGAGAGGTGCTGTGTACATTATTCTTGTAATTCTGTAGACCTTGTTGTGTATTCTTTATTATGTCTTGGCACTTGAGTTAGTCCATAGCTCAGGACACATCTGCAATAAAGAAAAATGTTAGCAAATTAACTAATTGTAGTGGTGTTATATACTACAGTATATTTACTTTATAAGATATGTAATTGTTTGAACTCTGACTTAAATTGAATCATTATTTTTGTCAGTAATTTAAGTACACTTGAACTTTACATGTATAGGTAAGTACGCCTAACTTCTTGATAGTTCATAAGATAGGAAAGAAAAGGTTCATCTTAGTACAGGCCAGTTATGAACCAACCCACCTATCCTAGTAATGATGTAGATATTGGAAAAGGTGGCTATGGACTTAAATGAACCTGATTTTGGGTTTCTTGAAAAACACTTCAAAATATGTACAACTTTTGGTATGTCAATTGAATTGTCTCTATGTGAAGAGCAGTAAATTAATGATATTTTAGTTTTAGGAGCTTGAGTTTTAGATCATAAAATTAGATTTATAAGCTTACTCAACATATTTAACATACAGATGTTGTGATAAAGTCCAACATGAAGAGCAGAAAGAGTCTCTCATTTTTCAGATGAAGATATATAGAAACCAGAAAAAGGGTAGTAGATTTGGGGTTATAATTCAGATCATTTTCTTGCATCTTTATACATTGAGAAATTGCTAAGTAAGTAATGGTTAGTTGTCACAGTAGAGCTATCTTAGTTGATGGAAAGTGGTAAATATTTTCCCTAATTGATAGTCAGTAGACATTGATCAGGCTGTCTCCATTTTGAGCTTCTTGACAATAAGAACTGTGTCTTTTATATATTCATCAAGCTACGTACTGTACAGTACCTTATACATAGTGAGAACTCTACATGTTGACAATTATGTGTTAAATGTTGACTAGCGTTTTGTATTTAACATGTTTATTAGCTCTCAGTGTAGGCGGTTTTGTTCTTTTTAATTTTGTGCTTTCTGATGTTTATTTTACAGCCATTTTTAGACATAGTTTTGTATATCTTCAGGTTAACCAGTGCAATAGGAGCTCAGGTGAGTTTACATTTTCTGTCTTTTAAATTGCTATAATACTGTGCTCTGAATAGCTGGATGGTTTGTTGGAATTTTTATGTATCTCAAAGAGTATAATTTTACAAGTTTAGCTAATAAAGTCTGGTTATAAAATAATACTCTACTAGAGATTTTTAAAGTTTTCTGATTCAGCTTTTCAGTTTTTCTTAAGCCAGACACTTGGAAAATTTTTGTGGTTTTAATAACCAGAAATGCTTAAACATTGAACACACCTGTATTTATTGTTGCAAGGTAATGTCTAAAAGGGGCTTCACTGGTAGCTCAGCTGGTAAAGAATCCACCTGTAATTTAGTAGACCCCGGTTTGATTCCTGGGTCGGGAAGATCTCCTGGAGAAGGGATAGGCTACCCACTCCAGTATTCCTGGGCTTACTTGGTAGCTCAGC
This sequence comes from Cervus elaphus, assembly GCF_910594005.1. Taxonomy (NCBI): domain Eukaryota; kingdom Metazoa; phylum Chordata; class Mammalia; order Artiodactyla; family Cervidae; genus Cervus; species Cervus elaphus. The sequence continues at coordinate 71,860,052 of NC_057834.1, read as the reverse complement.
TGGTAAAGAATCTGCCTGAAATGTGGGATACCTGCGTTTGACTGCTGGGTTGGGAAGATCCCCTGGAGAAGGGAAAGGCTACCCACTCCAATATTCTGGCCTGGAGAATTTTGTATAGTCATTGGGGTCGCAAAGAGTCAGACAACTGAGCGACTTTCACTTTCTTTTTTATTTCAGTGCTGAAAAAGAGATTTGGAGACAGCTATTTTAATATGAAATATGAATGTTTAATTACATTTAGAATGACTAGAACAGTTTCAGTAAGATTTTATAATAATATAAATTGTTGACTGTCCCATGAGGTCATCTTATTAGGTCTCTCTGACATATGTGTTGGTAAGACCTTTAAATGTTCTGAGTATTCTTACTGAAGTCTAACTTTAGTCATTTAATATGTAAGATTATTGTTATATATTTATAACACAATCATATAATAATGTGGTTGTTTTATGTATACATATGTATGTATATATTTTTATATATTTTGTGGTTATTAATAAATAATTTATATAGTGATTTTTGTTCCATTTCAAAACATTGGAGAAAGTAGTTTTTTATTTTAATTTTCTTGTCTATCTTCTTAACCTTTTGATACCTCATAAGCTGGGTTAAATCATTTTTATAACTTGTTTTTACTATAAATAAGTAAATAGTCTTAATGCCTCTTATTGGTATAATTTTTTATGGTACTTATTACATGTTTGTAACACTTAAGTATTGTATTTAAAAATGTCTCCATATATTCTTATTTTCTGATTTTGTGTTTCTTAGAGGTAGAAACTATGCTTTAGTTATTTCTTTTGTCTGTACTTCTAGTAATTATTGAAATACATTGAATCAGTCACATTGAGTTTAAAAATAATACACACCATATTCCATTATAATACACACTATATTCCATATACACTGTCTGAATAAAAAGATGAGTAAGACCCAGTTCCTACTGAAGTGGAGTTATAATCTGGTGAAAGGATAGATAGTCAAACAGTTGTAATGGAGAGTGATAAGCCCAGTAGTGGAAGTGTGAATAATGTCTTTAGTGTCCAGAAGAATTGGAGGTGATATTGGTGCTGCTTTGAGGATGAGTCAGCCTTTTCTAGATATGTCAGGCTTGCTAGACAGAAGAACAACTTCATTGAGTAGCGTGTTCAGGAAGCAATTTTTTCATTATGGCAGAACATAAGGATATGTATGGGAATGAAGAGTTTGAAAAGGCAAGCTTGAAGCTTCTCTCCTGGAAGAGTCGATGCGTATGGAGGTTCTTTACCACATTAGGAAGTATGGCAGCTAGAAGCAAGACGCCGGAGGAGGGAAAGACAAATTGAGCTCATTTGAGGGAATTGAGCTTGAGGTTCTACAGAGAAGATGTACAGTAAATATTTGGAAACAGTATCTTGGGTGCTTAGGAGTGATGGGATTTGAGATATAAATTTGGGAGGCAAAGAGAGCAAGAAAAGGAAACCTCAGGCAATACTAACGGTCAGTGAGAAGGTGAAAAAGAGTTCTGCAAGTTATTGTGGAATCGAGAATATCAAGAAGAGTTCCGTCAGAAGAGTTTTTAGATGCTGTAGAAAGAGTAAGGACTGCAATTAGAAGTTTTTAAATGAGCAAATTTGGGAGAGCTGGGGGAGAGACGCATGGTGGGAGGAGAAGTAAATGAGTAGTAAAAACAAAGAGGCCCAGTGGGTATCTTCTTAGAAAAGAAACAAGGGAAAAAGTCAAAGGAGTGATTTCTTTGAAAGTAACTGGAGTTTATTATATATTGGGCATGTTGCATTCAGTGAATTTATTGTATCCTCAATCTTTGTATATCTTTCTCTTCTAATAATATCAGGGCCCAGCAAGCATGATGGCCTACTTGCTTGTTTCTGGGCTATTCCTAACTCGAATTAGAAGACCCATTGGTAAGATGACAATAACTGAGCAAAAACTTGAAGGAGAGTATAGATACGTTAATTCTCGGCTCATCACAAACAGGTAAGGGCAAATGTATTAAATTTATTTAACTGTACTAAAAATTCCTTTGTGTAGATATTGAAGTCGTGTAAAGCAACTTCAAAAATCTAGTAACACTGTTACTGAAATTACGTCTCTGTGTATTTACTTCTTTTGAAAATATACATTATGAACGATATTGGTTTTATTAAGTAGTTATCTTAATAACCACATTTCTAACCCTTTTTCTTATTAACTATTTAGTATCCCTGATTGACCTCTTCATGTCTTCTGTTGGCTGATTTTCTGTTAAGTTCACATAAAGCAAAGTCAGAAATTTAAATTCAAATTTACTTACTTCTTCAAAGAAAATTTTATCTCAGTTTATTCACAAGTATTTTTTGTTTGACTGTATGTTTGGAGCACTCAAAATTAATGCAGCCTCATTGCATGTGTCTCTGTTTTCCAGATAGTTTAAAAATCCAAAGTAGGGAGAAGTATTGGGCTTTAGAGCCAGCCTGCCTAGTTGCCAAGTCTACCTTCTCCACCTATCAATTATATAATATATGACTTTTGGAAAGTTGTTCATAGTTTCACTTTTCTTATTTATACTATCTAATACAGGGTTGTCATGAGGATTAAATATGATATATACATAAAACTTCCAGCACTGTTTTAAATTTGTAGCAGGTACTCAATAAATTTTCTCATGTATTGATGACGTGTCAACCTTAAGTCATTTTGAGGGTCCTAATATTTATTTACTACCCTGTTGGCATTACAAAATTATTTAGGAAATGGTCTTTTAAAAGTTCCCTCTTCCTTTATTTCCTTCAATTGATAAAACAGTACATACTGGTTTTAAATAGGCTTTTTGTGTTGTAGGGAGGCAGAAGAATAGAAGGTTGTGTACAGAGGTGATTTGCCAAATGAATGAAAGAAGTATTAGCTAGGATGTTTTCCAATGCAAGAAACCCTGACTGGGGTGGCTCCAACAATAAGAAAATTTACTACTTCACATGGAAATTCTTAAGATGGACCAGCTCCAGGCACAGCATGATCAGGGTGTCTGGCTCTTCTTCTGACTCTGTCCTCCTCTATATGTTCCCCTTTTCCTCTGGCTAATTCTTTTTCTGATCACAAGATGGCAAAAGCAGTTCTAGATCTAGATCCACCAGCCCTCGTCCCCTGCTAAAAGTCCAGAAACAAAAGCAGGCTACTTTTGCTGTCTCTTTAAGAGTGGGAATCCCCCACAACAGACTTTCTTTTCACATCTCATTGGCCAGAATTATCACTAAAGCAGTTACAGCAAAGTCACTGGCTTAGATCAGTTGGAACTCTTTTCCCTTTGGATGGGGGCTTGAGGCTATTCCTCAACCATTTGGGTGCCTGGAAAAGGATACAGAACTTTAAGAAAATTGGGTTTCTCTTAGGAGGAAGGATCCGGAAGAGAAAAGATGCTGAATAGGCAGTTGTTGGTATTTTGAAACTTCTGAACTTTCAGGTTTTAAGTTTAGAGTAAAATGTTCAGGAGAAGTAGAGTTCTCACCTTAGCTTTCTCCAGGAACTTAAATGTGCGGAGGAGGCAGAAGGCATTAAGAAATTTTTGGTACAGAATTGTGTTAAACTAGGGTTCTGATACGCTGGGGCTCTCTATTATTGCGTAAAGGAAACTGCAAAAGGCTGGTCAAACATGATGCAACTATATGGAAAGTTAATTTACTTAAAGGTGTTGAGGTAAGGGCTACCTTGTTTTTATGATGGAAAAAAAATACAGGTACATTTTAGACAAGAATATAAAGTTCACATACATTTTTGAGGTAGAGGAAGAGACTTTTAAGAAGTATTGTGTGTTTTAACTCTGCCTTCTAGACTCGTATGTAAATCTTTCGTTTCCTCTGCTGTAAGAGGTACTTTGCTAGCTAGGACAGTTTGCATCATTCTGGGTAGAGTAGAAAACTAGATGTTAGGGTCAGATACAAGTTATAATCTCAGCTGTTTAACTTGCCAGCTGCGTGACTTCTGCAAATTAACTACACTGACCCTTTCTTCACTCATAAAATGCCCTTTTTTTCTTAGTTACGATTCTTGTGGCCCCTGTGTACCCATTCAGATCAGCTCAAGGAAAGAGGAATTGTTGTGAGGATATGGTGGTGTTCCAAGAATAAGAACAACTGTGCAGCTAGGCCTCCTGGGAGCTGGCAACTGTCAGGCGGGCAGGAATTAATTTGTTTTTCTGTCCTTTAAAGGCTATATGTCATGCATCACTACCTGTTTTTTTCCTAACTCTTGTTGTCTCCTTTCCTTTCTGGCTGGATCTTGACTCAATTTGTAGTCTCAGATGGCTGTCCCAGTCCTGCCTTCCTATATGTCATGGCATCTTCCTTCTTGTTTCTTTATTCACTTTTCTCAGAACTAGCTCAGCACATCTTTTCCAGCCAGGCTGCATGTGGGATATGCAGCTCATGTCAGTAGTGCAGCCTGTGATGCGGTCGGGTGTATATTCCAGTGCTCTGATCAGTTGAGCTATGTACAGATCATGGCTTGAGAAGTACCCAATAAACTGTTAGTCACAGAGTGTCCGTTTATATACAAATAGTTAGTCAATAAATATGGTATTTTAAATTATTTTCTAGGCTTAAGTGACATTAAAATTAATTGCTAAATTATTTTCCTTAATAGTGAAGAAGTTGCCTTTTACAATGGAAATAAAAGAGAAAAGCAGACAATCCACTCAGTCTTCCAAAAACTGGTAAGATAACATGTTGGAGGCTCATGTATGTATGGAAAAAAATTTTTGACCTATGCCAGGATACATATATACCTTTAATCTTTAAAACATTTATTTTTAAATAGCTATAAAGAATTTTTATGCTGTGTTTTCCTAAAAACTATCAAACCAATATGTTAAGCTGCCCAGTTATAAAAATGGGTAGATTTATTATGGGTAGATTGTCAGTGTATTTTTGAAGTGGTTACTTAGGAGTCTTATTTAATGATAAATTTAGTGATAATTACAGAAAGAATTTGTTCCTGTAGTATTTCTGGGAATACTGTGAGCACAGTTCAGCAAATATTTTCTGTAGTGGGCAAGATAAGTACCATGTATGGTTTAGGCTTTTCAGGCCCTATGATCTCTCTTGCAACTATTCAACTCTGTCCTTCAGAGTAGCCATATGTAAATGAATGGATGTGCTATGTTCTAATAAAACTTTATTTACTAAAGTAAGTGGCAGGCTGGATATGAACTGTGGCTCATGGTTTGCTGACCCTTTACTTAGAATATAAACATTGTTTCTTATGCAAACTGTATGCAAACTATGCTTCAGTTTTTATCTACTTGCCACGTGGAAGATTTTAATTTAGTTAATTTTGTTGATTATTCATTCAGAAGATACGGAGCACTATCTAAGGTGTCTTGCTTGTCCAGGTGACAGTGGTGTGTGATGGACCAAATCCTGCCTTTAAGAAGCTTACATTTTAGTGGAAAGTTTTGAAATCAAATACCTATTTGAGGTGATTTTTAAAGGTTAAAGAAGTTGTTATTTTAAATTATTTAAATTAAGGTTAAATAAATTGAATTTTTGTCTTTTTTATATTTAACATGACTGAAATTTAATAGCATTCACTGATAAAATGCATTTAAGGTAATTGTCTAAGGGACTGCTGTTAATTAGCTCACTCTTCACATGGCTTGCCCATGCTTATGCATTAGAGTTCAGCCCCAAAGTTAACACCTTTTGAGGCCATGTCTTCTTTGATTAATCCATCTAAAATGACCTTCACCAGTTACTTCCCATTTTAATGATCTGTTTTTCTTAAAAGCGTACATTACTATTTGTAATTATCTTGTTTGCTTACTGGTTGTCTTCTTCATTAGAATGTAAATTCCATGAGCTCAGGAACCTTGTCTGTTTATTCATTGTTGCATCTTCATCATTGAACTCAGTATGTAACATCTGGCATTCACTGAATAAATGTTCCAGCCATTGTTCTTTTGTGGAAGATATTAAGAGCAAGCTACCTTGTACTCAGGAAACCGACATTTTAGTGGGGGAGACAATAAACAAGTAAACAAATATTTTATATGCTTTCAAGGTCATAGTGAATTCTGTGACCAAAAATAAAATGGGATAAAGTGGTAGTAATGGGGGCTATTGCCAAGCAATTTAGGATAGCAAGAAAGTCTCTCTTGAAGGTGGCATTTGTATCTAGAAAATCAGTAAATCTAGGAAACAAGGCAAGGAAAGGCTTGAGGCAGAAGCTTGTTTGAGGAACCAGTATTTCTGGAACTCAGTGAGAAAGAGCAAAGAAGTAGATGAGGTTGGAGATAGAGCCCGGTGGCAGATCATGCAGGGCCTGAGTAATCTGATAGATGAAAAAGTCAAGAATATTAAAAATGCAGAATAAAATACATTTTTAGACTTGCAGTTTTGGGATAATGCATGCTGCGATTAAAATTACAGACTCAAGCTGTGTGGCGTTACATTAGCACTTGGCTCAAATTGAGTGTAGTACAAGTCTTAGAGAAAGACCAGGTGTTTCCGGCTAAAGCAAAGCATTGAATGCTATTTCCAGACAGCTAGTATTTCACCTAAATTATCTTTCTGTTTCTGTTTTTTGTTTGTTTTGATTATTGATCAATTTTTGCATATATGTATCTGACAGTATTATGAATACAGTATCACTGTACTATTTCATGCAAGGGACACCACACATATTCTTTATGTTTTCCACTGTTTGCAAAAAAATGGATTCATGAAGGCTTTGTTTCACACCTATTCTATGATCAGCGTTGTGCTCAATGAAATGTGATGTATAATGTAATTGGAAATTATAGGTACTCAGTAAATATTTGTTGAATACATAAATTACACAGTTTCTTTTGTCCTCATGGTAGATTGATTTTTCTTAATACACTGGAAGTATATATATTTTTTGTTTTTGCTTTCTGTCAGGTGGAGCACCTACATAATTTCATTTTGTTTCGGTTTTCTATGGGCTTCATTGACAGCATAATTGCCAAATGTAAGTATGCTTTAAAAGAGATAGTAGAATGGAATTTGTGGGGAAAGTGAGGTGTCGTTGATGTTTTTCAATCTTAACTGTTTGGTTTCAGATCTTGCCACTGTGGTTGGTTACCTAGTCGTCAGTCGTCCTTTCTTAGATTTGTCTCATCCTCGACATCTTAAGAGCTCACATTCGGAACTTCTGGAGGTAAAGTGGTAATGGTAGTCAGACTCAATTGAAATCTTAAATATAAAAATTAAAAAAAGCTAGTTTTAATCTTTGAAATACAAGTGAAAACTAATATTTCTTTCTATTTCAGGATTACTACCAAAGTGGAAGAATGCTTTTGCGAATGTCTCAAGCTCTGGGTCGGATAGTTTTGGCTGGCCGTGAAATGACTCGATTGGCTGGGTAAGTTAAGATTTGTTAATACAGAGCAACTGCAGAGAATCTTTTTTTTTTAATGTTATCCTTAATGACTGTGACCAATTGAGGTTGAGATAAGGAGCAACTGAATCCCCAGATTTCCTACTCTTGGAAGCGAGTTTTGATAGAAAATTAGGAAGATTTTTTTTCTGATAGTGTACTTTTCATGTTTCCTTAAGATAGCTGTTTTGAGCCTTAAACTAGGTTAGTTGTTCTCAAGCTGTCTGCTCTGTGAATAGTGGTATTCAATAAGATGGGAAATGTTAGATCATGACAGTCTTTCCTTAATTTACAGAAAATTAAGTTAGTGAATAAAATTTTTTCATTTGGACTTTTTTGTCCCCTACCATACTTTTCTTCCCCTTAGGTCTTTGATACTGGTAATGCATAAGCAAGGATAAAGTTTATTTTAATGGGGAAAAAAAAAAAAGAAAAGTTACCTTGTGGTAGCTCTAAGTTCAGTTGTAAACCGGTCAGGGTATCTGGTAAAATTATTCTTAGACCATCAAATGGAATTAAATATTTCAAAATTTCAAAGTCTAGTATAAAAGACTTGATATGGTATTTAACACAACACATAATATAAAAAAGCACCTGAAGTTTCAGGTTATCTAAAGAAGTTGAATGACTTTGGATCTTTTCCAGGCCTGTGATTAATTTGCATATTTCCTCTATTCCTTCTTCTTTACTCCTTTAGCAGTTAAGGTCTTCATGACAAGATAGAAGAAGCTGTAACTACTGTGAGGAGTCTTTCTTGAGAATGCTGACTTTCTTCCAACTTGTTAATAACTTCCTCATGCCTTTACGTTTCCTGGCATAGAGGATGCTTCCATTCCTTTAGGAAGTTTCTGCTTGTTATTCACAGAACAATACTGTTTGCTTCTCTGGTTAGAGTGATTTCTCCTCGACCATCATGCCATTCATACTTTTCAACTTCTTGTCAGTAGTTTTGATTTCTCTCTTATCACCACAATGATTTCTCTCTAATATTAAGAACACTTCATCTTTTCCCCTCTTCAGAGGAAGAAGGAGCAGGATCTCCCCAATTCTTCCCTGTTTGCAAGAAAGTAGTGTGCATGTGGCATACTTAAATGATGTCCTCATAGAGAGAAAGGCCAGCTTTATTCAAGGCTGTGTAGCTCACCCCAGCAGGAACCCAGGGTTCGTGCTTCATCAGCCTAAGAAATGCACTAGTGTGTGTCCTTTTTTAGTATTTATTGGAAAATTCCTTGAAGTTCTAGTGGCAGACAACCTTCTTGGCTTGCCTATTAATAAAGTCAGTATCTGTTGAGGTGGGACCCTGAGACCTCTTTTCTTAGTCCCATCTTCCTGCTCTCCTACTAAAGCATAATAGTAAAATGTATATGGCTTCACTGATACTTGTATAATATCACTAATGTTGGTGAGACCTCTTTTAAGTGATCTCATTGAAACTACATAATAAGTTTAGAAACTTAAGTCAGGTTTGTATAAAATAAAAGAACTTAATGTTACATGTCAATTATATTCAAATAAATAATAAAAATAAAAGATAAGATAGCCTTTGGAGTTTTGATTATGGCTTTCTTTGTTTCTTTTTCTTTTTTAATTCCAGCTTTACTGCTCGGATTACAGAATTAATGCAAGTACTAAAGGATTTAAATCAGGGCAAATATGAACGCACTATGGTCTCACAACAGGAAAAGGGTAAATATGAATGCACTCAGTCACATAAGTTTTTGCTGACATGGCTTGATGCTTTAATACTTATTTTTCCATTTAATGTGTTGAAGGAGCACAAGACATTCCCTTGATACCTGGAATTGGAGAAATCATCAATACAGATAACATTATAAAGTACGTTCTTTAGCACCATAAACATTTGTTAAACTACACATTAGCCTTTCTCTTTCAGCTACATCTACTTAGTGTTTAATGTCAAACTATTCTCTTTTTATTAATTTCTTCTATAGATTTGATCATGTTCCTTTAGCAACGCCAAATGGAGATATCTTGATTCGAGACCTTAATTTTGAAGTAAGTTTTTACATGGTTATATAAAAGCTTAAATCATCTTCAAAATGTGAACTGAGAAACTGTTGTCTGAATGTTTAAAAGAATTTTAAGGCTTCACTTAGTCTCTGAATCCACAAAATTGCTTTAAAAACTAAGCCTTTGTAAAGTAGGACTGCCTTGGAGTAAGGTAGTTACAAGGTATTATAAATTTCCAGTTACCGGATAAATCAGTACTAGGGGTGTAATACACAACATAATAAATATACAAACAAAATATAAAAACAATACTGGATGTTATATTTGAAAGTTGTTAAGAGAGGAAACCCTAAGAGTTCTCATCACACACACACTTTTTTTTTTTTCTGTTTTCTTTAATCTGGCATCCGTATGAGATGTTCACTGAACTTACTATGATAATCATTTCATGGTGAATGGGAGTCAAATCACTGTGCTGTATACCTTGAACAGTACTGCATGTCAGTGAGATCTTAGTATAATTGGAAGAAAAAGTAAAGAATAAGTCTTTGAAACAGAAATCTATTTTTATTTGACAGGACTTTAAAGTTTCAAATACTGCTATCAAAAAATCTTTTTGCAAATAAAGTCCCTTTCAAGAAAGCCACAGAAGATATAGATAATTGGAATCTTCACTGTAAGATGAATATTTAAACTTGCATATATAACATTAGTCTCTTTAAATCAAAATAATTTATGAGTTGGTATTGTTTTGATGGCACAGGAGGATCCGCACCTATAAAAACAAAATAGGTTTTTTATATTACTGACGAAAACCATACGAGGCCAGCACAATAGCACTGCAGATTGCCCCTCACCCAAGGCACAAAACAGCTTGAGCCAAGTGAACTGTGATGCTGATTCAGAGGAGTCTGTTAACCAAAAGAGCAGACCAAATTAAAAAGCCAAAGCAAAACATGAGAATTATTGTATGATTTTATAAGATTCTCACAGACCTAGGGGTTATTATTTTGTTTGTATCTATTGTGACTTTATGAATAGTTCACATCTGAAAATCTTGAAGATAGTAATCAATGTCTGTTACATGGGCTGTCTCTCTAGTTCCAGATACCATTACTCTAGAATTAACAGTGTCCAGTAGAACTTTCTGTGATATGGAAATGGTCTGTATCTGCATTGTCCAGTATAGTAGCCACATGTGGCTATTGTACTCTTTTGAAATGTGGCTAGTACAGTTGAGGAACTGAATTTTAAATTTTACTTAAGTTTAATAAATTTGCGCTTAAATAGCCACATGTGACTAGTGGCTGTTGTATTGGAAAGCACAACTCTAGAATTCTTCTCCACATGCCCTATGTTCATGGCCCTCTGTAATTTGTGTTGTATATGGAGATTATTTCCAGCTGCTTGCATTGAAGAATGTTGTCTGATAGTTTACAAAATAGAAGTAGAGTTATTGGATTTGTTTTCAAAGTGTCATAAGTAAGTTTTTCTCCTTTTAGCATGTATATTTATTATGTATGTCTCCACTTTCTTTTTAAAAAACTATAAAACTGTGAAGTGTTAGTTTTGTAAAGTACGTGGGACTTACTCAGTATTGAATATTATATATTGTCATGTTTGTTTTAAAGTCAGGAAACACAAAGGGAAGTACCGAAAATGTGAATATGGTTGATAAATGTTTAATGGCACAAGTATTACAGAAGTGTGTTTTTCATTTAGCTCTGGGTGCTACAGTCAAATAGGTTCCGTTGGCAGAGTACGTGGCCACCTACAGGGCTTGGTATCAGGAATAAAAAGCTCAAAACCCCATCTTTGATAGATTTCCAGTAGCCCCTTTATTGTTACCACCCACGCATAGAAAGAGCCATGAGATTTTCTCCACTGAAGAATCCTCTGGGCCCTTTCTCCTGCTTTCCCTTACTTCTCTCTTTATGCAGACAGAGACTACACCAGCAGTTCCGATGCACACCTGTCTTGTGCCTAGTGAGGAGAGATTTGGGATCTGTGTGTACACATATGTGGAGAAAATAGATCATGATTTTGGTCTGCTCACTTTTTCATAAGGTGACCACACTACTGCTGTCCTTTTCATTCTAGTCCAAAGCCCTTCCCTTTAAAACCTTTATATTTGAATTTTAGTATACTCCTGGCCAGTCCTGGTAACTTCACTTTTTTTAGCCACAGAGAGGCCTTTACTTTTTTGCTTTTATTTTGGTTTCATTTTGGAAAGTCTTATTTTACAATCTGCTTGTTTAAGTTTTTTTACTCTGTGATCATATTCTATACCGCTCTTACCTGTTCTATGATTCTTGTATGGTGTTCTTCTCCACTGGGAGCTTTCTTTGACATCTGTCCTCTTGGTCCACTGTTAAAAGCTTTTCTTCTGTCTGTTTCTGACTTAAGATATTTTAAGTTAGATTTGCCTTTTTCTCATTTATTTTGTCTTTTCCAACTTTTGTTTAACGTAGCTTTTTTTAAAATTCAACAAACACCCTTCTTTTTTTTTTTTTTGTAGCATCTGATTGTTTTCTCCCTATCCGGCTTGCTTGAAAATAAAGAAAAATATGTGGTTCAAAGCATTCATTGCCCTAGTAAAGCAATCCAGGATCCTCAGTAATAGAGTGTTCTTAAGAACTTGGTTTTCAGTGAAAGTTATCCTTGGCTTTTAGTCATAATTCAGTCCGGGGGGCGGGGGGTGGGGGGAATGAAATACGGTCTTTTAACTCTTTAATTTGGAAAAATTATTACTGGCTTACCATGGCTGATGGCATAATTAGAAGTTTTGTCCAACATTATTACCGTGGAGTAAAGAAAAGTTAATGCTGAGTCTCAAGACTTTTGTCCATAAGAGTATTTAAGGATTTCAGTAACTCTAGTGATTATTTATACACATCATTACAAACTTGGTTTCTAGGTTTCCTGGCATGTTGCACCAAATAATGTGGAGAGCTATAGGATGGCAGTAAAAACCACAATAAGTAGTTAGGTGCAGGAAAAATATACTTATGGCTAACATTATCTAGATAAATCAGGGTGATAGGGATCCATTTAATTAACAGTTCTCTGAACTTCAGGCACTCCTCAAGGCATCACTATTATAATAGAGTACAGTTATTATATATAATGTATTATTAGGAATATTCACTATTTTCAGTTGTATAGAAGCAAGAAGTATGTATTTAGAAGTCCCATCAAAATGACTCTCTAGTTTCTCGGAAAAAGAGACCGCTCATCATTTGGAAAAGTCATTCACAATAGCTCCTTCTGTAATATTGATGTGCATAAGTTGTGGCATTTTGTTAGAGATCAACTGTGGTAAAATACACAGATCATAAAATTTGCTGTTTTAACTATTTTTAAATGTATAATTTAGTGGCATTAAGTACATTTAGTGTGTGGTGCAACCGCCACCACTGTCTTCACAGCAAACAGAAACCACCCATTATACAATAGCTCCTTTTCCTCCCCACCCCTCAGTCCTTCGTAACCTCTGTTCTACTTTCTGTCTCAATGAATTTGCCTGTTCTGAGTACCTCATGTAAATGGAGTCATCATATTTGTCCTTTTGTGTCTGGCAGTTTTTGCGTAACATCATGTCTTCAGGTTGATTTATGTTGTGACACATACAGAACTTCATTCCTTTTAAGGCTGAATGGTAATATTCCATTGTATGTGTAGGCCACATTTTGTTGCTTCCACCTTTTGACTGGTGTGAATAATGCAAGTGGCTCGGTATATTACATCAGGAGAAGCTCCTTCAGTGGCTTACAGTGCCCTGTAGGATTTGCCCGTTACTACCCTGCCACCACATCTACCTCTCTGAGCTCAGTTCTCCCGTTCTTCTCTCCTGCTCTTTCTTCTTTAGTAGACTCCTCTCTGATTTTTGAACAGGGCAGGTGCGTTCCTGCTCAGCTTTTGTAGCTCCTTTTTGTGGATAGAAACTATAATGATCTTCCTCCAAATAAGCTTCTAGTTTACTTCTTTCAAAAGTTTTGCCCAGTTGTCATTTTCAGTGAGGCCTGGCCTGACGAGCTTAAAAATGCAGCACCCCGCCCAAACCCCTAGGTTTTTTTGTTGTTGTTTTTCACCTTGATCTGTTTTCCCCCCATTCTACTTACTTTCTGACATACTGTTTAATTTGCTTATTTATTGTTCATGTTCCTCATTGTATGTGTCTCCCACTAGAATGTATACTGGTAAGGGTAAGGATTTTTGTGTGTTGTTGTTGTTGTTGTTTGGGGGTTTTTTGGTCTCTTTTACTCACTAATATGAGTACTCATAAAGTACTCATTAAGTACTCTTTTACTCACTAATATGTCTGTATTGCCTTAGAACAGAGCCTGACACTTAGTATTCAATACATATTCATTGAGTTAAGTAATAGGAACCTAAGACTCAACAGTTTTTAAAAAGGCAGGTCCCGCTGCTAGGGTACCTCATCTCTGATGTCTTTCCTGCTGTGCTCCATTGCTGTGAAGGCTAGAATTATGACCCAGGGTTTTTGATTCATCACAGGTTTGATTAACTCACATTATATAAACTTAGAACTCCGTCCCTCTTGACATTTTTGCATTTAACTTCCATCTTTACATTCTTGCAGAACAATTTGGTGAACATATAAATATTTATAATACACATATACTTCGATGCAAGTTATAATTTCTAAGAATCTGATCTATAGAAATATTTCTCACTAGTGTATCAGTTTGCTTGCTGACTTGGAGTTTCATTGCAGTATTATTAAAAAGCAAACAAAATGCAGATGACCTAAATACTTAACAAAAGGAGAGTATTTAGATAAATTTTGATACATCCTTACTATGGAATACAGTGCAGGCATTAAGAAAAGAATGGGGAGAATATGAATATATCTGTGATAGATTGTTAAATAATAAGTTATAGAATAGTATATATAGTACAACTGCATTTAAAAAAAAGATTGTGTATATACACAATTGCTGTTTTCAAGAATTCAAGCTTTAGCTCTTTGTATTCTGATTGAGATTTAAGTTGATGTCAATCAATAGTGGTTTTTAAGTGAGGGAAAGAAGTGACTGAGTAAAAATGGAAAGTAAACAAAAATAAAAGGCCTCTTCATCCATACCGTACACTGCCTCTATCTAATATCACATCTGTAGACAAAATGGAAAGCTTATCATTAGCTTCTTTGACTCTAAGGAAATGTTCATTGTGTATATGTTCTATTTAATTAATTCATAGACTGATTTTTTTTCAGGTTCGATCTGGGGCCAATGTTCTAATCTGTGGTCCAAATGGCTGTGGAAAGAGTTCACTTTTCCGTGTTCTTGGTGAAGTAAGTAAAAACTGGCCTTAGGATTTTGCAGTCTTACTTTGCCTTATCATCTATACCGCATTGTGAAATTTACCACTGTTCCTCTTCCTCTGCTTTTATAGTTATGGCCTCTTTTTGGAGGACGTCTAACTAAACCTGAGAGAGGAAAGTTATTTTATGTTCCTCAGGTAAGACCTTGCTTGAGCTATTTTATAATCTTTGGTTTAAAGATCTTTTGTTTTTAATAAGTTTACTCTAATGATTTTTGCTCTTTTACTATCAGAGACCTTATATGACCCTTGGAACACTTCGAGACCAAGTGATATATCCAGATGGAAAGGAAGATCAGAAAAAGAAGGGGATTTCTGACCTCGTAAGGAAATGTTTATATACTAGATTTACTGAAAACACTCCATTTCAGAGTCTTTATCTTAATCAATTAAGTATTTTAGATGCCAAGTGGTTAATCCTAACCTTTTGTAAAGACTTCTAAAACTTTATCAATAATTATAACTTTACAGGTTGTGGTAAGATGTTAACCATTTTGCTTAAATATGACTGTTGAATGTTTAATGTCATCTTTACACTATTATTTGTTTCCCCATTGTCCTCATCCCTTAATTGTACATAATAATGTTATTCTTTTTAAGCGGCTAGATTTATTTTGTCAAAATTACTATAAATAGGAAGTAAAAGAGTTTTTGGTTTACCTTTCCACATTCTTTGGTGAAATGTACCTTTTTTAGTGATATTGGCAATAGAATTATAGCAATTCCAGTTTCAAAAATAAAGCAAGACAGAGAATGTCGGTTTATATTAAACACGATTTCATCTTTAATCATTTTGCTGAAAGGTACTGAAGGAATACTTAGATAATGTCCAGCTGAGTCATATCCTTGAACGTGAAGGTGGCTGGGACAGTGTTCAGGACTGGATGGACGTGCTGAGTGGTGGAGAGAAGCAGAGAATGGCGGTGAGTGTGCTCTGAAGACCCTGCGCGGCAGTGCAGCTGCCTGCCTGAAGTCCGCTCTTAGAATCCAGCATTGTGACAATCAGGGCACACCGCTTTATTAATCTTTTTATTTATCAGTGATCATGGGATAGTTGTTTATATGATAATAAAAGAATAATCTGCATGTAGATTTAGAATTCTGAAAAATTCATAAATATTCCCTTGAAAGGAAAAGATGCAGATCCAATTATATACCATTAATCTGTTTTTCTAAAAGTTAGGGGAACTTTGTAGCACATTGGTCCTGGTTGGGTTGTGAGATCCCTTTTAGTACTTTTTTCCCTGTAGACATCTCTCTGTCTTACTCAGGCTGTTCTCTCTAAAGTAGCTGAAGGTGTTAGAGGTGTTAAATTTTCTTTTTATTCTTTGTTCTGTTCTTGCCCTTTCCCTCTATCAGTATATGTATTCTTGTTTCAGAGCTCAATATTTACTAAAAGTTACTTAGAATTTCAAAAATTTCCTAATATAAAAATATAAAGAAACATTTGAAAGGAATTGTTTTAATTTTTCTATAATTGACTAAACTTATCCCAATCCAACATGGCTATAAAACACAGCATATTAAGAGTGATTCGTGGAGTCCTCTGTAAAGAGGGATAACTTTTAAAGAGTCATTTTCTAACTAGTACCATAATTTGAGCAGATCCAGAGGAATTTTGGAGGGAGGGAGTGTAAATTTTGTGTAAATGAGGGAAAACTGTAGCCGAGGAAACCTAGCAAAAGAGTTGACGTATTGCTAAATTGCTTACTCTTTATCTTCAGGTTATATTCAGCCTTATGGTTACCTCCCACTCTGTGAGGAACGTTTTGCATGTTGTTTTCCCCCAATTTATACCCATTCTTTATGAACTTAATATCAACCTAATATTGTGATTCGTTTGGCTAGTGCTATAAGGTGAAATTAATCTAGACTGATGAATAAATCATGAACAGAAGAGAGAGATCAGCCATTCTCAAGGTAGATATTGGGTTGGAGGAGTGAGAATTTGAAGTGATTGGGCATTGAGTGATTGGGTGACATGTCTCTTTCCTTTATTACACTCATTTGGGTCCAGCACCATCATCAGCCAGGGTTGCTCCAAATAATATTATAGATTGGTCTGCTTTATTTCTTTGACTCATAGTCATCTTTTCTGCTCCACTATTCTTTCTTTAATATTTATTTGGCTGCATGAGGTCTGAGTTGCAGCAAACAGGATCTTTAGTCACAGCATGAAGGATCTTTTTTTAAGTTGCAGCATGCCAACTCTTAGTTGTGGTGTGTGAGGTCTAGTTCCCTGCTCAGGGATAGAACCTGAGCCCCCTGCATTGGGAACGTGAAGTTTTAGCCACTGGACCAGCAGGGGAGTCCCTCTGCTCCACTATTCCTTCCTCTTCCTCTTTAGTGATTTTTTTTTTAAATGAAAAAGTATATATGATAGAAAAGTTGAAATATTTATAAAAGTATGAAGAAAGGTCCAAAGCCTCTTACCAGAGATTCCACTGTCATAAGATTTTTTAGTGTTTTTTAAAGTCCATTATGTAATTACTTCTTTTACATTATTGGCAGTTGTTCCCGTTCCTCAAACTCACTGAGATCTCTCTAATATTGACCCATTCCTTTTCTACAATTGATCAGTTCCCTTTTGACTCTGCCTTCTTTCCCATCCAGCAGACTTAATAATCCAGGCCCTGGCACATGGGAGGTACACAGGAGATATTTCTTAAATGAACAAATGATCTCTTCCCCTTAACTTCCTTTTTCACTTTTTGTTTTCTCATATTATTTAAATACTGACCTAAGAGCAGTTTGCCTTGGCATTTTTGTGCATGGACTTCTGAGCACTGCTGGAAAAAAAGTCAGAGAAAGAGATGGATTGCTGCCACTGCCCTTCCATGGTTTCCAGTCTTTCAGGCACTCACAGCATGTCTTGGCAGTCATTTTACTGATTTTTGTCCCTCTGTCTCATTTTTCATGATAATCATATGAGAACTACCAGTTTCAGGCTTTCTACCCCATTATTACCCCACCACTCTCAGCAGAATAACTCACCTCCTGTTCCTTAGAGAAGAAAGAGAAGCTGTTATTTCAGTTAAGAAACAGCTAATTTTTATTGAGTGCTTAATAGGTGATAGGCAATATGCCAAGCACTTTACACAGGTTATCTCACTTCGTTCTCTCAGCAGTTCTGTGAGATGAGAGCTATAAGAGTCCCATTCCACAGAGGGGATAGAACTGTAGAACAGTTAAGTGGCTTGCCAGGCAAAGATATCTAGTAAATGTTACAGCTGGTAGAAGGTGGTGGGTGGCTTGCAGTATGACTGCAGTGTTCATATTCTTCAAAATCTCCTTGTATTGCAATACCAAGTGGCTAACCACATAGTAGGAGAGAGAAAGACACATGATGAGAAAATTTCCATATAGTGTGATAAGTGTGGAGACAAAGGAATGCAAAGCAATCCTTGGGAACGCAGAGGAGGGGCATTTGAATGCTTTCAAATAACCACTTCTCTTAATAACTTTGCACTGGGCTGTCCTGAACTCCTGTTTCCTCTATTTGTGGAGGATATGTCATCCTTCCTCTTGAGAAAGCCTAAATAGGCTAACTGTTTCCATCTGTGTTTTTGGATCCTCCCTCCTCCAACTTTTATCACATCCCTTTCCTTCGGTTCTGTACCACCCTGACACACACACCCACCTATATTTAATTTCTTCTAGTTCTCTTTCAGAAAGATATTTTCAGGTCTCTTTGACCTAAAAACCAAACTCCCTTAACCAAAGGTCCCCTTTCATTCTCTGCACAGCTGAACTTCTTGATAGTCTGTCATTGCTGTTTCCCCTTCCTCACCCTTTATAAATAAAGTGTAAACTCCCAAGAAAGCTGTTTTGGTTATTCATTGATCAAATATTTGAATATCTGCTATACTATACAGGTGTTAGGTATGCAGTAGTCATTAAAATGGAATCTTGGCTTTTGTGAGTATTACAGCCTAAGGGATAGATGAAGAAACAGACAATGTAGTTTATGCTGTGTGAAGAACTACAGAGATGTTACGAAAGGGACCCACTTGGGTTGGGAGGGATCAGGTAGGTTTGTCTGAGGTGACGTTAAGCAGAAGTTTGAATGATAACAAGGAGCAGAGTGAGGCGTTTGAGACACGAGGAAAGTGACATGTCCTAAGCCTCTGAGGCCTGTGACACCTTGTCTCCTGGTCGTTGAGAGGAGATGATGGTGCTGGAATGTTGAGGTTAGCGAGTGAGTAGGAATACGGTTGTGCAGCATCTTGTAGGTCATGGTAAGGGGTTTGGATTTTATTCTAAGCAAAATGGGAAATCATTGAAGGGTTTTAAGTAGAAGAATGAAATTCTCACATTTCTGGAAGATCATCTCTGATTACATGGAGAATTAAAGAGGCACAAAGGAGGAAGCAGGAGGCTCTTTGTGGTTATCCAGGCAGAAGATTACGCTCTGGGCTAAGCACATGATTGTAAGCTGGAGTAAAGTGAGTAGATGTCACAGGGCTGACTTGGACTAAAAATGGGGCTGGGGGAGGAGGAGGAGAACAAGGAGGACTGACAGCTTTCTAGCTCGAGCAGCTGCTCTGAAGTGTTCACTATGGGGTGGAGGAAATGGATGAATGGATTTAAGGGGGAAATCTAGAAAATCCGTTGAGTTTTAGATGTTTAAAGTCTGTGAGTCCTGTAAGATATCCAAATAGAAAGATTAAATAGGAATTTGTATGTATCAACCTAGAAATTAGAATAGCGGTATTGGTGGGAGAGATATTTGGGGGAGTTTACAAATGTAAATAATATTTGAAATCATGAGACTTGAAAAGATCACTCAGAGAAACAAAATAGGAAAAAGAGAAGAGGGCCTAGAAATTAACCCTCAGGGACCCCAACATTTAATGGTCCAGCAGAAGAGAAAATGCTGGAAAAGGAACTTGAGAAAACAGCTTAAGACACTTGAAACTCCATGGTCTCACTCTCACTTTCTCAAGGAGGGAATGGTTACCTGAGTTCAGTGTTGCAGAGAAGATAAATTGGGCAAGGATAGAAAGTGCCCACTTTATATCATCGAGATTGGTGTTAGGAGGCAGGTGACAATTTGGAATATCTGTTAGACAATGGGTCGGGATAAATAATCCTGGAAAATAAAATACATATGGAAAATAAACAGCAACATGTTCAGCATTCCTGCTAATCAAAGAAATGTTAAGCTATAACAGTCTTGATGTTAATTTTCACTTATAAAATTTGCATAGACTTTTAAAAATGAGCATGCCCAATATTGACCACAGGGGTATATACAACATGTGCACTCAAACATTATTGGTAGGAGTATAAATTGGCAACTTAATATTAGTTGGCATTACTTAAGCAACAGACTGCTTAAAAATAGTTTTTGCATCTGAGTTATCTATAGTCTGAATTCTAAGATTTCATTAAAATGTGTATCCTCTAATCTTGTTTAGAGATTTTTTTACTATTAATTTAAAACTCAACTTCATCTCCTTTCAGTCAAGAGCTTTTGCTTTACTCTTAACAGTATTTCCCATGTGTTACATTTTTCCCTTTGCTTGGGAAGACAATGAAAGCAATCAAGTTTCTTTATGTTGTTTTTGTCTCTGAGAAGTAGATTTTTTTGAATTAGAATATATTTCCTTTTTTGTTTACATATAATATATGTAAACATATAGGATTACATAGAATATAAATGCATATTTAAAGTAAATCTGTTTTAGCTTACTTATCTTATTCAGTAGTGTGATATTTGATTATACAGAGCATTTCCTTTCATGCTTCAGATGGCAAGATTATTTTATCATAAGCCCCAGTTTGCTATTTTGGATGAATGTACAAGTGCAGTTAGTGTGGATGTGGAAGACTACATTTACAGTCATTGTCGAAAGGTAAGTGTGATAAATTCTCAGTCCCTGCTCCCAGTTTACTGTGTCCAACCAAATATCTATCCAAAGAGAAGATTCCAAGTTATGAAGTGACAAAATTACTATCAAAGGAAGGTACCTTGCTTTAATAAAGATTTTAAACTGATAAATAGATACAAGTAGAAGAGATAATTGTC